>NW_028258293.1:29743571-30045714 GCF_053883595.1 Heterocephalus glaber
GGTTAGAGCACAGTGCACAGGTTCCTGGGTTCAACCCACAGTACTACAAATCAATCAGTCAATCAATAAAATAATAATTCCACAAGGACAAGAATAAACTTGAACAGTCCAGGCTGATGGGCCAGACTCCAGTGACTTTTGACAAGACCTAGAAAGGGGAAATACAATGTGCTAGGCAGCCAACCACGACTTGCCAGCCTCCCAGCACTAAGTGACTAACATACTCCCTTCCTTGAACCTGGTCTCCAACCACACTGCACTACTCAGATCTCAGGAATTGCCCAGTAGTTTTGTGCCCTGTGCCTTCACTCAGATGGCTCCCTCTTCCCACCATAGAGAGCATTCAGGAGCCCCAGGGCCCCTCGGCTTTCCTGGTCTCGCCCCTTCTCCAATTGCTCTGCCACTCAGACCTTTATCTGCACTTCCCCCCTCCCAGGATGGGGCTGGGCTTTGTTCACTTTTAGGTGCACAAGAGATTTATGAGACTCCCTTTGGCCCTGCCCCACCTGACAGAAATACAAAATACAGGGAAAGAGACATTGCACAGAGGGCACTGTGACCTTTCTGTCTGCAGACGCGTGCTTCTTTTGATCCCTACATCCTGCCGCTTCATTAACTGAGGTTGCGATGATACAAGATGCATGGGTGGGCTACTCCTCCTCACTGTTCGCAGAGTACATAAAGAAAATGCAGTTTTAGAATATGAGATCTTTCAAAACATAATTTAGTCTTAGCTTCTTCGCTTCAGCTTTTAAATAAGATTATAGCTTTCTGACCCTCCGGTGGAATACTTGTCCAGGGTCCTGCCTGGGAAGCTCCTGCCACTGGTTTATGGTCTGCGCCGCAGGGAGCTACAGCGACATCTGTCGGGAGATCCGTGTCGCAGCCAAGTCAGCCTCAACTTTTCTTTACATGCGTACGCCATCTACTGGTGGATGTGGGGAAGTTCCTTCATTTACCAACAATCCATTCATGAAGTATTCAAGGACCTACTTACTAAGTACCCATTACTGCGCTAGGAAGAAGCTGGAGATGCAATTTTGAAGAAAATTGACAAAGTCTCTGCCTTTATAAAACAATAGTAGTAGTAACTAACATTTATATAGAGTGCTATATGCCAAGGATTGTTGTAGGTACTTTACTTATGTTAACTCATTTTACCTGGGTAACAATTCTAGGAAATAGGTATCATCATATCATTATCATTATCATTATTATAGCTGTACAGATGAAGAAAGTACATAGAGATGAATGACTTGCTCAAGGTCAGGTGGATAATAAAGGGCCAAAGACTTAGAATCCAAGCCATCTGCTCCAAGGGATAGACCATAAACAAGTACATAAATAAGCAAGATACTTCTTATGAGGGAAATAAGCAGAGTGATGTGAGACGGCAGGAAAGGTGTTCTTGGAAAGGGATGGTCATAAAAGACCCCTCTGTGAAATCAGCCTACCCTGAAGAATGAGAAGGGACGTGCTACATAAAAAGCCCAGGAAAGATCAACGCCGGCTGAAGGAACAGCCAGTGCAGCGGGGCCGAGACCAAATATTCCAGTATCAGGTGGGAGGCAAGTCCTGTCCACTCTCCTCCTAAACACCTCTCCAATCTGTCCTTCTCCATGCTCTCCTGGCTTCAGCTTCTGTAGCTGCAGCTTCTGTAGCTGGATCTCACAACTAGCTTCCTCCCTGGCCCTCCCGCCTGCAGTTTCTCTCACTGGTCCATGCTCTGCGCTGCAGCCAGAGTGATGCTGGGAATGCATGAATTATACCCCCTCTCCCTGCCCTGCCCAGAACCTGCCCAGCACTCTTCTGGACAAAAGCTGAGCTCTTTGGACTGGTGAAACCCCTCTCTCTGGTCCAATTTCTTGCCAGTTCTCCCAGTTCCCTTCCCACTAGCCACATAAAGTCCTTACAGCTTCCTGAAGGTCCCAGACTGTCCCACCCATGAAGGCTCCCCGTGTGCTGACCCTTCCAAGTGGACTGCCCATAGTCCTGGTCACCTTTCTCCCCTACCTCTTTCTCCTCTACCTCTTTCTCCTCCTCCTCCTCCTTTTCCCTATGGTACTGAGGATTGAACTCAGGGCCTCGCCACATCTTCAGCCCTTTTTATTTTATATTTTTAGGCAGGATCTAAGTTGCCCAGGCTGTCCTCAAACTTGCAGCCCATCTGCCTCAGCCTCCCAAGTAGCTAGGATTACAGATATGCACCACTCAAGGCTTCAATCTCCTTTTCCTTCAAAAATCAGATGAAAGTATCTTCTTGGAAGCCTGCCTAATTCCCCATCTCGGCTTCCAGAGTGGAATGTGCTCTCATGGACGCTATGACTCTGTCTCACCCGGTCCGCAGCAAACCTCAGCAGCGATTCCAAATCTTTGTCCTCATCCCTTCTCCCTGCCTCCCCCAAAATCTGTGAGCAATTGAAGGAAGGGATTGTCTGGTTTATCTTAGTGTCTCAAGCCCCAGGACAGGCCCCAGCAAATGACACACCCAATAAATATTGTTTGTAGCTGTGAACCAGACATTGGTCAGTTTCTTTCTTCTTTTGTACTGAAATTTGTAGAGTAAAAGCTACCCTTTTGGCACACGGTGCTATAAGTTTTGACCATTAAAATATACAACAGTCCCATCACCCTCCAAAACTCACCTTCCTAACTGGAAACTGGATAAAGAAGATGTGATTTTTTTATAAAATGGAGTACTACTCAGCCATAAAGAATGAGAAACTAGAGTCATTTATAGCTAAATGGATGCATATTGAGGCCATCCTCTTAAGGGAAATAAATAGGACACATGTGTAAATACCGAGGTTTCTCTAGTGTGAGAAACTGAAAGTGTAAATAAGGATTAAAAGGATTAATAACTAATAATTGATACTTTGAAATAGGAAAAGGTCCAAAGGGGTAGGGGTGGTGGGAGGAGATGAGGAAAGGGAAGAAGGGAAAGGAAAAATTATGAGAAAAGAAAAAAAGTGGAAACGAAGTCTATGTAAATAGGGAAGGGTGGAGGGGTGAAGGGCGCACAGGTAATGGGGAAAAAATAAGAACCAAGATACATCACGTACAGGTACAAGCACCCAATGATAAATGTAAACGTATTGTATACCTAAAATGTAGCAATAAAAGAATTTAAGCAAAAAAACCCACCCATCTCACCTTCCTGCTGCTTCTTTGTAGCCAACCCTCCCACAGCCCCAGGCACTGGCAAGTACTGGTCTATTTCTTGTCCTCATAGTTTTTGCCTTTGCCAGAATGCTGTGTAAGTAGAATACATGTTTGTCTTTCTAATTTTAACTTCTTTCACTTAGCATAATTCATTAGAGGCTCATGTTGTTCTCAGTATTGTTGTAGTTTGTTCATTTTTATTGCTGAGTAGTATTCCACTGTGTGGCTATACAACTGTGTTCAGTAGTTGAAAAACATTTGAGTTTTTCACAATTATGAATACAGGCATTATAGACAGGCATGTAAAGGTTTTTGTAGGACTGTCACTTTTTATCTCCTTTGGGGAGAGGAAGAGCTGAATCTTATAGTATGTTTGAATTTATCAGAAACCTTCTGCCTGTCTCCAGTGTGACTGTACCATTTTGCATTCCCACCAGCAGTGTATGAGAGTTCTAATTCCCCCCACATCTTCAGCAACACTATTTGTTGCACACAATTGTTGAATTGCCTTGGCTCATTTGGCTAAAATCAATTGATCATGGATGTGTAGGACTATTTCTGGATTCCTGATTCATTTCCATTGATATAGGTATCTTGTCTTTGACAACTACCACCCTATCTTGACTACTGGAGCTTGATAGTGTGTCTCGAGCCCACGTACTAGAGTCCTCCAACTTTGTTCTTTTTAAAAATTGCTTAGCTATTCAGTTCCTTTACCTTTCCATACAAATTTTAGAGTCAGCATATCTGTATGTTAAAAATCTTTCAGAGGTCTTGATTTGGATTTCACTGAATCAATTTCAGTTTGGGGAGGATTAATATTGTGACAATATTTTTGTTGAGACAACGATCTTGCTGTGTTGCCTAGGCTGGTCTCCAACTCTTGGCCTCAAGTGATCTTTGGCACAGCCTCGAAAGTTCCTGGGTTACAGGTGCACTCCACCACACCCAGCAATACTGAATCTCCTGATCTGCGAACATGGTTTAGTTTTCAGTTTATTTAGACCTACTCTGATTCCTTTTGTCAGCATTTTTACTTTTCAGCATAGACATCATACACATATCAGCCAATACCTATTTCAGGTATAAATGGTATTGTCCTTCAAATTTCAGTTTCACTTGCTCAGTGTTACTATACAGAAGTCCAAGTGATTTTTGCATAGTGATCATGCTCCTGTAAACTATCTAAATTTACTTATATTTCTAGTAGGCTGTTTATAGATTTCTCGGGATTTTTAACGAGATAAGCAAACTGTGAGTAGAGACAATATTATTTCTCCCTTTGCAATCAGTAGTCCTTTTATGTGTTTTTCTTGCCCTATTGCACTGTCTAGGATCTCCAGCATAATGCTGACTAGGAGTAACGAGAGGGCTGTGCCTTGCCTATTTGCAGTCTTAGAGGAAAAACATTCAATTTCTCAGAATTAACTGTGATGTTAGCTGTAATTTTTTTGTACGTGCTCTTTATAAGGTTAAGGAGATTTGCTAAGAGGTGTCTGTTTTTTTAACCATGAACAGTTGTTGAATTTTGTTCGTTTCTTTAACTGTGAACCAATGTTGATTTTTCTCCACCTATTGGTATAATTGCTCTTTGACTGCATCTTGTGAGTTTAGATATTTGTTTTCATTTTCATTTAATTCTAATATTTTTTTCCATTAGAACATTTTCTAATTTCCTTATGATTTCTTTTTTGACCCATTTAGAAGTGTTGCTTGATGTGCAAATATTTGCAAATTTTGCAGATACTTTCCTGTTATTATTTCTAGGTTTTTTTGTTATGATCAGAGATTATATTTATTATTTAAATTTTTAAATTTAATTTTAAGCCCAAAAGATGTTCCTCCTTGGTGAACAAAAGTTTCTTATGCACTTGCATGTTGTATTGTTTTGAAGTGAAATAGTCTATAATGAAAATTACCTCAAACTAAATGATATTGTTCAGGTCTTCTCTATCCTTGCTAATTATTCTCTCTCATTACTCTCAGTTACTGAGAAAGGAGTGTCATAAATTTGTTTATTTCTCCTTTCAGTCCTACTTTTTGCTATGTGTATTTGGAAACATGATCAGATGCATGTACATTTAAGATCATTGTGTCTTCTTGATAAATTGACATTTTCATTATTATGTGTTTTTCTTTATCCCTGGTAACATTTCTTGTTCGGAAGTCTATTTTTCAAATATCAATATAGCCATTACAGCTTCCTTTTTATTATTATTTGTACAGTACATCTTTTCCATCCTTTTACTTTTAACCTATCTATGTCGTTTTTTTGTTTTGTTTTATTTTGAGACAGGGTCTCACTCTATAGCCCAGACTGGCTTCAGACTTGCTATGTAGCCCAGGATGGCCTTGAACTAACTCATGGCAATCCTCTTGCCTCAGCCTCCTGACTGCTGGGATTACAGGTGTGCACCACTATGCTTAGCTTCTAGACTACTTTCATTTAATGTAGGGATGGATATAATTGGTTTTGGGCCTCCCACTTTCATTTTTCTGGTTTTTTCCATCATTTTTTAAAATTTCCTGCCTTCTTTGGGAGTACTTGAGTTGTTTTTAGGATGCTGTTTTAAGTTTTTTACCTTAATTTGCATTTTTTGGCTCTATTAGTTATTGTTCTAGGGATCACAATAGACATACATAACCTTTCAGTCTACTTAGTACTGTACTATTTGAAGTATAATACATGCCTTAGTTACTTTTCTTGTTGCTGAGACAAAATACCTGACCCCCAAACTTAAAGGAGGAAAGATTTATCTGGCTCACAGTTTGTAGAGGTTTCAGTTCATAGTAGGCTGGCTCCAAGGCAGGATGGCATGGCAGAGGGGCATCACAGAGGAGAAATAGTCCATGGCAAGCAGGAAGGCGAGAGTATTAGCCCTCTTTCTGCCCCTTCTATTGTAAGTAGGCTACCTACCCTAGGGCCGGTGTAGCACTCACACCCTTAATCCTAGCCAGAACTATGCCAAACCAATCAGTGGACTGATTTAGTAATCACACACTCTTGATCCTAGCACCACATCATATAGATCCATTCACCTCTGCAAAGCCCCCTCCCCATAACTGCATGAGGCTTTGGCGGGGGGGAGGGGGGGAATCTAGACATGAACCATAACAATACAGAAGTCTTATGAACAAATAAGTCTTTATCTTCCCTCACTGGTCTTTACTCTATAGTTGTCGTATGTATTTCATCTATTACCTATTATAGTTTTCATAGGTATTTTAACTATCACCAGTTAAAAGCCTATCAGATAATGTTATAGTTTTTCCTCCAATAGTCATATGTATTTTAAGGAATGTAAGACAATAAACATAGCCTTAGGGGCTGGGAATTAGCTCAGTGGTTCTGCCACCTGCCTTGCAAGCACAAGGTCCTGAGTTCCATCCCCAGTACCAAAACAAAAACAAAAAAAATGTAGCCTCTTGTATTTAATCAAATATTTACCATCTCTGTTGCTCTTACCTGGGTTTATCTCTGGCATCATTTTTCTTCAACCTAAATACTTTTGTTTAGCGTTTTTCTAAAGCAAATCTGCTAGTGACTAATTCTCTTAATTCTTAATTCTTCATCTTTATTTGGTATCCTTTCTTGAAGAATATATTTACCAGAAATGAAGTTCTAAGTTAACAATTCTTTTAGCACTTTAAAGCTGTTTTAACTCTTCTGACTTCTGTTTTCTATTAAGAAATCTACATTCAGATAACAATTTTTTAAATGTAATAATATATAAGAATATGTCATTTTTTCTAACAGCTTTCAAGATTTTTTAATCTTTGGTTTTTATCAGTTTAGTTATATGTGCCTGCGTAATTTTCATCGATTTGTATGGGATTCACATACCTTTCTGAATCTGTAAATTTATGTCTTTCACCAAATTTAGGGTGTGAGTGGCCATTATTTCCTCAAATATTTGTATGTATCACTGTCTTTCTCCTCCCTGCTCTTAGAGTCAAATAACATGAATCTTAGACCCTATTCTATTGCTCCATAGGTCCCCAAGGCTGTTTTTATTTTTTTAAATCTTTTTTCCTCCATTTTTCAGAACAGTAATTTCTATTGATCCATAAGTTCACTGACTCTTTTCTTTGTCATTTCCATTCTACTACCAACTCATCCAGGATATAGTTTATTTAAATATTATATTTTTTAGTTCTAAAATTTCTATTTGGTTTTATTTATACTTTCTATATCTGTGCTGTGAACCACTATCTTTCTATCTATTTCAAGTTCTAAAAGGCACTTCAAAGTCTTTTATAATAATTCTAACATCTAAGTCATCTCAGAGTTGGTATCTGGTGATTGCATTTTCCCTTGGGAATTAGTCCCATTTTTTTTTTCTGATTCTTTGTATGTTGAATAATTTCAGATTGTGTTCTGGAGTTTGTGAATGGTATATTGTGTAGATTCTGGATACTTTTAAATTCTGTACAGAATTTTGACTTTGTTGTTATTATTGTCTCAGGAGGTAATCAGCCGATTTAAGTTCAGACCTCATGTTCTGTCTTACCTTCTGTGGGTGGTGGTACTAATCTCAGTGCAATGTCACAAGAGAAAAGAGAAGAAAAATTTACTACATGTAGGTTATTTCTCCAAGTTTTCACTCTCTCATACCATCTCCCTGGTTTTGTTTGATTTTCAGATTCATTAGGTAGTTGTGTTTCATACTTTTGCCCAGAGTTTTTAAGTATAAAAAATAGCTGGGATGGGGTGTCGTGTGTTTATTCCACCTTGCCAGAATTCAAACTTCCTCTTCACTTTCTTTTGATCATCTGGAGTTTTAAAAAGGCAAGCAAAGCTGGCAGGGTGGCACAAGCCTGTAATACTCTGGGAGGCTGAGGCAGGAGGACTGCAAGTTCAAATCCAACCTGGGCAATTTAGTGACTTTTCAAGGTCTTGTCTCATAATGAAAAATAAAAAGAGCTAGGGATGTAGCTCAGTGTGAAGGTCCTGAACTCAATCACTAGTACCAAAAAGAGAGAGAGAGAAAAAAAAAAGCAAAGCAAAGGGCTGTGTGTGTAGTGTTAGAGCACTTGCTTAGTACAAGTAAAGCCCTGGGTTCCATCCCCAGTACCACAAAAAAAGAAAAAAGCTAAGCAAAATGAAGCTCCAAACAATTGTGAAGACATTTACAATAGAAGAAAAGCTGAATGCTCAGATCAGGACCCTCCTCCCTAATTGTGAAAAGCCAAATAATTATTTGTGTTTTGGATGAGAAGACTAAGGAAGAGCTGATCATTTGCCTATTTGGTTTCAGGTCTAATCACTTGACCTTCTCTTGTTCTATATTTCCAGGCACTGACCATTACAAACTACACTCGGCAAAATTCCTTGCACATTAGTTTATAATCAGATTCTATCAATAAGAGACACTGGCATGAAATTTGAGGGCAGGAATTGAAGAAAAGCCAGAATCTCTCTCATCTCTCTCTCTCTCTCTCTCTCTCTCTCTCTCTCTCTCTCTCTCTCTCTCTCTCTCTCTCTCTCTCTCTCTCTCTCTCTGGTTTGGGCAGCATCCCCAGTGATGGCTGTGGGTGGGTAGGTGGGTTGGTTGTTGTTCTGTCTTCCTCAGATGCCTTTTCCCTCAGGGTCCCTGCTGAGCTATCCTGGTTCCTCAGCTGGGGTAATGCCACCTCCTTTCCTTGTTCCTCCACCCTAGAAATGGTAATGGCTTCCTGGTGATCTTTGAGTTGCCATATCCCATTTGCTTTTTTGTCTAACATTTAAATAACCAATTTCTCCAATTAAACTCCTGGCATGGAGGTATAGCTTAACAGTAGAGTGCTTGCCTAGAATGCATGAGGCTCTGGGTTGATCCCCAGCCCCACACAAAAAAAAAAACAAATAAAAAAACTCCTGGCATTGACTCTGTTCATCTGGATTGGGTTGGATATAATCCACAGCAGGTAGGGTCAGTAGAAGAAAAGCTCTAGTGCAAGTCCCCTCACTCAAATGTCTGTCCTCCCACTGCCCTACTCCAGTGGGAAGGGAACCTCAGAGGGAACAGGCAGCTCTCTTGCCTACCAGGAAGGCACAGCTTAGATCTAAGTTGTTCGCTATTTTATAGGAATATAAATATATGTTTTTTCATTACATAATTAATTTTCTAGGAAAGTGATTTTGTATTTATAGATCTCTTCGTTTTGTGTCAAAACAGTGCATCATCTGTTAGGATGTGGACTCTTCTTCACCAAGGTCCCTGCTCTACCAGTGTATTCTGTTAGCCCAGGCATCAGGCAAGGCTTAGAAATCAGAAGTGAGTTCAGGGAATGGATGCAGCAGAGCAGCCGATAGGAACTGAAGCTCCATTTATATATGGGCAACTGAGGCCAGTGGCATCCCCAGAGAGCAAGAGAACAGGAGAAGGTCAAGAACCAGAGTGTGGGGGCAGCTGAAGACTCCAGCCGAGGCTGCAGTGGTACAGAAATAAAGATGGAGGAGCTTCCCCCAGGACCAAATCAGGAATCATAGAATCCGGTAGGTTCTGAGAGGCATCAGAGGCTTGGCAGCTTTCCCAGGCCCATAAAGCTGGATAGTGGCAGGCCAGAGACAGAATGAAAGTTCTTGGCACTCTCCAGAAGTGGGTACAAGGACAAAGTTAGAGTTGGGGCCACGGACAAGGGAATAAAACATGAAACCCAGTCAGAGCAGCAGGGCAGCCCCTCCTGGACTAGATCCTGTCAGGGTTTTGAGACAGAAATAAAAGCACAGCCAGCATCTTCTGTTATAAAAGACCTTTAATGGCCTCCTATTTATGGTTCTTTTGTTTATTTGTCCTGTTGGAGTCGAATAAACTATAATAACTTATCTGATAGAATAAGGGATGCCACAGGTACAACAGATTACCCTGGAGGTGACCCAGGAATGAGTGCCACAGAATAGTCACTTCACAGAAAGGCCGCAGACTTGGAGTCTGCCCTGGCCACCCCTCCCTCCTGCCCAGGACACATACATTGGCTCCCTCCCACTCTGTAGCAAGAGGCAGCCCTGAAGCATCAGTGACACTGAGCACAGATGCCCGGAGGGCTGCTGTCCCCTTGCTTCCCCCAAGGGCTCTACACACTGTCACAGGCCAGGACCTCGCCCAAGTTTAGGAGGCACCTGCCTCTTGTATGCTGCCAAATACAAAGACACTTTGTATTGCAATGCTGAAGCTGCTCCAACATGAAAAGCAAGAATAGAACCTGTGCTTGCTGGTCTAAGATCAAACCTCAGAATGGTGGTTTGAAGTTTTTCTTCAAAACAAAGTTTGAAAGTGAAACCTCAGTAGGCAAGAGATAAAAGCAGAGCTGTTCTGGGGGAAGTGGAAATGGAGAAAGAGCTGCAGACTCAGCCCTTGCTTGCCTCCACCCATCTCCCCTAGAGCATCCCCTGACAAAGCTCTGTGGCATTCCAGGGGTTCCACAGTACCTGGTTGGAAAACTACTATGACAGAGCATCTGCAGGTCATGGGTCCCAGGGACCTGTGCTTTGACTTCTCTTTGGGGGGCAAGTTGGGAGAGTGTTGGGGTAAGGTGCTCCCCTTCCTGCAGGTCTCCCTTGGAAGCTGCTGTGCCATGACCCTACAGGGCAAGGCGGAGGTGGGGATCTGCCCCACAAGTTGACTGCTTCCGGCCAGGAGGAAGGGCAAAGGTGGTGGAGCTGCCAGGGCCAAGATGGTGGCAGAATGCAGGCTCCAGGCAGGCTAAATGAGTGAGGATCAGGGAAGTCTCTTTTGGTCCTTATTGAGTTTAAAAAGAAAAATATCAGAACAGGCACAGGCCTGTGTCCATGAGACCCTATAAGAATTCAAGATGGCAGCCTCCCCTTTCCTCCTGGATGGAGGCATGTCCAGGCCCTAGTCACTGGCAGGAAAGAGCTGCCTCTCTGAGTAGCTAAAACCATCAGGGATGGATCAACCAGGACTCGGCTCTTAGGCCAAGAGGCCTGAGCATTTGGGGCCTGAGGCCCTCCCAAGTGTCACCAAGAAGCTATTGTTGCTCTGGTTAATCCTGGGTGGGTCTTTATACTCTAAAGGGAAAGAACAGGCATTTTCTATTTCCCCTCACCCTTGGATGTCTTTGATGGAGCAATGACGAAGTCAGCTCCCTGACCTGGGGTCATGGCCAAGGCTTCTTGACCTCTGTGAGGTGAGAAGTGGGGAATATGGATGGCCCAGGCCTGGGAGGGCCTGTCCTCCAGTTTCTGACAACATCCACGTCTTCTCTCTGTCCTGAATCCTGGACCCCTGTCCTTGGGCTTGGAAGTTCTGAGTAGTGTCCACATTTCCCTCTCAGCTGGGTCACCAAGGCCAAATTGACTGAATCTCATTCTGGTTGACATCTACCTATGTGAGAAGTGGGGAAAGAGAGGAAGACTGGTGGGAAGAGGGCTCAGACCACAGCAACATTCCTGTGACCCTGGGCTATGCCCTTGTACTTGGAGGGCCACACCCAGGCTACTTAAAAGAAAACTGGCCACTGATTTCCATCTCCTCTGGGCCTCACCACAATGCCTGAGTCAGGCAGGGAAAGGATTATTGTTTCAGTTCAGTTAGGGAAACTGAGCCTATTAATTTGAGTCACTTGCTCAAGGCCACCCAGCTGGTTGATGACAGCCAGGACTGAGAGGTGGCACTGGGGACTTCCAAAGAAACATTCTTTTCACTGCATCGTGTGGGACCAGCTGTCAGCTGTTCTCTCAAGCAAACTAAAACCCAGGTGAGTCCGCTCTTGCTTGTCTGGGCTTTATGGCTGAAGAGGCTATGGGGCCCTGCCAAATAACTCAGTCCTTATCTTCCCAGGGACTGAATGCTTCTCTTGGTTGGGGTGCTGAGCAAGTCCTGCTAGTCCTTACCCAAAGCAAGTTCTTCCTCCCAGATTGGTATCAATGTGGCCCCCTCATGGCCCACTGTAAAGTACCAGTGCGGGGTTGCTGGTTTGCCACAGGCAACAAAAAGTCAAAAACTGTGGCTCTGGGGCCCAGTGAGGCTCTCCTACCCCTAATGGAATTGGCTGTCATCTGGCTGGGTTGACTCTAGAATGCAGAAGCCCTACATAGAAGCACTCAGTCATGTTAGCAGAGCTGAGGTATCAGGAATGATGACCTGGGTCCTCCTCCCCAGGAAGATGACAAGGAAACACTTCACCCTATGTCCCACAGCACTGCAGCAAGGCTCCACAGCAGCATACCTGGCCAAGGGACAAGTGACACCAAAATCCAACGCATGTACAACCCACAAGGCTGTCATTCTAGCATGGGTCCAAATACCTCTGGAGGTGGTACTGGGTTCTAATTCACATCAAGGCATGGCATGGACCAGGAGCAGCCATGGAGCCTTAAATGCAAGGGCCCTCTTCTTACTTTACCTTGTAACTTCCCTCTGGCTGTGAGCTTCCTAAGGACAGCCCATCTCTGTCTCCAGTGCTAGGCAAACAGCAGAGAAACTGTCAGCAAAGGATGGTTAGGCTGAATTCAGTTGAATTTAACCACTGCCATATGTAGTCTTGGTTCAAGATAGCAAAGACAGAAGGGGCTCTGCTGCTTCCTCAAAGCTGGGACAACTGCAGTTAACACTGGGATAAACCCAAAAGGTGAGTGTGATGTTGAGGTGGAAGAAGCTCAAGAAACCAGCCTGGCAAATCTTCTGTGTGCACATGTTAGGGATAGAGGAAGAGGCCAGCAGACCAGTTATGCCAAACACAAAAGGTCTCCTATCAGCTTCCAGACAGACAGTGGAAGGCACATGCTTGCCATCTGCTATTCCAGCATTCCATGCCTCTACAGTTGTCCAGATGGGGCACAAACTCCCCAGCCAGCTCTAGCAGGAGCTGCACACCTGGGATACTTGCAGGTAGGACCCCAGACTGGCCAGAGGAGTGTGACTGCCCTGTGTGAAGTTCTGACCTGGGAAGGGGGTCCCTTGGATGGGGTGTTCATGAGATTACAAGGTGCAGGGCCAGGTGACTGGGTCATTTCACCATGGGAGATGATTGCACAGCCCAATGCCAGATGTGCCAGGCTAAAAAAAGTTCCAATCCAACTTGTATAATAAAATTATGTTGTCTCCCTTTGCAGGCAAATGTGGGAATGAGACAGAAAGGAGCAAAAACTGAGAAGAGATCCCCTTGTCTTGCTAATTGGTGTATTTGCCTGAGTAAACTTCAGGGTGTCTGAATCCTGGGGGGCAGGGCTGTAATGTCCTAGAGGTGCCACCACAAGCCCCCCGCCCAAGCCTCAGCAAACACAGCTCAGTCCCTCCTTGTTATATCTATGGCCCCAGCTCAACAACAGGCAACTTCCTGGAGCCCAAAAAGGATGCTTCCTAGGCCTGGGGGAGGAACTAGGTGCTGGGCTGGGCCCTGCCCTCTGAGGTCTGAAGGCGAGAGCAGTCAGCAGCCCCGGCTCCACCCAGCACACCAGAGGCTCTCGTGCTCACAGTCTCAGAAGCCAGAGCTCATAGGCCTTTTGAGATCATATGGTCAAACTCCTTGGTTTTCCAGTGAGGAACTGAGGCCCAGAGAGAGGAAGAAACTTGTCCAAGGATGCACAGCAAGTTAGCATCAAAGACCAGACAAGGAGGATGGATGCCTTTTAACACTTTCTACTTTATCAGCTGTCTGGCCTGTTTCCCTGAGAAATGTCCCAGGTCTCTATCACGCCAACATCACCTGATAGGTACAGGGTACCCATGACACTGGGAACTTCTGAAGTCCAAGGGGGAAAAAAAGAAGCAGCTTCCTTCCCTTTGGGGGAGAACATCCTGAAGGAGCCTGGCACCTACTGGAGAAGGACCCCCTTTGACAGAGGGCATGGTGGCCTCAGGCTCTCTCTCTCCCACCTTGCAAGGCTGGCCCAGCCCAGCAGCCCTGGAGAACTGCAGGAAGAAGGGGCGGGGGGGATGGTGGTCCAGCTGCCTCTGGCTCTCCAGCCTTCCTCCTGGTGATCATCTTAAGTCCATGAAGGAAGAGAAGTACGGTGGACTCTCATCTTCCCACTCCCTGCCCCACTTTGAAAGCCCCCCCCAAAGCTCCCCTGTTGGGGGCTGCCGCTTGCTGAAGACCCCTCTCCCTCCATCTCTGTGTGTATACAGCTATGTCCACACATGTAAAGCACACAGTAGCTAAGGTGACACGTCCCGACAACACCAAAATGTACTTGGCTAGTTCACACAGCTTGCCTCAGCCCAGATATCTGCTGGTACGAAAGTCAACCCACTGTTTGTCTGTACTCTGGCATCTATGGGTCCTCGCCAATGCCACTATAAGATGCAGGGACCTGGGCAAGGATGAAGGAGGAGAGGTCTCTGGTGGGTCCAAACTCCGAAAAGGCATTGGGACTCTATCCAGAGTTCTGCCCCTCCAGCCAGAAGGGGGGACCTTCTGCATTGTTCTTTCTCTTTTAGCTGCCAGAACCATGCTGCCAATGGGACTCCAGACATCTCCTATGTCTTGCGCCCTCTTGCCCACCTTGGAGTCCTCATGCCCACCACTGCCATACCCCTCCTGCACACCCTTCTCACTCCCCATTCCAAGCCAAATCCCAAGACCAGCATCGTCATGGTTGCCCTTCTGGGAGTGAGCGTGAAAGGGGGGAAGGGGGTGGAGAGGTGACTTCGGAGAAGGGTGAATTCAGTGCCCTGCGGTCTTGTTGGCATGGTGATGTGGGGCCAGTCCAAGGCCAGAGCTCCATCACCGAAACTAGAGACCACTAGGCCCCCTGGTAGAAACTGGAAGAACAAAGGGGAGGGAAACCAGAACAGGAAGAAGACGAATGAGCATCCTAGTGTGAGAGAGTGGACCGGAGCTGCCCAGAGGGAGGCCAGCCCGTCTATCTGTCGTTGAGGTGTGGAGAGCCGGTAACATCCTCCTCTTCCTCCTTGTCATCCTTTATGCCTTTCAGTCTCTGGCGGGCAAAGTCCTCAAATACAATGTCGTCATCACTGGTAGGAAAGACAAGGAAAATGCGGTATGTTTGCAGGGGCAGGGAGAGGAGGCAAATGCAGAGGCCTGGCCCGATGTGACGCCCAGGGGCCCAAGAGAGAACCACACTCTGAGGTCTCTGGCCTCTGGGGCTGACCTTGAGCAGAAGGCCTGCCAGGCTGGCACATCTGCTTGCCCACTGGTGGCTGTGGGGACAGCCACATGGAGACGTGGGGGAAGGGGTAAAATGCCAGAGGAGCATGAGCTTGACTTTCATGCCTAGGAGCTAGAGAAGTGACCCAGATTTGAGGAGATGAATGAGATGTGTCAAACAGGAGTGCTCTGTGGCCAGAGGAAGGAATTGTTCCCACCGTGAGAGGCCAGGCCATCAAGGTTTCACAGCATATCTCAATCTCCCAGAACAGAACCAAGAAAAGCCACCCACCCAAAAAACTACCCTTAGGAAGCATTCCCGTTTCTGAACAGGAAGGAGTGGGCTGCATTTCATGGAAGAGAAAGCCATAAAGCCCTTTCTCCAGGGAAGTGTCAATTCACATGCATCCAGGTGGAGGAGGGGCTGACAAATCTACAGAGAGGCACGGGACATGGTGGGCTGAGGGTACCTGAGTGGGGTTGCAGGACCAAGGGTGGTTCCTTTATATCATGAAGCATGCACACTTAGGACCAGGCAGGGTCCTACCCAAGTCCCCTGCCCCATGAAGTTCAGCCAGCAGCATGGGGCATCCTTATGGAGTGACTTGAGACCCCCATCTTCCAGATTTCCCCCGGGGACAAGGCAAGGGTGGCTTTTGGAGCTGGAGCGAGCAAAACTGCTTGGCCCTGGAGGTGATTCATGCTGTTGGCCCAGGTTCTCCCCCTCCGGCCACTGTCCAGTGCCGCGCTGGCCTTTCACTGCAGAGATCCGCATCAGGTGGTCCATAGGAGTCAGAAGCAGCAGGACCCCAGATCCCTCCCCACCCACTGCCTGCCTCTGCCCAATGGGCATGGCGGGGCGGGAGAGCAGATCCCAGGGCTTGAACCAGCCCTGTGTGAGCTGAGCAGGTGCTGTGGATGGACGAACGGACTGACGGACGGACGTGCAAGGACGAGGGAGGAAGACAGACCCCACCAAGGCAGAAGGAAGAGGAACAGGCACGGAGGGTCCTTCAAGTCACATGCAGGCAAGCGGGTTGCTGAAGAGGTGAGCAGAGGTGGCTCTCAGCAGATGGGGTTAGACCAGCTGCTCCTCAGGGGTTAATAAGCATATATGCCAATGACCCCTCCACAGCACCCCCCCAGGCCCACCCCCAGACATCCGCAGGCAGGCTTTGGCTTACTTCGTGTCAAGTTCTATGAGATTGGTGTCTACTGGTGCCTCGTTCTCTGGAACTGAACACAGGGGGCAGGGCACCCAGGAGTTAGTGAGGGGAAGGGATAGGTAGGCCCAGGCTCCCAGCCCGGGACAAGAAGACTAATCAGGGAGGGCAAAGGATGGAGGGGAAGGAGTAGGGGAAGGGGGGACTCATCCAGGTCTTAGAACGCCCCAGATCATCTTCAAGGCAGGGGGTTGTAGGGAGGGCCCCGAATGACCACTGCAGCCCCAGGACAGCTAAAGAACCTCTGAACCCCCGCTGCGTGGACAGGTCTCCAACACGACTTAAGATTCTTGCATTCCTGACTTTCACTAATTCTAAGACAACTTTTACTTTTTTAACATTTTAACCTCTCTTAAGCTTGGAGTGTGTTTTATAATCAGTGGCACTTCATAGTTTGATTGTGGGAATGCTAGCTCTCTTAGAGTCCAAAGACCAACTGGTTATCCCTTGGAAAATTATGGAAATGGGGCCGGGGATTTAGCTCAGTGGTTCCAGTGCCTGCCTCGCCAGCAGAAGGACCCGAGTTCGATCCCTGGTACCAAAAAAGAAAAATTATGGAAATGGTATGTCTAGAGGTCATCTTATCCATGTAGCCCCTTCCCCACTCAAGAAGAGGACCCAGCCTGGACCTGGCTATGTGGCCAGTATGCTCCCTCCTCTGCTCCCAGCCTTCCTCTCCCATGGAGAACAGAGATCGGGGCTCCCTGACTCCTAGCAGGGTCAGAGGTAGGAATTCTGGGCT
Source organism: Heterocephalus glaber (assembly GCF_053883595.1). NCBI lineage: Eukaryota > Metazoa > Chordata > Mammalia > Rodentia > Bathyergidae > Heterocephalus > Heterocephalus glaber. The sequence goes on from NW_028258293.1 coordinate 29,760,753, forward strand.
CCACAAAGACCCTTGGGGCTTGTGACTCTCGGCTGAAGGCTAGGCCAGAAGGAGGTGGGGTGACGGTAACGTGGCAGCTGGTCGAGAAGGGAATGGACTACCTGAAAACCCCCATACCAGTGACCCACAGATCCTGCTCACCTTCCCGATGTGGAGGTTCTTCTTTGGGTTTGGGGTGCATTAAGGTGAAGGGTAGTTCCACAGCCACATCACTGAAACACAGACCCAAACCCTGTGAGCCCCGAGAGTCTCAGGCTGTGAGCTCTGATGCCCTGTCAGTCTGAGGGCTGGAGAGGGTTTGTGGTCAGGGAGGCCCAGGTCTACCACTCTCTAAGCCTCAGTCTCTCTAGGAAATAAGCTAGGAGACCTCTTCCCCTGACTTTAAAAGAAATGGAAACTTCTCTTTTCCTGAGGAAGATCTCCGGGAGATGCATGGGCTAGGCAAAGGGTTGTCCAGGGCAGTGTGCCCTGTGGCCTCTGGGTGGCTCCACAGGTGCCCTTGGACCCTGCCCACCTCACAACACCTCAGCCACCCAGCCTTCCTGGTACTGCTCTTCTCAGCTCCTCAGCTTCTCACCCTAGGAAACCTTCCCCCAGACTTCGAGTGCCTACAGGCACAGCTACATCTTCTTAACCTTACCCTGGGCCCAGCTCGAAGAGGGAAGGGATGGGGAATGGAATGGGCAGGGGCACAAGAAGTACAATCAGAAATGTGTGTTCCACCAGCACCCCTCTCACTGGTGGAGCGCTTCACCTCTGTGGGAGTCACTGAGCTCATCTGGAAAACAGGGATAACAACGCCTCCCTTCTAGAACTACTGGAACTGCCAGATGTTGGTAAAAGACCTGGTTAAACTGTGAAACTTGTGCCCATCAGAAGTATTACTTCAAAAAAAAAAAAAAAAAGAAGTATTACTTCCCCTCCATGGAAACATGGGAGTTTTATAAGACTATCAAAAATATTTGACTTTATTTGTTTTGCTTCCAAAGAGGACTGTTTTTCCAGGCTCGCTTGGAACAGTGAGCCATCAGACAGAGCTGGTGGAAGACTGAATGTGCTGGCCTTCACCAAAGCTGTCCAGGATACGGTGGGGAGAACCTGGACCTCAGCCTTCCACCAGGCTATGAGTAACACAGGCAGGGGGAGGGGATGCTTCAGGGACTTCTGTACCCAGCACAAGTCTGGGTTTAGAAAGTCTTTGCTGAATTACTCTGAACTAAATTAAATTAATTTCACCTTTCAAGTTAGACGAAGATTTCACAGGATGAACAATATTGCCATCTTTTGACAGGGACAGCCCAAAGAGCCATATTTGTGGCTCCTGCATTTTGGGAATGAAGGTCATCCAACTGGTCACAGGGAATCTTGTCTACAGAAACAAATCTCTTGAAGGCTTCTCCTTAGCAACACATAGCCAGTAGTCCATTCTTATTCGTACAGAGATTTGAAAGCCACAAAGTCTGCATTACTCCTATAATCTAATCTGCTCTCCCAGGGCCACTCCCCAAATCCTTGCTGAGTGTCAAGCTCCCTGTCACTCGAGTGGAATGGAAGAGCAGGGAAAGGTATTTTACAAAGAAAACGTGGGCCCCAGTCCCTCTTGAGAGGGCTCTAGGCCTGAGCCTGTGATCTGCAAAGACCTCTAGATTCTCCCCAACCCAGTGTCCCCTCGTTCTGCTCAGTCAGGCCAGAGGTCTCTGGGCCTTCCAGGAAGCTGGCCCAAGCAGGGAAAAGGAAGGACTTTACCTGGATGCAAGATCTCCCAGCAGGCTGGGTGGGTCAGAGGAGGTGGGAGGGTGGTCAGGAGAGAGTGCAGAGAGAAAAGAAAAAGCACATTCATTCACCACCTCTGCTGCTCCCAGAGCAGACTCAGGGGATACCCCCCACCCCTGCCCAGAATGTTCACCCAGGGTACTAACATGGTTTCAGGCTGCCCTTGGGGCTGAGTGCAAGCCCCAGCTCAGCAAACTCCCTGGACCCCAGGATCCACATCTGTGAACGAGACTCTCCCCACCCCAGGACTGTCTAATGGCACAAGGAATGACTTTGGGGTTACCAGGAGCATACAGAAGGCTGTGTGTGGGTCCTGCAAGGCCACAGGATTCAGGACTTAGGATTGAAAGATGTCCTATAATTTGTGATCAGTATTATTCTAATTATTAAGGGGACTCAATGTCTAATGTTGTTTAATGTTTTGATCTTTCCTTAGAAATTTATGAACTAAATTAGAGAGAGAAAAAACTCCCCCAACAAATTAGAAACCTTAAATTCTAGGTTTATAACATAGAGGTCCAATTTATGGTGAAATGAGACTTTTTATGAGCCTCCACCAAACTGAGCTCCGGGGTAAGGAATATGTCTGGCCCACTGCTGGGACTCCAGCATCTGGCCCATGATAGGAGGCTAGGAGAGGGGAGTTCAGGAAGTAACTGGGGAAGAGTTAGGGCCTTTGCTTCCCCATCTGTAAAATGGGAAAGTCAGCCACGTTAGCAAATCTGGAATCCAGCTGTAGGATTCTGAGCCCCAGGAAGATCCGTGTAGGCAAGAGTAGGGGTGTACGCTGTGTTCCAAGGTAATATTGGGAGGCTTGGTACCCTCAGGCACCCATAGAATAGACTGTGCGGATGGCCTCCTGTGGCACGCCCACTCTGTGCACGGCCTAGCCTGGGATAAAGATGAGCTGGAGAGAAGGAGTGAGATAGGTGGGAAACGGGGGTCATGGAAGGAGAGGGTAGAGGGGCGGTGGAGGAGGAAGAGGAACTGGAAGGAGTGAGAGAGGAACAGGAAGTCCGCTAGCCCCATTCCTCCTCCACAGAAGGAAGCAGTTAAAAGGTCTGACAAACAGGCAGAATGGGGCAGGGGGCTGTGGGCCCCTCTGTATTTGGGGACTTTGGGCTGGGCCACAGGACTCACCCGCCCCGAGATACCACCAGCTTCACTTTCACTTTATAGGAAACAATGATGCCCAAGATCTCACGGTTGGCACCTTCCCTCAACCTGCAAGGCAACATAGGTTAGCTGGTCCTCAGGGCTTGCTGGGGAGTGAGACACAGCAGGCAGTGGGGCTTGGTAGGGGGCATGTTACCCATTCTTCTCCTGGGGTACCCAGCCTCCATGTCCCACAGAGCCCAGTGTGGGCCTCAACCTGGGCCAGCAGAAGAGACAAAGATGAGCTGTGCCCTCCCTAAAAGAACAGGAACTCAGAGCCCTGAGTTCCAAATGTGGCTGTGAGATTCCTTACTGGGTGACCCTGGACAGCCCCTCCTGGCCCTGTCCCAACAGCACAGTGAGGGGTGGGCTGTAACTGCTCTTTCTTGCTTTTGCTTCTCTCCCCCACATTTGTGCTCAGTAACCCGTGGACAGAAAGGGCCAGCTGGAAGTTCAGAGAGGGTGAGGGCAGTGGGAGCTGGGGGTGTCAGGGAAGGGGTGCCCAAGAAGGTGGTGCCTCCACCTTACAGATAGGTAGGATTTAAGCTGGGGTAGGAAGGGAACAGAAAGCTTGGGGGCATGGGGGCTACCTATGCTGAGACGAAGAAGGGTCAGACTGGCATAAGCCTAGAGTCTGGGCTGGAAGTGGGGGCAAGGTGCTTCAGAGGTGGCCACTGGAGGGCCAGACCTTAGTAGGGGGGTGAGGAAGGTATCCCATGCCCCTAGGCTTAGCGATGCCCATGGGTTAGGAGAAACCAGATAGCCCTGGGGTCTCTGACGTGGAGGGCAGCCCACGCCTAATCCACCCAGCTCAAAGGCCTGATCTCTCCAGACTCCCCAAGCCCTCCCATTCTTCCCCTCCTGCTATGACCTCTCCCTTCCACTCCCTTCCCTCCAGCCTCAGGAACATGGCCAGGAGCTGCTGCCCCTTTCGGAAGCCCTTCGATGCTGTCCCTGCCCCAGGCCAGCAGCAGGGCTGGCAATGACCGAGCGAGTCAGGTCCAGTGGTCCCCACTGTTCTCTGCATCCTCCTGGATGGGCGGGAGTGGGGGACAGGCTTCCTGATTGGTCAAGCTCCTGCGGGCAGCCCTGGGAGAGGCAAGCCTGGCCCTTGTCCCTGCACTGGTAGGACCGGGAGGGCGGGGACCCATGGTCTAGGAGCCTGGGACTAGGAGGGCGGGTCCTCACAGGGTGCTGGAGGCCAGGTTCGTGTCCTCGTGCTTCAGCTTCCCATCCAGGGCCAGGCCCCGCTTCTCCCGGTTGTTGGCCAGGAAAGGGGTCAGCGTGTAGACCTTGCAGAATGTTGAGCTGGGTGCCACTGTGTCACTGAGAAGAAGGGAGGCAGGCGTGGAGGGAGGCCCTCCCCACGCCAACTTCAGCCCTCAGCCCCAACCCAGCCAGGACACCTATGGCCTTGCCAAGCATCCCTCTGCCAACCTGTTCCCCTCTCCCCCCAACTGTAGGCATCATGTGCACCAGGCCTAGCTCTGACATGGAGACCTCCGCCACCCAAAAGAGGCACAGGACTGACCCTGGGCTAGGAAACAGCACAGTGCTAAGCAGTACACTTATTTTAAAGTCAAAACTATATACAAACCATGAAAGAAGATACTGGATACCCACAACCCACTACTGAGGCTCTACAACTAAAATTTTACTTGCTTTATCTTCCTTATCCAGGCATATGGATTCATCATGGACAGGGCATTTTGTGTTCAATTTTTTAAATTTGTTTTTGTTTTGTTTTGTTTTTCTGAGACAGGATCTCACTGTGTAGTTAAGGCTGGTCTCTGACTTACTATGTAGCCCAGGCTGACCTCAAACTCGCAGTGATCCTCCTTCCTCAGTCTCCTGAGTGCTAGGGTTACAGGCCAGCACCACCACACCCAGCTAAATGTGCTTTGATTGTTCAATTTTTACTTGTTTTTGCTCTTTATTTGTTTTCTCCCTTTTCAAAACAACTAGTAGGGCCGGGGATTTAACTCAGTGGTTCTACCGCCTGCCTCACAAGCGCCAAGGTCCGGAGTTCAATCCCCAGTACCAAACAAAAAGAAAGAAATCAACAAGACAACTGGTGTTCAGCAGACAGTAGGCTGGCCCTGGCACTGCCCTGCTTTGCCCCTTGTGAGCTCTGTGAGCAGAGCACATCCCATTCTCTGACCCCATTCCCTAATCTGTATACTGGGGCAGTAGCAACCCCAAGCCCACAAGACTCCAGGAGATGTAGACTGTACACTCTCTGAGCATGAGCAGCTCCCTTCCTGGGCTGGGCTGTGTGAGTTGTGCAGCTGTGCACAACTGCAAGACTCGAGGGCCCACTTGGGGTCCTGCAAGCTGCTCTGGCTCTGGTTCACTTCGCTGTGCTCCTCACCAAGAGTCTACACCTCATGGCTTTGAGGTTTTCTTTTTTAAATCAACAGTGGATATAAGAAATATCTAATAATAGTGAAATGTTTGATCTAATTATAACACATTACTATAGGAAATTTAAAACTATCTCAAAGACATTTTAAAATGTTTTTAAGTAGCAAAAGAATACTGATTGCAACATATATACACGTACACAGGTAACACTGCAGAAAGTGCAACTGCTCCAAAAATTTTTCGGGCCAGGTTAAAAAAAATGAGTGTGTCTTCTAGTGAATGCACATACTACCTTTAGGTAGATAAAGGCTTTTGCTTGAGATCTGGAGTCTTGTCTTAGCTGCCAGTGCGCTCAGGACAAGTTCTATGCTCAACCATAGTAGCTCTCCTCAAATCCTGACTTTTTTTTGTAAAATTATTCTTTCCCCTCCCACACACACAACCCTTTTACCCAGGGAGCCAGATGACTTTTCTGCCAGACAAGAGAAGCTATGTACCCGGTGCCTCTCACTCTGCCTTGGCTTCTAGGAAGCTCTGAGCAAAGTTTTCCCCTTCCACCTTGGTTTCTGGTAGTTTGGTGATTCTCTCTCCACAAACCTATTCCCTCTCATTTATTAGCTCTTGTCGGGTCTCACTGGTTTTCCTTGACTGTAGTGTGCATTATATTGCAGCTAATCAGGTGGATGGCTTCTGAAAGGCTCTTCAAGATCATCTACTTCGAGGGGCAAGGAAGCCTGAGGCCCAGCCCTCTCCAGGTGAGCAGAGCCACCTGAGCTGTGACCTGACCCAGAGCTGCTTTTTCCCACCCAGTCCCAGGCCCAGCGTCGATCACTCACTCAGCCTCTTCCATGGCCACGGGGCACTTGTACTGCGCTGTGTTGAAGAGGCAGATGTCCGCGTACTGGCGCACTGGGGGCGGGGGAGGCACACAGGGAGGAACTGCATGAGCACGGGGCAACTCCAGGAGGCACTTCCGGCTTCCCTGAGGTAGGGATGCTCAGCCTGGGCAATGGCCAGAGTCTACCAGGCGCACTTCTGAATAACATCACTCCATCCTCCACCCAAAGGACAGCCCCTAAGATGTCCATTCCTTCTTCTAACCTAAAGTTTTCCCATCAAGGACAGCTTTTTCCAGAGTTCAGGAAGCCTAGAAGAGGTGGCCTGGACAGAAGGCCATGGGCAATCTGGGCACCAGCCTCAAAGTCCCCACTTGGCCCAGAGCAGGCCCCAGGTTCAGAGGTTATCAACAGTAGCAAGCACAAGGCTCTTGACAAGGCCCAAGCATTCAGTTGCCCACCCACCCCCACAGCTGACCCTCGCCCCAGGGTACCTGAGATCTTGATCTTCTTCACCGTCTTGTTGGTGTTGTTGGTGACATGGACGTTGACACTGATGGGTTCTCCGTGGTAATAGATCTGGGAGGCAGAAGAAAGGGGAGTGCTGGCTGGGAGGGCACCAGCCCTTTAGGTAAAGGTGAGGGGAAAAGGCCTTCCTGGGGTTCCCCAAACCTTAGTTGTTCTAACTTTTGCCCCAAGATCATTGACCACTTTGCACCAGTGTGAAGGTGGCACAGAAGTCACAAGTATATCAGCCTTCCAACCCCTTGTGGGACTCCTGAAGATACTTGTAGTAGGCGATATTCCTGCCTCCAGTCCTGTCCTGGCCACTAACATTAATGACCACAGTAAAAGCAATAATGATGGCGACTGTGTGTTGTTGGAAAGGTTATCTGAGCCTCAGTTTCTCCCACAGTACAATAGGACCTGGACCAAGTGATGTCTCAAGTCCCTGCCAACTGGGCTGACACAAGAGGCTCCAGCGGAAGCCAGGGAAGGAGAAGAAGGGCTGGCTTTCTCCACAGAGGAACCAGCTCTCTCACAGAATGGCCTTGATTGCATCTCAGCCAGGCATTTGCCTTCAGCTACCCCCCAGGAGGGAGAGGGTGCCCACACCCCAGGAGGGGCCTGTCTGAGCTCACAGCGGGTATCAGTTAGCTGTTTAGAGTCCCCTGCCTTCTTCAGGGTTTGCTGTCTCGAAGCTCAGGGTTAGGAAGCATTATGACAGGGAGTCCATGGGGCCCTCTGTCCCCTTCTCTGCCAATCTGGCTGTCCTTTACCATTTGGCTGCAGCTCAAAGTTGGTGGATATGAGGGGAGATAGGCAGGACCCTTCCGAAAGCACACTGCCTCCTTCTGAAGTCAGCTGAACCCCCAGGCTCCTGTCAACCTCTGCCACTCCTTTAGGCCCCAAGAGAGGCCTCAGATTCCCCAAGCTCCACAGTTCCAGGACTGGGGGATGGGCTCCTACCTGAGGAGTCCTCAAGGCCAGGAGTAGGGGATCTGAGCTGCAGGCCTGGGAGAGCAGCCCCCAGCCCGCCAGGTCCCAGCTCCTACCTCCTTATCCAGGGAGGCCTCCAGGTGCAAGGGCTTGTCCGACATGAGGAACTGCCTGGTGGTCTCGGCGGTGGGCTGAGGGCCCGGCCTCTCTGGGGCATACTGAACCTTCCGGATGACCAGACGTACAGAATTTCTAAGGCAGATAGATAGTGTGAAAGATGACCAGAGTCACCTCCCTCCATTCCCTTTCTTTGCAACTCTTACATTCCTAGCCTGCTCAGGAAGCTGCCATAGCTCCCTATCACCTCGGAATCCAGCCAACCGCAGAGGTCGGTCTAGGGCCCCAGTCCACCCTCGCCCATTCTATTCCCAAACCACCCTGGGGAAGCACATTATTTGGGTCTGCATCTTGGTACTCAGCAGGATGGTAAGAAAAGAACTATTTTCACTTCCTGTCTCTCTGTGTCACCTAATAGTGAAGTTCCTTACATACTGCTGTATCTTCAGCACCTATGACAATGCCTGCCATATAATAAATTCAATGGACCCTGGACTTATGATCAGCCTGATATATGAACAACTTGGGTTATTACTGGAATTTTAGTTTTAACTTACAAAGTCTTGAGCTACAACCCAAATGTCGGCCGCTTATGCTTCCAGATGGTCTCAGACACAGATTTAACCCTTAAAGCGTTCTGGAAGGAACATGACAACATCCTCTCCTCTGTGGGGTTAACTGAGAAATCCTGGGCCAATGTCTCTCTAAGGACACTGAGATCTGCCTGTATACAGGAGAGAGACTTTGAAGGCTGTGTAGAGGAGTCTGAACCTTCAACTGACCAGCTTGAGTTATAACCAGCCTAGAGAAGGAACTGAGTTCATAAGTCAAGGGTCCACTGTATCTATTAAGTGAAAATATGTGGCTGGAATTATAACTCAATGGTAGAGAGCCTCCCTAGCATGTGGGAGGCCCTGGGCTCCATCTCTGGCACTGGGAAAAAAAAAAAAAAAAAAAAGCAGAAGGAACAGAGGCCCCATAAGAAAGCATTCTTGGAAGGTTCCAGGGCCTGGCTAGGGGATATAAGCCAGTGAAGAGGTAGCTCAGTGAGGCAATGAAGGCTCACAGATGAGAAGAAGGTGGTGGGAAGGTGACAGGGTTCAGAAAGAAGGATTTGGAGGTATGGGGAGGGGACAGGGACTCAGTGAGACCACCTCATTGGCACACTGGGAGTGCTGACATCCCCACTTCTCCAAGCTACCTCCACTCTCTGGAACGGTATGGCCTTGAGAGGAGGGTCTCCTCTCCCCACACACCTGAGCTGTCCAGGCTGCCGATAGAAATGCCTGCAATATGGCCAATAGCCACAAGGTGGCAAACAACCCACTCCCTAAGAGGGTGCTGGATCCTTTGCCACAGGAAGCAGGGGCATCTTTGGGAGCTGAGGCCAGGTGTGCCAGGAGGCAGGCCAGGGTCTGACCGAGGAAGGGCAGCCAGGAGAAGCAGGGACCATCTGTTTCCAGCCCACAGGAGTGTACATCCTCTCTCTGAGACACGGCCGTTGGCTTACTCTCCCCGTGTGGGTTTACCTCTTCCCTCTATTGCTTGGAGGGCCTCTAGGACACACAGGCCCCCACCTCCCACCCTTGGCCTCCCAGGAGGAAAATGGAAATGGGGATGGCCTGAAGGCATCTAGCTCAACACTGAGCACAACCCGAATTTAGGGGGTTTTCCCAAAACAGAAAGACCTGCAGCCCGGAGGGGAGGAGCTAGAGGTAAGCAGATGAGGAGGAAGCGGCCAGTACGGTATGAAGAAGATGCTGAGTGAGGCATGGTGACTTAGCTCCTCCTCCGACTTGCCCCTCAGGGCTGTCCCCTCCCTCTCCACACCCCGTGCCCTTGTACCTTTTGTGGATCTTCTCCTCCAGGTTTTCCGCACAGAAGGCTTTGACTTCGTAGTCCACACCACAGGCCTGTGGAGGAGGCAGTGCTGACCGCAGGGCCTTGGGGATGCAGGGCCTCCAGCATGCGGCCAGCCCAACCCCCCATGATACAAACCAGGCTGCCGGCCGGGAACAGCAAGCTCCTGTGGCCCCACCCCTCATGAGTGTGACTCCCAAGCCTTTGGTCAACGCTGCCTCCTCACCCACCTGCCCACAGAGCTGCTCCCAGATCCCGACACTGCTGTCCCAAGCCACCCTAGCTGGGTGTACTCTTGGGACTCCTGCCTCCATCTGGGTGGCTGTCTTCATTGAATCAACAGCCAGAAATAGCAACAGACAGCATGGTTGGGGACTCCTAGGGGGTGCAGACACTGCACTGGGGACTTTCTCAGTCTCCCCCAACAACACAGGGTTATCTCTGCCTCACAGATGAGGAAATGGGCTCTGAAGTCTGAGGCCTAGGACACTAAGGCACCACTTCTCTCTGAGCCTCAGTTTCCCCATCAGTGGGGCTCGAATCACCATGCAAGGTTTCTGGGGCTATGTGAGGCCAGGTGAAGGTCCTTAGAACATTTAGAACATTTTGGTCCTGTTGCAGCCAACACCAGGGCCAGCGACAGTGACTCAGGAGAGCCTCTGACACATCTACGAATTCGAATTCGGGGGTGAGGCTGAGCCTGCAGCCTCGTCTGAAGAGACTGGTGGTCCAAGGGAGGACCAGCAGGCCTAGACCCAAGGAAGCTTCAACAGGGGGAGTGGCCGTGTGTCCCCAACACTTCCCAGGGGAAAAGCCAGGATCCTGGGGACATGAGAGCCCTGGACCCAGACAGATGCCCCCTTTGAGGTCACTAACCTTCCCCGTGTCTTCAGGCCCGGGCTGCAATGTCACAGAGCATGGGAGGTTCGGAGGGATCTGTTCAGAAGACAGACAGAATCAGCCCCGTCAGAGCTACCACTGCGCTGCCCTTGCCTCCTCTCACTCCCACACACCTGTCACAGCAGGGCCCCTAAGGACTGGCCATGTCTCTCCCATGAGGCAAGGAGCCCCTAGAACGGGCCATGTCTCCCCCATCAGAGGCCCCTCCAGTGAAGCCAAGGATTTGAATTTGGTTTCTTTAAGGGTTTAGCCCAGCCAGTTCTCACAGCAATGGTTGGAAAATCTTTTCATGATGTCTTCTGTGGTAGGCAGAATAATGGCCCCCCAAAGATGTCCATGTCCTAATCCTCAAAATCTGGGACTCTGTTATCTTACTGGACAAAAGGGACTTTACAGGTAGGATTCTGTTAAGGACATCAAGATGGGGAGAATAGCATGGATGAGTCAGGTCGGCTGGATATAATTGTCAGAGTCATGAAAGAGGAGACAGGCAGCTGAAGAAGAGTCCATGCCAGAGGATAGGGCTGTGAGAAAGACTTCCCATGCCATGAGTCTATGGATGGAGCAAAGAGGCCAAGGCATTTAAGTTGGAAAAGACAAGGAAACTGATTCTCCTCTAGGGCATCCAAAAGGAACCACACCTGCCAAGCCCTTGATTTTAGCCCCATGAAACCCATTTTGAACATCTAACCTTTAGGACTTCAATATCATAAAGTTGTGCTGTTTTAGTTGGTGTGTTTAATTATCACCAAGTTTGTGGTGTTTGTGGCAGCAGCCACAGGAAACTAGCTACAAGATGACTCGGTATTCGTACTCCATTCTCAAACACTCAGAGAAAGGGAGGGGATTGCACTGTACCATAGAATCAGACAGTCTAAGGAACAAGAAATTTTGAAATTCAGAACTGTGAAGTCTTGGAATTGGAAAGTAGCAAGGCAGGGCAGGAGGCTGGAGCTGAGAAGCCATTGTTCAGGGAGACACCTTATCGTGACCCAGGGGCCAAAGAGTTCCTTTCTTCTCTGTAGCTTCCCCAAGCCCTCCTTTCTCCACCAGCAATGTGGATTCAGGAGAATCCGAGGAGTAAGTAGCCCACAGTAAGGGTGATAGGACCAGTGTGGCCAAAGAAACACTTACCAGCTAGAAAAAGTGACAGTGCCAGGTCCAAAGGTACACTGCTGAGGCGGGTAACCAGAGCAGCTGCCCCTGCAGCTGCCCTGAGCACTCCCTGCAGGTGGCATTTCTGAATAGGCCAAGGCAGGTGGCAGTCCCTACCTCAAAGGTGAAGGGGTATGCGTGCTCGCCCAGCTTCTTGATGAGGCGCTCCTGTAGTCGCGTCAGGGGCTTCTTGTCCTCAGGGGCCGGTGGGAAGGACTGCACGTTGGCCACAAACAAGTCTTTTCGAAAGGTCAGCCCCAGGACATCCAGGTCCTCCCGGCCATAGCGGAAGGCGCAGGTCAGTGTCACATAGACTGTGGGGAGCAGGGGGCACTGATCAGGGGTCTGGGAGGGAACACACAGGCTCCCCAATGTGCCAGCTGCAGGCCTGGGCATCACCCCACTGGAGGCCACAGGCCTGTTCCTAGGTCCTGTGCAGAGGGTGTGTCTCCCTCAGAGGAGTGGATACTGGGTACCTGGGTGGCAGCCCGGGAGCCTCTGAGAGGAAGTGGGAGGTGTCTTCAGGGCCACCTTCCTCCGTCCATCCCGGGGGCACTGGGAATGGCCTGACAGGGCAGAGGGGGCTGCAGTAGGTGGCAGGCATGGGGGTTGGAGCAGAGAGACAGCAGAAGACAGGAAGGAAGTGTGGGGCCCTTTCCAGAAGGCACAGGGCTCTGCCCCAGCCCCACCCCCTGCTCCTGTCTCCCCACTAGCCTTGCACAATCCCTTCACCTTTTTGTTCTCTGAAAGTGGACCCTGGCTGCTGACCTACTGGCCCCAGCAGCCTTGCTATGGTCATGACACATGGATGAGAAAGTGTTTAGGCGTTGACAGTTCTCCCCAGCTTGAGGAGGCCATGGCACCTGCACTGGTATTCACTAGGGTTGGGGGGGCACCAGTGGGATGGGCAGAGAGGCAGTAAGACTATCTGATGTCCTTTCTGGAAGTCTGAGGTCGGTAAGGAAGGTGGGGAGGGAACTACAGCCTACCTCTTCTCTCTTTGAGATACTCAGGATCCACCAGGACCACACCATCTGGGGGAGACAGAAAGTGAGCAGACCCTCCCACCTTCACCTCCCAAACCCCAGAGCCCTCAACAAATCCAAATCCAGCCATCTCTCCATTCAAAAGCCTCATGAGAGAAACAGGAAAGCCAGCACCTGGGGATGACACCTGATTTCCCAGCCTCATCTCTACCATGCCCCAGCCTCTGCCCACCCAGACCAGCTGTTGACTCTGAACAGGTTACTTGACTTCTCTGTTTCTTCATCTGTTAATAAGAATAATATGGGTCTGAGACCCTTAGGACCAAGTGTACTTTGGAATTCAGAAGCTTTGAGTTGTAGAGAGGCAGTGTGGAATTCATTTCATAGTCTGGGTACCACCCTCTGTGGGACATGCACCCTGCTGTAAAACCATTCGAACCTCTGCACAAATACACTCATATGCCATGTAGCATTTCAAAGGACCACACATACAACACAGTCCCACAAGATTATATTGCCTAGTGACATCATGCTCATCTTAATATGTGTAAGTACACCCTAGGAGGTTCACTCATCGACAAAGATCACCTCATGAGGCATTTCTCAGAATGTGTCACCATTATTTAGTGACGTATGGCTACCTTCCACCAAGAGGCTAACTACGGCATGAATGGCCTCGCCCGAGATGAGTCAGGTTTGCCAGCAGACGAGCCCTGCCTAAAACCTAGAACAGAGTTATGTTTTCAAGGCATTCTGGATTTGAGATCTGTGGACTAGGGGCTGTGATCCACAGCCCCCACTTCATGGGCCTCGTGTGAGACAAGTGGGTAGTCTGTCAGTGTGCACATGGGCAAAACGTGTCACACATGTAAAGGGCTTGGACAGAGCCCTTTACACAGGCCAGCACAATGGAGAGTGTGGAATGGGCCCGGTGTCCCTCATAAAGCTTTCACTTGGGAGCAGAGTGGCCAGCTGGACATAAAAGACGTTTTCTCAGCCCAGGAGGCCAGGAGCGCTGGCTCAGGGGACACCCCTGCCTAGTACCCCTAACTTGTCTCTGGCCAAAGCTTCCTCTTGCTCCGGTTGTACTGCCGGCAACCTTCCCCATGCTGCCCCCACAGCTGACCCCGCAGGGAATCTCAGGCACAGTGCCTGGAAGGACCCCACTCCAACCTGTCCTGGGCAGGTCCTAGAGCCAGCTGGTCAGGGCATGCCCAACAAGCTCCCAGGACCTGCCCATGCATTTTCCTTCCTTTTATGGTGGACATCTCCTCTGGACCACGTCCTGCTCTGCGCAGGGGCTCAGTGAGAAATCCATGCAGAGAGAGTCCCAGGGGTGTGCAGAGAATCCCTCCGGGTTGTCAAGGGAGGCTGCTTGGGGGAGGAAAGCTGCAGCCAGGCCTCACAGGACAAAAAAGGGTCACTGACTAGATGACTAAGGAGTAGGATGAGGCAGGCAGAGGGAACAGCATGGTTCTGAGGCCTGGGAATATGGACTCTGGAGGCTGGTAGAAGATCACAAAGACCCATCAGCTAGGCCAGAGGGCTTGGACTGGTGCCCAGATCCGACAGGCGTAGTTAGCACAGGTCACAGACATGACCAGATCAAGCTAGAGGGCAGTGTCATGATGGACAGAGAATTTCTCTCTGTGTGTCATAAGATCAACCCTGGACAGTGCCCTCCCTGGGGCCACCACAGAGCCTGGCATGAAGTAGGTGCTCTCAGGTGCCGACATGTGCTTGGGAGCTGCTCCCCTCCTGCCCTCGCCCTCCCCAGCCTCCACTGGTGTCCTTAACAGGCCAATAGCTGTGCACGACACTGGCCTCTGAAAATGACAGCTTGAAGCAGGCCACAGCCTCTGAGGGCCCAGTTCAGGCAGAAGCTGCCAATGAGAGAGGCCGCTGACCTTCAGAAGATACCCAAAGTGTTTGGGGTTCTCAGACAGGGATAGAGAGAAAGGGGGTTTATCCTGGCCAGGACCACAAAGAGAGGGGTCTGAAGTAAAGCTGGTCCTTCTGCAGCTTCCTGGTCCTGCACACATCTCACTGACACAGGGACCCCAGGGACTCCTAGGTCCCTAGCCTCAGTATTGGACAGGTCTTCCTGCTGCTGAGCTGAAATCTGCCACTATGCTCTGCAACCATGAAGGTCGCTGCTGCCCTCTGGCCCCAGGACAGTCTCCAGGGACATGAGAAGAGGCCATGTTCCTTGGGAGTATTTCCCAGCAACACATTCCATTTCTTCACCTGGACTTGGCCTCATGCAGTCTCTGGCCCCATCCTCCCAGCCTGTCACCTCCTTTGGAATCACTTTGATTGGTCCATGTCCTTCTTAAAAGCAATGTAATAATAACCTAACCTCTCTGGCTTCACTGGGCTATCTAACAAATGGGGTGATTCCGGACCTCCCTCCCCAGTTGTGGGAAGAGGCAATGAGCCAAGAGTCTTCCAACAAGAGCAGTGGTCCTTTACTAGAGGCAATTTTGACTCCCAGGGGGCCACGTGGCAATGTCCAAAGGCAATCCTACTGCCTCAGTCTCCTGAATAGCTGAGATTATAGACTCTTGGCTTCCAAAGATGTTTGTGATTGTCATAACCACGTTAGGGGTGGCATTCCTGGCATCTAGTGGACAGAGGACGGGGATGCTCCTAAACATCCTACAATGCATGGGACAGACCCCAACACGGGATCATCCGATCCCAGGTGTCAAGAGTCCTGAAGATAAGAAACCCTGAGCTCGAACAATACCTTGGAAAGTGACTTCAGCCATGACCCACAACCCCCATGTAGATGAAAACGGTCCCCATTTCACAAATCCCAAGGTTTTCTCGCCATCTCCCACTTTTTGCCATCAGGAGGGATCAAAACCAAGAATTTCTACCAAGCCAGGAAACCAGGTTTGAAACTGGCCCTGTACCGACTGGCTCTGTGACCTGGAACAAGTCGCGGAGCCTCTCTGTGTGTCATTGTCCTCATCAGAAAAGCAGAGATAATAATCGTAGCTGCTCTGCTGTCTGCTGTGTCATCACCCTCATCCTCTCTGTGGCATCCGGACGATGTCCCTGTTCTCATCTCCACCCTTCCCATAACTTCCTCCAAGGGCCCCTGCACGTGGGAAAGGAAGGAGATGCTCAGAAGACGCTTGCTACCTGAAGCAGGAGCATGCACCCCCCATCCTGGGCCCCAGGCCCCTCCGGAGGCTGAGCCAGCCCTGCCTCCCGCTCCCCTTCCTGCCCTCCACGCCCTCAATGACTCACCCACAGGGTCCACAAGGTCAATGTGGTCCACAAAGTCCCGCTTTCCCAGATAGACGGTGAGCTGGGGAGGAGAGACACAGAGGTGTTGGCAGCTGTGGGCAGGGGAGGGGACAGGCCCTGCCCTGGAGGAACCCTGGAGCCACACCTGAAACTCCTAGCCCCATCCCTAGCCTGTATCAGAAACGGATCTGGACTTGGAACCTCCCTGAACCCTAAGGCTAGGAAGAGCAAACCTTTCCAAAACTTTACACCTCCACCTCCCAAAACCCTAAGAAGGAGTTGTTATTGATCCCATTGCATAGATGAAGCCTGGCGAGACCCTCATGACAAGCACCATGGACGGTGGAGGAGCAGCAGCAAAGAAGGCTGCTGAGTAGGAATGCTGGGGTCGCAGAAGGCCCAGGAAGCCCACTACAGGCTGGAGACACTGAGCCCAGAGGGGCAGGCTGCAGGTGCAGGCTCTGTTCTCTTCAGCAGCCTGGCAGGCAGCTGCTCACCTAAAGACTTGTTTTCTGAGCAGTAGGGAGCTGGACCCCTTTTGGAAGCCAACCTGCAGGGAAGAACCCTCCAGCTAGAATTCCAGGAGCTCAACACCAAATCCAGAATGGCAGCCTACACTTCCTGCTACACAACAATTCTGATGATTTGGCCTCCACCAGATTTCTCAGATCATCCCTCTCCATGACCTCACAGGGTCCAGGCTCCAGGGTGTTCTCCCCTCCTTAGCTGCACCGGCTGCCCGAAAATGCAAATCAAACCACGCCACTACTGTCTGAAAACCCTTTAACAGTTCCTCAGTGCCCGGAGGTAAGGATGACAAAAGGCTCTCATTCCACGTGCCAACTCTGATTGATTAATCTATCAGGGCTGCCTGGGGCCCTGGACTGTGGAGGAATCCAAGATGGAATCCTGATGCCACAGGAAGAGTTGAGAGGTGATTGGCAATGTCTGCTGTGGGCACTGAATGGGATGTGGAAGCTACCATAGCATTATCTGCCAATCCAGGCCAGGGGTCTGAGTTCCTAAATCCAGCCACAGGTCTCCCATGCAGCCATGCCAGCCTCTGCTCCCACTCCTGCTCCCTCTCGGCACCTGGGAACTCAACTCCCTGAGGTGTGCCACAGTCTGATTTTAGGGTCCTGTCTGGAGCACCTCTCACCTTGCTTTGTCTGGGGAATGTATCCCTCCTAGAGGAAGCCACCCCTGACTTCCCCAGCTGGGTCCTGCAGCCTTGGGCGTCCCCATATCTCACGCTTGGTATGGAAATGATCCATCTCTGTGTCTGCAACACCATCTGCTGTGAGTGATGTGCCCGATTCATTCAGCACACCCTACCCCATCCCCACCAGGCTTGGCCCAGACCTGGCATGGAATGGTAATAGTATTTATTTGCTGAACTGAGAGGAAAACAGGGCCTGTGGAAAGGGGGACAAGGCCCTGGGAGCTGCCTTGGATAACAAAGTGATACCGGGAGCCTTTCACGCCTGCTTCCCCTGGCCTGTGGCCCTTTCTTGTCAGCTGGTACTCTATTTATCACATTCACACTCCTCTATGAGAAGCTGTCTCTCCCCAGCCAGAGCTGGTCCCATAAAGGCCAGACAGTAAGTTTCCTGACAGACCACTCCCATTTGGATAGAGGGCTCCTGAGGAGAGAGTTGTGTCACCCCTACCCCAGAAGTGGCATTTGCTGCTCTCCATGGAGCTGTGCACTTCCACAGAGACACAGTTTGCTCTGCTGCCTCTGGAGAGGCTTCCAGAGGCTGGGCTCAGGGAGGAGCCAGGTGTCACCTGGCACACTCACCTTTCCATTAGGGCTCGCCTTCTTGAACACTCTGTGGAGAGAAAGAGAAGTGAGGCCAGTGTTAGCATAGCCTGCCCAAGCAGGCCCCTGCAGCCCATCCAAACCCAGATGGTGGGCAGGGGCCTGCAGTGATTTCCAGACACCATGCAAATGTGGAGCTGGAACAGGGCCGGCATAATCAGCTCTTACCATCCCCATTACTACCTCCACCTAAGCTGCCATTACGGCCATTCCAGCCCTCCTGGGACACCCAACAGACCCCAAAGCTTATTCTCCACACGGTGACTGAGAGAGGCTCAAAACAAGTCCACCAATTCACGTGGAGGAAGAGCCTCAAGTGCCTGTGAGGTCTGTGTGATCCGGCCTTGCCCGCTTTTCTTCCCTGAGTCACCTCCTGTGATTCTCCTCACTCCTCTCCAGCCTCACAGCTCTTTGCTGCTCCACAAACCAGGCCAATTCCTGCCTCGGGGCCTTTGCTTTGGCAGTTCCCCCTCCCTAAGGTACCTTCCCCACACATCTGCTTGCCCAACCTTGCTGCCTGATTTGATGCTTTATTCTGTGCACCTCCCCACCCCAGATCCCCAGTCCTTTTGGTCCACAGCACTCCTCACTGTCTAAATTGCTACACAATTTGCCTGTTTTTCCATGCCTGGCCTGTCTGTTCCTCTAGTGTGCCCACTCCACAAGGACGGGGCCACTGACACATCACAGGCATTCGTACCACCAGGCCTGACTGCTGCTGTTCAATAAGTATGTGCTGATGACTGGCAGGTAGCAAGCACTTAATAAATATTAGCCGAACAGGTGAATGAATGAACTAGAGAAGGAATCCACCACCTGATTTGACCGAGAGACCAAGGCACAGGAAAGGGAGGGACACAGAGCCAGGCAGTGAGGTGGTCCACAATTTCTGACAAGGGCACGCTTGCCTTCTATCTTCCCTCCTGCCTTCTCCCCAGCTGTGTCTGGGGGCCTGAAAGACCCCTGACCCATTTATCATCATCTAGAACAGAATTTCTCCAAATTGTGGGGAGGGAGAGAAGAAAAGTGAAAGACAGACACCCAGAGACTAGAGAAGGAGGGAGAAAGAGTCACAAGCAGAGATGGAACAGACACGAAAAGATGGAGCAGGCCCACAGGAGGCTGAGAGGGAGGGCACTCCCCACATCCAGCCCCTGGGCAGGAGGTCCATCCAGCATCCAGGTGAAGGCCACATGTCCAAGCCGCAGCTCCTCTGAGAAGTACGGGGAGAGGGGCTGCAGTCTCCATAGACCCCCCCCCACTTCTCCATCCCTCACTTCTGAGGTCCCCAGAGACCAGTGGCAAGTCTGAGCATTGCTTACAATGAAGAGCTTGGCACACGCCTCCCCCACTCAGGGGCCCTTCTCCCCATCACTGTTTATCACTGTCCGGAGTGTGAAGATGCCACAGTTGGCTGGGGTGTGATAATTGCTAAAGTGAGAGAAAAACAGATCACGCGGTTTGCACCAGCAGCTCCCAAGCTGGGGCTGGGCCTGCAGAGGAGACTTGAGAAGAACCCCAACCATGGGACCCCAGCTGCTTCCAGAAGACTTAGTTGTCTCTTCCCAGAGGGAAAGGAGAGGCCGCAAATGCCTGAGGGCTCAAAGAACTGAATAGGGACAACCATTCCAGCGGCTGAGGGACAAGGGGCAGCCAGGGCACTGGGGCCAGGCTTGGGGAGGCAGGACTCAAGAAGGGCAAGGGGGAAGGAAGAAGGAGCTAGGATCTGTTGAGTGGCTAATTATTTCTCATAACAGCACTGTGAAATGGTTTTTTTACAGATAATTAATTTAAGCCTCAGAGAGATCCAGTAATTAGCCCAGGAACATACACCAAGCAAGGGGCTAGTTCTGGGTCCAGACACAATTCTATCTGCTTCCACGGGCAGGTGTGCTTTCTACCCAATCCTGAGGGCTCCTAAAACAGGTGTTTGCAACAACATCCGGAATAACAGAAAAGAGAGGAAATGAGGATAGGAGGGGGAAGGGAAGAGGAAGAAGTGAAAAAGAAAATGAAGAGGGGCAAGGGCTGAGTGGGGGTGATGGGGGGTGGCGGGAAGCACAGCCAGCAGTGGGGAATGTCCTGTTGCTCACCTAATCAGCACCAGGGCCATGTTCTCCAGGAAGCCGGGACTTTGATGGCTTCCTCAAACAACAGCAGCAGCTGCCACAGTCCCTGAGAGCAGGCTAGTTATGCCCTAGTCATGTCTCCCAGTATTTCCCCACATCTCTGCTGATCTTTACAACAATCCCACTTCAGAGACATGGAAACTGAGGCACAGAGAGGCAACCCATGGTCGATCCAGAGCCGACATCTGTCCACTCACCAAGCCAAGCCTGCCCTAAAACTCTGCTAGCCTCCCATCCCTATGGGGTGGTCCCAGTTTCCCAGCACCCCACATGTGCAGCCCCACACAGACAGCTCTGCCTGTCTACTCTGAAGATCACACACCAAACCCTGAGCCTGTGGCCCAAGCCAAACCTGCTGGTAGGGGAGGCTGGGTTTGTTCACCCTCAGTCCCACCTGTGCCCCCACACTTCCATCCTCAGAGCTGCAGCTGGTTTCCCACAGGAGAAATACCAGCAGGATTCTGGCTAAGGCTCACCAGAGACAAGGAACAGAAACCAACCAGGGTAGCTCACAAAAAGGAGGGGGTACGTTAAGGAGGCAAAAGTCTCACGGGAAGGATGCGCAGGCAGGATGCACGGGGGCTGGAGCCAGGAACAGGGATGCCATCAGGTCCTCAGGCAGTTGCTCCCTCTCTCCACCTCTCCTTCTGGGACTGCATGTTCTCCCAGCTGCACAGCTGTCTGTGCGGCTGCTCCATTGTCCCTGTGGACCAGCTTTCTCTCTGCTTACTCAGGGCTTTTCTGTTCCTCCATCCTTTGGGCTTGCATGTGACTCACACTTCATTCCTGTTTCGATTCTGCCTCTCTCGCTCAGCTTCCCGCTACTAACTGGCTGAATGGCCCAATTCCAAATTCCCAAGAGAGGAATGTGATTGGTCAGCTTTGGTCAGGTGCCCCACTCCTGAGCCAATCAGCTATCCCCAGAGTATATCATGTGATCCATGAAGTAGGAGTAGAAGAGAGCCCTTAGGGTAGTGTCTTTCAAGCCAGATTTACAACCCACTAGCTAATAATGGAATCAACTTAAAAGATGCTTTAGTTTTTAATGAAATGGAATAGAGTATAATAGAAAACATAAACATGCACTCCAGGTAGCAAGGGTATAACAGATATTACTATATTCACCCAATATTCAGGTTCCCTCTAAGGCTGGGCCTTTGGGAGTATCAAATATCTCCAATCCTATGAAGTTAGACAAACCCACATGGCCTGCTTTGGCCAATTAAATAGGAATAGGGGTGCCACATGTCACTTCCAGACAGATGCAATTAAGTGCTGGCACATGATTCCATGTGTCCTTGGTATTCACTTTCTATGGCTGCTCTAACAAATTACCATAAACCCAATGCTTTAAAACAACACAAATTTGCTATCTCAGTTCTGTAGTTCAGAAGTTCAAACTGGGCCTCGCTAGGCTAAAATCAAGGTTTTTCAGGTCTCTGTTCCTTTCTGGAGTCTCTAGGAGTGAATCTGTTTCCCTACCCTTTCCAGCTTCTCAAGGCTGCCTACATCCCTCGTCTCCTGGCGGGCCTCCTTCTGCCACCTTCAGACCCAGCAAGGACAGGTCATGTTCTTACCACATTGCACCACTCTGATCTCCTCTTTTGCCTCTCTTCTACTTTTAAAGATCCTTGAGATTACATTGGGCCTACCTCAATAATTCAGAATAATCTCCTATTTTAAGATCATCTGATCAGCAAATTTAATTTTACCTGCAACTATTTTTACCACAATGGTAACATAACATTCACAGGCTTCAGGGATTAGAACGTGGACTTTTTTGTGTAAAGAAGTCTTCTGCTGCTGAAACCAGCAATGGTCTGGATGAGAAAAGCTAAATCCAAAGGCTCTCTCACCTTAAAAAGAAAGCATTTTAGCCACTGTGTGGTTTGTCACTGCAGTGGAGAGCTCTCCTAGCTGATACCAAGAGTAGAAGCAGAGCACAGTGGCACACACCTGAAATCCCATCACTCTGAGAGACTGAGGCAGGAGGATCTTAAAATTGAGCCCAGTTTGGGCAATTTAGCAACTTAATAAGACCCTACATCAAAATTTTTTAAAAAGCTACCTGCCAGGTATGGTGGTGCACACTTGTAGTTCTAGCACTGGACAGGCTGAGAGTCAGGTGCATCACTAAGAGTTTGAGGCCACCCTGGGCTACATAGTGAGTTCAAGGTCAGCCTGCACCACAAAGGGAGACCCTGTATCAAAAAACCAAAAAAAAAAAAAATTTTAAGGGAGGGTGGACTAGGGATGTTGCACAGTGTGAAGGCCCTAGGTTTAATCTCCAGTACTGAAAAAAGAAAAAGTAAGTGGCATTCAGTGAAACTTGTGTTTCAGGTGGTGTACTCAGTTACAATGTAAAGTGAATTTCAGGCTGCAAATTTTAAAATATTTGATGTTGGAAAATGTACCTAAACAAAATGTGTTCCATTAATGTTTGTGTAGCCTGTTAGATGCTACACAATTTTCTAATTGCACTCCATTAGGATGGTGCTGGCAGGAAGACAGGCAGGTTGACTGTCCATTAACCAGGACACTGGCTTCTCCAGTGAGCTCTGTTCCCTACCTGCAGCATAGGGTGTCTGTTGGTCAACTCTGACACACTAATTTTTTTTTTTTTGGTACTGGGGATCGAACTCAGGTCCTTGTGCTTGTGCAGCAGGCAGCGAAACCACTGAGCTAAATCCCCAGCCCTTGACACTAATATTCTGCTGCCCTTCAGTGGGCCATCAGTTCCATTGCACCATGAGGGACTCAGGTGAAGCACCTTCCAACACAGGTTAGCCAACCAGAATTTATCATTGTGTATGGCACAGCTAAGTAATGGAATATTATACAGCACTAAAATTATAATTGCATCTTTCATAACAGATATAACGTTCTGCAGGATAAGTCTGGAATCAAAACAGAACATTTGGCTAAATTCCACTTTATACTCAGTAAATACCAGTCAGGTACAGTGGCACATGCCTGTAATTCCAGATACTAAGGAGGATAAGGCAGGAGGTTTGCAAGTCACCCTGGGAAACTTAGCAAAACTCTGTCTCAAAGTAAAAATGTTAAAAGGCCAAAGGATGTAACTCAGTGAGAGAGCACTTGCCCAGCATGTGTGAGGCCCGGTGTTCAATTCCTAGGACCACAGAAAGTAAATAAATAGATATCCAGGGAGGGAAGGAGGGAGGGGCAAGAGGAAGGGAAGGAGAGACAAAGAGAGACAGAGAGAGAGAGAGAGAGAGACAGAGACAGAGACAGAGACAGAGAGGAGAGAGAGAACTTCACGTTGTTAAGACCACAATACCCTTCAAATTGATCTATGAATTCAGAGCAATCATTGTCAAAATCCCAGCTGGATTTTTTGCAGAAATGTATAAACTGATCCTAAAATTCATATGGAAATGCAAAGGACTCAAAATAGCCAGAACAATCTTGAAAAACAGAACAAATGTAGAAACTCACATTTACCAATTCTAAAACTTACTGCAACAATTGGGACTGGGGATTTAGCTCAGTGGTTCCGTTGCCTGCCTTGCAAGTACAAGGACCTGAGTTCAATCCCTGGTACCCCCCAAAAAAACTTACTGCAACAGAACTATTATCAAGATTGTATGGTACTGGTATAGGACATATAGATCAATAAAAGAGAAACAATAGTCCTGAAATAAACCCACATATGTATGGTCAATTGATATTTGACAAGGCAGTCAAGATAAGTCAATGGTTAAAGAAGAGTCCTACCAACAAAACATAAAGGAAGAGCTACATATCGATTTGCAAAAGAATGAAGTTATACCCTTACCTCACACAATAAATAAAAATTAGCTCAAAATGAATCAAAGATATAAATATAAAATATAAATATTTTAAATATAAAAGCTATTTTATATTTGTACAATTTTTTTAAATGTACAACTATAAAGAAACAACTATTATAAGAAAACATCAATATAAATCTTCTTGACCTTGGATTAGGCAACAATTTCTTAGATACAACACCAAGAGCATAAGCAACTAAAAAAAGAATGGATAAAAACTTTTGGTCTACAAAGATCAGCATTGAGAAAGTGAAAAGACTACCCACAGAATGGAAAAAACGTTTTCAAATCATGAATCTGATAAAGGTCTAGAATCCAGAATATATAAAGAACTATTACAACTCAACAACAAACAGGCAAATAACCCAATAAAGGCAGCAATGGGTTTGTGTGGACAGGCATGTCTCCAAAGAAGTGGCCAATCAGCATATGAAAAGATGTTCCACATCATCAGTCACCACAAAAATGCAAATCAAAACCATAATGATATGTTTCATACCCACTAAGATGACTATAATAAAAAAAGATAATACCAAGTGTTGATGAGGGTGTGGAGAGACTGAAACTCTCATACCTTGCTGATGGAAATATAAAATGGTTCAGCCACTTTGAAAAAGAGTTTGACATTTCCTCTAAACGTTAAACATTGAGTTAACATGTGGCCCAATGAGTCCACTCCTGGTATACAACCAACAGAACTGAAAAAATGTCCACACAAAAATCTGTGCATGTATACTCATTGCAGCATTATTTAAAATAGCTCTAAAGAGAAAAAAAACCTAAATACCTGAGTGTGTAGCCTATTATCCCAGCAATCTGGGAAGCTAAGGCAGAAGGATTCCAAGTTGGAACCCAGCCTGGGCAACGTGTAAACTTAGTGGGACCCTGTCTCAAAATAAAAAAGGCTGGGGATGCAGCTCAGTGCAAAGGCCTTGGATTCAATCCTAGTACCAAAACAAAACAAGAGCAAAAAATAAAACAAAACCTAAGTGTCCATCAGTGCTAGGGATTTAGCTCACTGGCACCACGCCTGCCTCAAAAGCGCAAGGTCATGAGATCGATCCCCAGTACCAAAAAAGCAAAAACAACTACTACAACAACAACAACAAAACTAAGTGTCCATCAACTGAAGAATGTATTTTTTAATAAGGCATATACATAAAATGTACTATTATTCAGCCATAAAATGGGATGAAGTACTGATTCATGAGACAACATAGGCGAACCTTAAAAAGATCGTGCTAAGTGAACAAAGCTGGACACAAAAGGCCACATATCATGACTCCATTTCCATGAAATGTCAGATTTGGCAGATTCACAGAGACAGAACGTAGATTAGTGGTTGCCAAGGGCTGGAAGGGTCAGGAAGGAAAAGGGAGTGACTACTAATAGGTTTGGTGTTTCTTTTAGGGGTTATAAAAATGTTCTAGAATTGGATAGTGGTGATGGTTACATAACCTGTAAAGATACTAAAAAGCACTGAAATGTACACTAAAACTATGAACATTATGGTATACACATTACAACTCAATTTTATAAAGAAAGGAAAATTGGAAAGAAAGAGAATGAATGAAAGGAAATGTACCTAAATATTAACAAGGATTAAAGAAGACTTCACCCACCCACCTACTTCTTTGTACTTCTAATTTTTCCATGGTGTCCAATGAGCATAAATCACTTCCTAAGGATCCTGGGGGTTTCCTAATAAGGTATGTCTCAAGTCTTAGAGAAAGGGGAGCCTAGAAACAAATAGTTAAATGAAGTCTAGAAAATTTAACCCTAACTTCTGAATGGGCAGATGTTAGAGTCTCTGATTGTACGATTGTAAGATACAGAGCCTACACCTCTGTGATTTCTCTCAGAGCCCTCCCAGACTGCGGCATCTGCCATCACAACTGCCATCTGTGTCTGCTCCCTCTTTCTTCAGAGAGCCCTCCCTGACTCCCCCAGGGTTAGATGCCCCCTTAGCTCCACACCCAGCATGTCCCTCACAGCAATGTAATGAATGATATGCTAACTTCTCCTCTGCTCCACTTATAAAGCAGGAATGAGAGTAGAGATTTTAGTTGTGTTATTGCTAGTGGGTCTCTGGGGTACAGCATGGTGCCTGGGACACAGCAGGTGCTCAATAAAGAAATAAATGCCAAGTGAATGTTGCTGAATGAATGCCCTAAGACAGGAGCCCTAAGATGCTTGGATAGACGGTGGTGATGACCCTCATCTCTGGGTGATTGGGCTCCAGGAAACTGTCCTATTGCTACTGCTATCTGGTTCTCAGGATCAATGGGCATCAGGCTCTGAAAATGCTTCAGAGGGTCCACATTTCAGGGGGTCAGAGTCTCCATGACAGCAGACAAACCCCAGACAGGCTTCTGCTCAGCTATGACAAGGGTCTATCATTTGTCACGTTTGTCACCTACTAAACAGTCACCCAGCCCTGCCAGGGCCAGGATCTGGGAACAATGACATGAACAATTTGTGACCCCTGCTAACAGAAGACTGTGGTATAGTCAAGTCAAAGCAACCCTCCAAGACTGACTGCCACCATCCACTTCCCCATGAACCAGGCGCTGTGCTGGGCACTCCAACATGTTATTGAGTTATTCCACCCAACCCTTCCCATATTTCACAGGAGAGACTGGAGACAAAGACTCCAAATAACTGCAGCAAAGTCACAAATCCAGGACCAAAAAGCCCATACAGGGGTCGGGGATGTAGTTCTGCGATGCCGCACCTGCCTGGCAAGTACAAGGTTCTGCATTTGATTCCTGGTTGGTGGGGGTGCATACAGGAGAGAAATGCTATAAATGGACCACCTGTGGGAAATCCCATCCCCGGAAGGACTACACGTGAACACAGATCCACTACAAGGAAATCAAGAGAGCACTAGGAACAATTCATTGCTCTGTGAGTACCAGGAAAAATCTTATGAATGCACTGAACATGGGAAGACCTTCAGCTCGTCTCTCAATCTGTAGCTAGCATCAAAAAACTAGCATCAGGAGAAAAAGTGCCAATTCCTGCTCTAAGTGTGTCACAAGCAGTGACTAGTTCCTCCAACAACCCTATAAAGCATGGTACCATCATCCTATTTTAGAGATGAGAAAGCTGAGGCACAAAGAGGAAGTAACTTGGCCAAAGTCACAAAGCAAGAAAGAACCAGAGCAAGATACCGGAGCGCAGGCAATCTGGCTCCAGAGATCATTCTTTTAAGCACACACAATACTTCCTGAGAGGTGGGGTGTGTGATTCTTTCCAGGGAGTCAAGAAAGGCTTTAAGGGGGACAAGCAATAAGAGGATCTTCTTAGACACATGCCGAAGAAGTGATGGCAGGGGGAGGGTTGAAGAGGGTGACCTGAGCCCACTGGGTGCTTGGAAGATGGTAAGCAGCTGGGTGTGGCTGGGTACAACTGAGAGCCTGGAAGGAGCGCAGGGGAGGAGGCTGGGCTAGAGCAGAGTCCCCTCACTGCCCAGATGGTCACAGAGCACCTCAGTGGGCAGACATGACCTAACAGAGCAGAGAAGGCTGTGAAGGGGCTTGGATGCCAGGCTAAGGAACTTGGATCACACGCAGAAGGCAATGGGAAGTAACAGGCCCTTGAGGGGAGGGAAAGTGATGGGCCAGAACTGTATTTTGGACCTGGTCTTATATGGTTCTGGCCCTCTACCCCTCAGCTTCCCCCTACTCTGCTCCTCATGGCAGCCAGGGCTCAGCTGGAGGTGGGAGCCCTGCAGGGGGCATTCACTCTCAGCTGCAGCTGCCCTACATTCTGACCCACTTTCCAGGGTGTGAGCACAGCCATCAGGGAGCAGAAGCAGAGAGGCTCGAGGAGCAGGTGGCAGCAGCAGCAAAGAGGCGCCAAGGGCCCTTATCACAGTCTCCCTAAGGGTGGGGTTATTTGTGTTCAGGCCTGTCTGCTGTGCTGGAGTGTCACAGCCCCTGCCGCCACCCAGTGTCGGAGCCCTGCCTGTTTCCTCTCCTCAGAACACCTGCTTCTCAGGACACCCTGGGCAGGAAGACAGGAAATGTCAGCCCAGTTCACAG
Organism: Heterocephalus glaber; assembly: GCF_053883595.1. Classification (NCBI taxonomy): domain Eukaryota; kingdom Metazoa; phylum Chordata; class Mammalia; order Rodentia; family Bathyergidae; genus Heterocephalus; species Heterocephalus glaber. Next base: position 29,788,409 of record NW_028258293.1, read on the forward strand.
ATTTTCCAAGTCTGCGTGAGCTTGAGGTGTCACAGTACCATGTACCTGCTTTGTTTGCCCGATGGAGAAATCAAGTTGCAAGGGACAAAAGAGTCTTGCACTGGGGCCAGCAAGCAGGCTCAGAGAGATTTGCTGAGGTGCCGGGGTTGATTAGGGATGAGGACCCTAGGACTGCCTGTATCCAATCACGTACCTACCCAAAATCTCATCATGGCTCCCTTGGGCCTGGCACAGCTACCTGGGCACAGAGTGGTGTCTGCTGAGCTGAGGGGTAAGGGGCAGTGGACAGGGTCTGACCAGGTTGGGCTCCTAGGATCTGAACTGCCCACAGACTTCTAGGCAGACAAGCATCTGCCTATATGTACTTTCTGGTCATGGTCCACATTTGTGAAGATTTTCAGGTGGTGCAAATTAAAGAAAGACAGGAGCCACCTGTCTTGGAGATTGTCTTAGAGAAGTTTGGCCCATTTTCTGATAACCTACGAAAACGGAGATCTGAGAATCACAGGCTAATAAAAATATCCCCAAGCAGGCTGGCAGCTGGACACCAAAGAGCCCACAGCCCAACCCTGACTGCATTCCAGCCTTCCTAAGGGCCAAGAAGCAGGAAGAGAAGGAAGAAAATGACGAAGAGGAAAGAGCTCAGAAGCCAGCCAAGCAGCCCCCACCTGCATCCTGTGTCACCTGGGCCAGGTTCCCATTCTCTCTGTGGTTCACTGTCCCTTGTCTGGAGAACAGGGGTGACATCTACCCTGTCAGCTGGAGACAACAGAAAGACCTGGTACCTAATAGGGAACCCCTGAAAGGGGAGCTGATGTTGTTGGCGCTGTGATTATCATTATCCTCATCTCCCTGGTGAGTCCTCTGCCCAACCCCATGCTCTGTGGAGAGCTCCTGCCCAAATGTCCCTCAGGTGAGAAGGCCCTGGTGCTGGCAGGAGATGGTTATGTGACCCTCTTGGAGACAGGGAGGCTTTGGTAGCTGTCTGTCTCCTTCCTGGCCTCACCCAGAAAACCCAGTGTACGATGTTCTCTTCCCAGTTTAGACCTCCACAGTGCAGAAATTCCCAGAGACAGGCAGGCCTGCCCTCCCCTCACCCTGGCCTGCCCAGCCTTTCTATTGGTCCCCAACTGCAGCCCTTCCCACCTGTCACCCCCCCCATGTCACTTCACCCAAGACCTCTTGGCTGCTTCAGCACAAAATGCTCCCCCGCTTCCTTCTATTCATCTTTCTAATTTCCCTTCTTCCTTTTGTTTTTCAAAATTCTGGACACTGTTCTTACGTGCAGGAGATACAGGCCTTGGTGCCCTATGGGCGTCGCCAGGGCAAAAAGCCCTTCCTCCACAGCGCGATGGGTGGGGGGAAGGAACTGCAGACTGCAGAACATGCCACCTCAGGCACCCAGCATGGATCAGCCTTTTCCCTCCTGCTGCCCACTGACCCCCCGCATCTACACTGGGCCTGCACATCACCACTCCTTAGTGGACACCCTGGGACCAGAAGGATGACAAACTTCAGACAGCAGGGACTGCGTCCTCCTTCGCTATTACATAATAGGCACTTAGCAAATCTGCTGAATGAACAAGTAAATGAACCAAAGACACCCAAGCCCTGAGCTTGAACTTGGAGAAAAACAGGACCTGGGCCAAATGGTAAATTAGAGGCGGCAGCATCCCGGCCATCAGGACAAGCCATGCGTGGCGGATGCACAGCCTCAGCGGGAGCCCAGCAGAGACAGGGCACTCCAGACACAAGACAGTCTGTTACCTCCCCAGAGGGAAGATTTTATTTAAAGTGCTTTTTTTCCCCAAATTTGAATGTACAAACTCATAGGGATACAGAATAACATATTACAGTACTATATATTGCAATGGGATCCTCATTCAGAAACATTATTTCCTTCCCATTCTTACATTTCATAAAGTATCACAAGGGACTCAGTACGGAGGCTCATCTCTGCCCTGTGACAGCCAGGGCCTTTGTAAGGACATGAGTCTAAAGCCTGAGGGGTGGCTTTTGTTCTCAGAAAGAATTTGGGGAGAAAACTCAGGCCCAGATATGATACCTAGAGAAGGGTAGGGCTGGACTGGCTAGGCCCTTAAGAGCTGACTGTCACCACATTTTTAGGATTTTTTTTTTTGAGACAAGGTCTTGCTATGTAATTCAGGCTGGCCTTGAACTCACTGTGTAGTCCAGGCAGGACTCGAACTTGTGGCAATCCTCCTGCCTCAGCCTCCTAGGTGTTGGGATTACAGGTGTGCACTACCATGCCTGGACATTTTTAGGAATTTTTGAGCTGCTTGTTATACACAGTTGCTACCTGTGGTTCTCAACTGGGGGTAAATTTGTACCCCAAGGGATATTTGACAATGTCTGGAGACATAGTGGTGGTCACAGCTTGAGGGAGGGACCCTACTGGCATCCATCAAGTGGAGGCAGGGGATACTGCCTGTGTAGTGCACAGGGCAGTTCCCTGGCCCCAGCAAGGGGTCTCCAGCCCCGAGTGTTCATAGTGCTGATGTTTAAAAATCCCAATATATTATGAAATACTTACAGATAAATAAATCACATTAAAGACAAGGGAGTGCATACCCAGACTAATCACTTAACTAAGGATCTCACTGAATTTACGTGGATGCTCTTAAGTCATTAATGTCTACTACAACCATGTGTTGGGAAATTAGGCAATGTTATTTCCCATGCATCTCTTTTCAACTCTGTGTTCAATGGCATCACACTGGTAGTGTGAAATCCATGGTGGTAGAACTGACAGCACAGAAATCAGCAAATACTATGATCCCTCCACCTTCCTTTTTTTTATTTCTGAATGATCAGATGTCAACACCATACCATTGGGTACAATCCTAAAGAAGCAAAGAGAAGCTCAGGAGCCTAGGAAATCCTTCTGCATTCCAGCCCAGGCAGACGGCTCAGCACCAACCTGTATATGCAATATGGAACCACGATCTGAAGGTGGCCACAGGTACAGACTCTGAACATCACACACACACACACACACACACACACAATACACCACACGTCTAAACATGTTTCTACAGACACCACATCCACCACACATGTACACAGAAACCACATAAATAACAGGTGCCCACCCACATCTGCATACCCACACCACAAATACACAGAAAACACACCATATACCGAACACATGACACACACACATCATAGACAGTTACCATGTACCATGTATGCTTCAAGTGTCACACCACATGTACACCACACACTCAAACATACCACACATTGTGCACACCCACAAATATTAAACATTCTACACACACACACACATTCATCACACACCCCATACACTTGACCTCAACACACATGCACCACATACACAAACCACATAAACACACATGTGCTCCCATGTAGCTCTTTACCTAGGAAAGGAATAACTTGAATAAAAAGAAATGTAAGAGTTCAACTGACACACTGCGGTCTTCTGCTCCATCCTCATGCTGTGTGGTCCGCCCTTGCCCACACACCTTGACATCTGGCCGTAAAGATCTCAACACTCACCCAAGGAGCCATTTCGGTGACCCTGGAGGTTCTGGCCAAGTGGTTCCTCGGCCCTGTTCTGCACCCGGCTCTCAGCGCGTCCAGAGCTGAATCTGGCCTTGTTCTCTTCCCAGAGCCCAAGCCAAGCGCTACCTGGGGCATTCCATCCACCAGTGCCTGCAGCTGCTTCTGGACACTGGTAAATTCAAATCCCCATCTCCAGCCAGACACTCTGTGACAGCACACCTACCAACCTTGGGACATGGCTATTCCGAGGTCCCAAACTCCTCAGACATCTCCCAAACAAACGTCCTGCACACACTGCCCCTCCCTCTGACTCTGCCTAGAGATCACACACAGGAAGTATTCGATGCACATCTCAGGGATCAAGGAATAATGATGCAAATTCTACAGAGAAAAGTAAACAACAACAACTTCGTGGTGAGGCAGCAAGGAAGTCTTACCCCATTTTACAGATGAGCGTCCTGAGATGCAGTGATGTTCCAGGGCCAGCCAGGAGCACAGCAGAGGTACAGGGTGGCCCCGCAAGACCAGAGCTAAAGGCTGCAGGCAGCACCAGCAGAGCCCGACCCAGCCCTGCAGATCACTCTCCCCAGCCCAAGGGGTCAGTTACAAAGAAAAGGAAAAGGCGTTCCTGATACGTGTCCTGTTTCCTCTCCTCCTCTGGGCTTCTCAGGCCACGGAGGGCGGATGTCTCTTGCCTGGCAGCACTCGGCCTGTGCACAGACAGGCTGAAGGTAAGGGTCTCCTTGGACCCCCGTCCACCCCAGCAGTGTGCTCAGCATGGACATAAGGGCTCACTGGAACAGCCCCTCAAGCTTCCTTTCCACCCAGGAGAGCCTCTGCCCCTTACCCTCACACCCAGCACCTCCTGTCCATGAGTGCACCATAAAGCCATCTCCCCCCTGAAGCCTTTCAGGTCACCCTCACTTGATGCAGGGGCCCCTCTACCTGTCTTCCCTGCCTTCCTGTCCCACAGCAGCCCAGTCCCTAACTGCCCAGCTCATTCTGTGCCTACTGCCTGTGGGACCTGGGCTTTCCATGAATCAGGCTGAAGAGGGTCCCAAAGGCAGACCCCATCAAATGGGGTTTCTTACGTGAGAGAACACAATGAGCCTCTCTCATTAAACAGGAGTCCTCCCTGAGGGTGGAGGTCAGGAATCTCTCTGATGAGGAGAGTGGTCAGGACTCCTCCATCAGATTGGAGGCTCCTACAGGCCAAAGGCTGTGACCCCATCCTCAACAAAGAGCTAGGACGACTACATCCTCCTCCATGTGATATGGAGTCCCAGAGAACAGGAGTCATACCCAGCACACAGGAGTCGCTCCTGAAGGACAAGGCCATGTCTCCTCCATCAGACCAGGAGGTCGCACAGGGCACAGTCCCCCTCTCTTGCCCCCACAGCTGTTTCAGAACAGACGTGAGCTCAGTCTAAGAACCAAGGTGGGCTCCCCTTCAGGGCAGAGCTGGGAGGGACTCTACTCATATCTTCTCACACAGGGTCCCACCCATGCCATCAATGGAACTGGAGCTCCCATAATTAAGGCAGCCACTGTCTGAGCAGAGGCCAGAAACCACCTGTGCCGATCAGGGCTGTCAACTTCTGAAGACATGGCTACAGGGCACATGGGGGCCCCTGACAAGAAGGGGCCCAAGACAGGCCATACACCCAGCTTTGTGCCTGATGTGGCCAGCTGTGTGGCTTGATTGGGCATCTATGGTCAAAACACTTCCCCCATACCCAGTAACACCTTCCCCATCTCCAAATTACATTGGCGCCAACTCTGCTACAGTGGCATGAAGCATCAGGAAGAGGGGTCAATGGGCCCTTCCTAAGTCCTATGGTGAGGACAACACTGGCCTTCCCTGGGTGCTGTCACTAAGCCTGGTCCAAGAGCCTGTACAGATGTCTTCCCAACTCGAGCCAGCTCCGGAGAGCTGCTATTAGTTAGCATCAATCCACAAAGTGCTTTTTTGACACTTTTTATGAGCTCAGCCTCACACGGCCCTGGGGGCTAAAGGCAAAGATGGAAACCAAGGCCAGGGAGCCCAGGACACTGAGTAGAGCTGGGCAGCTGCTGAACCAGCATTTGAAATCAGGCCCCAAGATCAAGGCCTGTTAGCTGAATGCATATTCAATGAAAAGAAATTTCCTGGACTTTGTAACATTCTGGGTATACCTTCTTATTCAGAAATTATAATTAGAGCTGGATGTGGGGGCACATGCCTGTTAATTCCAGCTACTTGGGAGGCTGAGGCAGAAGGATCTCCAATTCTAAGTAAGTATTATTTATATAAGTAAATACTATTTGTATTAACTGATATTTAAGTGCCTAAGCACTGTATTAACTCATTTAGTACTCACAAGAACCCTATCAAGTAGATGCTCTTATTATCCTATTCACCCACTCGATACACTCTTTATTTCTTCCTATTGGAACCTGACACACAGATAGGTTAAATAATTTGTCCATGCCCACAGGGCAGGAAATAAAAAATATAAGCAGCTGAAACCATCTGCTTGGTAAGTTAAGAAATAAAAACAAGACTGGGGTATAGCTCAGTGTAGAGAACTTGCCTAGCATGCATGAGATCTTAGGGTTGATCCTTAATACCATTTTTAAAAAGTAAAACATAACAACGTTTCTGAATTTTCAAATAATTAGTTATGTTTTTTTCTTCCTTGAGACAGGGTCTGGCTGTATAGTTCAGGTTGATCTTGAACTTGCTATGTAGTCCAGGCTGGCCTCCAACTCAAAGAAGTCCTCCTGCTTCAGTACCACACCCTATAGAATGAATTATTTTTAAAGAAACGATTTATCCTAAGTATGTTTCATATCAAATACATCCATGATCAGATACACTGTAGTTTAGTTTAGAATGAAGAGAAATAAAGCACATACTTCTCCGCTATCTTAAAATCAGAGTTATCCTTTTGAAACTTTTTACTGAGTAGTTTTATTAGAATTTAGAAAACAGAGAACCTTATAATAACAGTTAAGATTTACTATTCATCAGTTTGTCACTTGCTGGCTACTTTACATGCTTATCATATTTACTCTGAAGACAATTCAAGGGAGAACCACACAAACAACAGATACCCACCCACATCTGCATGCCCACACCACAAACACACAGAAAACACACCATATACCGAACACGAGACACACATCCACACATCATAGACAGTTACCATGCACCAGGCATTGGTCCCATTTTACAGGGGAGGAAACTGGAGCCCAGAGAGCCCTAGGAGAGACAAACCCACAGTTATCCAACACATAGGAGGCAACGCCACCCACTTGTCCAGAGTGCCTGCTCCTCCTCTGCCCATGTAGCTCGCTGAGCTCTCAGAATGTGACCTGAGAGGCCAGAGGCCTCAGGGGGCAGCCACATGGAAATGCTAGGCTCTGCCTCCAGGAGAGCTCTGGGGAAGGGCACCTGCAGGACAGGGACTGTGCTTGGCACTGAAAGGTGCGTCATACAGGAGCTTAGGGCATGGGTGGGTTGGGCAGGCCTGTGGCATTGTGGCCCTGAATTTCAGCCATGTGGATAGTGACACGAGACCCTGGCACAGGGTAAGTGGTGATAATACCAACCAGCACTACAGCGAGCAAACAGCTCACCAGGGGGTCATGGGCAGGTCCCTGTCTCTCTTGCTTCAGCTGGCTCACAGGCTCTCAGTTGGGGTCAGGAGATAAATTGTGTGAGGAGTTCTAGGGAGACCAGAGTGCTGGGCAGAGACAAGGCCTGTGCTGGGATGAGGCTGAATCATCCAATGTGTTTAAGAAATGGACTTCCCTTACTTGCAAGAACACAGGCTTCCACTAGAGAGGGTGCAGCGAGGCTGGTCCAGAGCACCATGCCCTAGTGAGCCAGGGAGCAGGGGAGGAGCATCTGGGGCATCTCCAGACCTGCCCCCCAACCGCACTCTGGACTTGGTAATAAACACACCCTCGCCCACCTCAAACCTTCCACCGGCTCCTCACACCACTGGTCCAGGAGTGGCAGTGAGAAGCCAGGAGGTCAGTGCTGAGCCTTTCTTAAGTGCCACAGAGTGACACCCCCAGAACCAGCTCTGCTGCCCCAGCCAGGAGACTGGGGCCTTCTGTTGCAAACCCAGGAGACCACACAAATGCAAAAGGATGTGAAGAAGGGAAACTGAGAACAGGGTCAAGATCTCTACCCTTGCACTGAATCGCTCTGCACCTGTCCTTTCCTGGATTCTGGGATGACACAACCTACTTACAGGGTGTGATGTTGGCATATGCAAGTTCAATATACAGGAGGATGAGCACACAGAGAGGCAGCAGAAGCACCAAAGTGAGGGAGGGCCCTGGCTTCATGAGCCCTGAAGTCCAGTTGTGAGGGGAAAGATGTAAGTAATCATGTGTAAGTCCGCACAGCCAGGAGTCAGGGGAGCTCTTACCTCCATGCCACAGTGTTCCTGACAGCCATGTGATGCTCTCAGTGAACCCAGACATGGCTTCCTGGGAGAGTTTGGGGTATAGTGGATGAGCTTCTGGAAGATGCTTCCCTAAGGCCTAGAGAACACCTCCTTTAACACTCCCTGCTTCCTTGGCTCAGATTTGGACATTAGGAAACCTGACTGACAGACTTGCCCCTCTGGTGTCCTGATTATCAGTCAGAGGTCCTGGGCAGCAGGCATGAGCATTCATAATTCACATCCCCAAAAGTGAAGGACCCCTCCTCTTAGCTTAGCCTGTCTCCCCCGACCCACCTTTCCCCGGAGATTGGACCCAGGGCCTTCCCACCCTGTTACATTCTCTAGCGTTTTTTTTTTTTTTTTTTTTTTTTTTTTTGAGACAGGGTACCACCAAGTTGCTAAACTGTCCAGGCCGGGCATGAAATTGTAATCCTTCCGTCTTAGCCTCCCAGAGTGCTGGGACTACAGGCCTGTGCCGCCAAGCTAGGCTGGGGTGACAGGTTTCTGAGCACAGGGGAGCCAGGTGGCCCTGGCTGAGATGGGCCTCTGCTTACAGAAGGAAGGGTGATTGTGATTCCTGAAGCACGGGTCAGCCAATCCCCACTTCCAGGCTTTGCTGGTCCTGGCACCCTCCTCTTGTCTCCAGCACACGAACTCACTCTGGTACTCTGCTGGGCCCAGATCTATCAGAAGGGGCAAGCAAGAGGCTGCCAGTAGAGGGACAGAGCAGCACATACAGAGTCCTGCGCCCCACTCCTCTGAGTCGCTATAACCTTGCCTTCTCTCCCCTACTGGAAATCTGCTCTCCCATTCTCTCAAAGAGGCAGCCTGCCTCTCCAGACTCCTTCCTCCTCCCTTCGCCCTCCCCAGGGAGCAGTGAGCTCAGCCTTTCCCATCAGCCATCCCTGGAATGATGGGAAATGCTCTGGGCCAGGAACTGAGAGGAGGCTGCCCCCAGGGAGGGGGAGAGGGGGTGTCCTGGGGCAGGGCTCAATTCTGTGCTTCCTCAAAGCCCCAGGCAGCCAGGAGCACAGACTGCCTGTCCACACTACACCTCTGGAGAAGGTGGGCTCAGGTTTCTGGGGCTGGTGGGGGGTTTATTTTACCGGTGAGGAAGCAGAGGCTAAGAGAGGAGGGAAAGGTGCACCAGGACTGACTGCCATGTTCCAGGCACTGTGCACGACTTTCACCTCCTGTCTCACATCATCCAGAGCCAGCACAGTATGACTGAGGCTAAATAACAGCCCCTGAGATGCTCGCATTCCAGTTCCCCAGAGCTGTGACCATGATATGTCACACAGTGGAACCGGTTTTGCTGATGTGACTACATTAAGGACCCTGTGATAGAGACATTATCCTGCATTCTCTGGCTTGGCCTGATGCAATTGCCAGGGTCCTCATAAGAAGGAGGTGGGAGAGTTCAGGAGAGAAAGCACAGTGTGATGACACATAAGCTGCTCTGAGAGAGACTGGAAGACATTGTGCTTGTGGCTTTGAAGGTGGAGGAGGTGCCAGGAGCAACGGAATGCAGGCAGCATCTAGAACCAGCAAAGGCAAGGGAAGGGATTCTCCTCAAGGTTCTCCAGAAGGAACACAGGCCTGCTGACCCATTTCAGGACTTCTGACTTCCAGAACTGTAAGAGAATAAATCTGTGCTGTTATGGTACTTTGTCACAGGAGCAACAGGGATTAGTATAGGTAGATAATTTGTTCCCATTTTGCAGATGAGGAAACGGAGACTTGGAGCAGGGAGGGACATGACTTCCTCAGGTCCTGAACATGCCCCTCCATACCACACTGGCTTCCTGGGAACGTCTATGGGCTCTGAAGGCTGGCAGCCCCCAGCCAGGGTTTCAAGGCTGGCGGAGGCTACCTAAGGAGCAGCCCCAGTTCTGCCTCCCTAGGGCTGAGGTTAAAAATAGGGTAGGACACTGGAAAACGAAAAGCTTTGTGCCTTCAAGGGAATGGTTATCATGTGGGGCTTTACAGAGCCCACAACTGAGTCCTGCCACATCCTGGCTGTGACATGGTGGAAGGGGCCTAGCTATGCAGCTGGGCTTGGTTGACTGAGTGTTTGCAGGATTAATTGAGATTAAATGAAATCTCCTATTATCTCACTTTGATCCTAATAAAATCCCTGGAAGGAAAGCTCCTTATCCTTCTGCATTACAGGTAAGGAAAATGAGTCCCAAGGGCTTGCGACTGGCCCAAGTTCTCCCAGCTGACAGACAGCAGAACCTCAAATTTACAGTGATCGACAGAGGACTGATAGCTACTGAATGCTAATGCCTCCTGAATATCAATCATTCTAGACTCAGACCCCTCCTCTGCACAAGAACTCTTCCCCCCTCCACTAGGGATTGAACTCTGCCTCTTGTACTACATCCTCTGCCTGCATAAGAACTCTAAATCACTCCCACGGCCCTTCTCAGTCTGTCCCTGCCCATTCTTCGGGTCTCTGCCCCCACATACCCTCCAGCCATATTGATCCTGAGCAGATCTCTGGAGCCACCAAATTCCTTCCTATTTTGGGGTCTCCCACAACACTCCAGCCCCACCAGCTCTGTGGCCACGTGCACTCCAGATGGAGAAGCCACAGGTCCTGGACACCAGTTTCCTTGCGTGGGAAGGGAGAGGACTCAGGGGCCAGGGTCAGCCCTAGATGGCAGGACACCTGAGAGGCCAGGCTGAGAGGGCTTGTTATGGTTTAGATCTAAAATGTCCACAGAAAGTCCCATGTTTTAGCTGGGAGTGGTGGCGCACGCCTGTTATCCCAACACTCGGGAGACTGAGGCAGGAGGATCGCTATGAGTTCCAAGCCAGACTGGGATACATAGTGAGTTCAAACCCGGCCTGAACCATATAGTGAGACACTGTCTCAAAAAAAAAAAAAAAAAAAAAAAGTCTCATGTTTGGAGGAAGCCTGGTCAGAGGAGTCATGACACCGGGGGTGTGATCCTTCCCTGGCTCATCTCATTCCCTCTGCTTCTTTGCTGCCATGATGTGAGCAGCTTCCCTCTGCCAAGCCTTTCCACCATGCCACTTCTACACTAGAGCCTATCAAACATGGACTGAACCCACTGAAACAGTGAGCCAAAATAAACCTCTTAAGGCTGGGCATGGTAGTGCATTCCTGTAATCTGAGCACTCGGGAGACTGAGAAGGAGGATCACAGCAAGTTTGTGGCCAGCCTAGACTACATAGTGAGTTCGAGGCCGGCCTGGGCTACATAGCAAGACCCTGTATCAAAAAAAAAATTTTTTAATAAAAATTTTAAAAATAATAAACCTCTCATCCTTTAAATTGCAGGTGTCAGATATTTTTTCCCAGCAACTAGAAAGTGCTACTACTTGGCCCAAATAAGCTGGTCTTTTCCTACATAGCAAAGGCAATAGCAGACTAGAGGGAGTAGCTGTAGCATCTGAACTCTCAGAGCACAATTCTTTTTAGAAATCCAAACACCACAATACTGGAGCTGAGTGGGCCTCATAGAATATCACTGTCCTACACCAAGGCCCAGAGAAGGGTAGGATTGGCCCCTCGTCCCACATTGTATCTCTACAGGGTGGTGGTTAAGGCTTTGGGGTCTGCCACTTACTAGCAGGGTGACCCTGGGCAAGGACTGAAGCTCTCTGATCCTCATCCCTAAAATGAGAAGAACAGCATACCTTTCTGCATTAACACAAGACGGTGGCTGTGTGCTGTGAAGCCTGTGGTAAATGAAAGCTGCTGTTACCACCAAAAGAGCTGTGCCTAGGGCCGGGGATTTAGCTCAGTGGTTTCCCCATCTGCTGCGCAAGCGCAAGGACCCGAGTTCGATCCCCAGTACCAAAAAAAAAAAGAGAGAGAGAGAGCTGTGCATGGACTCAGGATGCTGAGTCTCCAGGTGATGGGGAGCTTAACCCCTGTAGTGAAGGCTTGCAATTTTACGTCACCTTAGCATCCATGTTGAATATAAGTCAGACTTTCTTAATCCAGAAGCAGGGCTCAGTCACCCTGGATGCAGTATCTAGTTCTCCACCTCCTCCTCTGAGTTCCTCAGCATGATGGATCCAGGGACACACCTCGTGCAACCACCCCATCTCCCTATGGAACAGCTAGACACAATCTACTTGACTCAGCCCCAGGCCCCACACCCTGCACGGACTGGCCTCCATCAGCCACAAGGCCCTCCATGAAACTTGTGCCTGCTTGCTGTAAACCCAACATTGGAACTCCCTCAGGAAACCTGCTCGGGTAACACCCTGGACCCCAGTACAGGCGTAGACCCCAGATCCCCGACTGCTCCCTCTTACTCCCAACCTGCTGGCTGAGTGTGCATGTCCCAGATGGCTCCCATTTCCCACTGGCCCTTTGAAGCCTCCTGCCTTCTCTCTGAGACCCTAGAGAGATAAAACACTCCGGCTGTTTCATGTGTTTGTTGTGCCACCTCTTGTGTGTCTCACCTGACCCAACCCCGAAAGTTCGTTCTTCCAGCCTGGACTCTTCTGGAGGAAGAAACTGGATACAAGTCCAACAAGAGTCCCTTCCAGTACACACAAGCTTCCTATGACAAAGTCATCTGATCATAGGTCAGATGCTTAGGCATTAGACCACAAGCCAGGATGAAGAATCTCACCTAGTCACAGTGGCAGGTGGCTGTAGTCTCAGCTTCTCATGAGGCTGAGGCAGGAAGACTGCCTCATGAGTTCAAGACTGGCCTGAACAACACAGCAAGACCCAGATTCAAAAGAAAAGTAGTCTATAAACATCCACAACCATTGCCTGTGGAGTCCCAGAAGGGAAGCCAGAGGATTTATAGTTACTCTCTAGACAGTCTCAAGACCAAACCAGAGAAAAATACAACCTTGCTTCTTTATGATATAACCCTGTGATATACTCCTATGGGTTTAATTTAGCCCCAGGCTGGACCCATTGGGAGTGTTGCTCACAAAGGTGGGCACACAGCTGTCTCAAGCCACTGCTCCTAGGCCATGGGCATCTGGAGAATTCTTGCACTCCTCTGATCATCTCTAGGAGAGGGATTATCAGCCTTGTTTTCCTGACAACTGAAGAAGGCACCAGCACTGGCCCAAGGAGCAAGCTTGGGCTACAGAACTCCTAATCCAAAATGGAACTCCTCACTTCCAAACTGACAGAGGAGCAGAAGGGACTATTCACTGAGCACTTCCTACGGGGAGGGAGGCACTGGGTCTTCAATGCAGCATACCACTTAAATCCCACAACTGTCTGATAGAGGGGACTACTGGGCCCATTTCACTGAAGAGGAAGCCAAGCTTCCCAGGGGCTACATGGCTTGCTCACAGCTCCACCTGGCCAACCCATCGGTCTTAGTTATTCTTCTCATTGCTGAGACAAAATACCCAACACCCAAAGTTAAAGGAGGAAAGGTTTATTTTGGCTCACAATTTGTAGAGTTTTCATCCATAGTCAGCTGGCTCTAAGGCAAGGTGGCATGGCAGAGAGGCATCACAGAGTAGAAACAGTTCATGGTGAGCAGAAGGCAGGAGGGCAGCAAAGCAGCAGAGTAGTGAAGAAGCAGCAGCAAGCAGCAATAGCAGCCCTCTTTCTGTCCCTTATATTCTATCCAGGGCTCATCCCTTAACACTCACACCTATCATCCACACTCAGAACGATGCCAAACCAGTGAACTGATTTAGTAATCACACACACTGTTTTGTTTTGTTTTGTTTTCCAGTACCAGGGATGGAACTCATGACCTGCTTGCCAGGAAGGCACAGTGCCACTGAGCTGCATCCCCAGCCCAATCACACACTCTTAATCCCAGCATCATACACTCTAGATTCAGCCATCTCTGAAAAGCTCCACCTATGATGGCCTCATATGAGGCTTTGGGAGGACACCTAGATACAAGCTGTAACAGCATCCTCTGAGGTGCTCCAGAGCTCTGGGCAAGGACCCATGCCTTTGCACAGTGGAGCAGTCTACACCTTTGGAAGGGAAAAAACCAGACCTGGGGTTGGGCCCAAAGGCAGCCTTGACTCGCCCTCAGCACCCATGGCCATCTTGCCTCCTGTCAGCCTACCCAGGGGCTTGTTGATTAAATAACTGCTAAGGGCCGTGGAAATACTACATCCTGACATTATTGCCTGTGCCCAGACAGCACCACCCCCAAGCCCAGGTCACATCCACTGTATCCTGGAGTTCTGCTCACTAGACACTTCCCCAGGAAGCTTTCAGTGACCCCCAATCGGGTCATATCCCCATGTTAGCGCTGGCACATACCCCTGGAGCACTCCACACACTGCACATCTTTTGCCAGCTGTATCCCACTCCAAACCATGAGCCCCACAAAGCTAAGGACAGTGCCTGTGTGGCAGCTGAGGCATCACAACACTGGTGCCTGGCCTCAGGAGGTCACTCCATACTGGCCCATGCCAGCCCCCATGCTGAAAGCTGCAGTAGGCATCACATCGAATCCTCATGATTACTCCAGGCAAGGGGATTATCACACGTCTGTGAAGCTGAGGACATGGGGACAGAGAGGGAAAGTGACTTCCCCAAGGATACTAAGCTAATAGGGAACCCATCAAGGACCAGCATGCAGGACCAGCTACGTAACTTACGGGCCCAGTGCAAAATGGAAATGTAGGGCCCCTTGTTCAGAAGTCAAGACACAGATAGCTGAACATTAAGCAATCAGGGGCTCCTGAGCACAGACCCCATGAAACTGCACAAGCCTCTCCCTCCCAGGAAGCCCCGGCCCCCTCCCTCCCTTGGCACCCAACTCCAGGGCCAACACCAGGCTGCTCCACCGAGATGCTCAAAGGCACAAGTCCTGGAAATCAGCTGGTCTCACACTTCAGCAAGGTCAGAATCACCTGGAAAGCTTGTTTAAAAACCAGCATATTGGACCCTACTACAGAGCTCAGATTTGGGAAGTCTGCATTTTTAGCTGCTGCATTTCGAAAGGAGATGCTGATGCTGTGGCCTAGAGACACTGGGCACTGGGCTGTCAGGCCTGAGGATGCCCAGCGTCCTTCAAATCATACTCAGACCTCCATCCACATGGCCAGCCCTGATAAGGAGGAATGCAGGAGAGACAGGGGAGTGTGGGGAAGGAAGGGAGGAAAAGGGAAAACTACACAGGTCATTTTGTTTAATTTTCCTAATGCTGTGATCACGTAGATCTATTGTCCTTACTGCAGTGGCCATTGCAGCACACAGAGGTCAACACTCAGAGTCACAGCCAGGAAATTATGGAGACCAGAAATGATTCTGGTTCTGTCTCACATGTTAGCACGAGCCTGTTTAGCCACAGATGGCCCTGACTGGTCCTGATCCCATGACCTACTACTCATCCAGGAGAGCAGAACCAAAGCTTTGAGAAGTATCTGCACAGCCCTGGGTCCTGGTGAGCCCCAGGTGCTCTCCCTCCACTGCCTGCCTGCCCTCCGAGCCCTGGCCTGCAGCACAAGGACCTGGGATCAGCCAACGGGAATAATCACTTAGCACCATTCCAGCAGCGCTTCTAGCCTTCTATCCTGCCTTCCTCTGGCCACTTCCTCACACATCCCCTGAGCACCACCTCGCACCATGCTGCTTCAGAGTCTGCACAAACTGTTCTGCCTACACAGAACTCCCTTGCCACTGGCCTGTTTAGCACTTACTCATCCTTCAAAACCCAGTTCGGCTCTACCTCCTCTGGCAAGGGCTCCCTCAAGACCTTGTCTGCCCTCACAGCTCCATCATGCAGCTCTGCTTCCCCAGCTGCTCCTCCAACCACTCATCCCAATATTTACTGAGCATCTGCACTACCCAGGGCACTGCACAAGGGTCTAAGGATTTGAGGCTGGGCCTGGGCTATCAGGCCAGAATTTGGGTCTGCTCCATCCCTGTGAACCTCTGCCAGGAAGGATAGGCAGAAAGGTGGGGGGACCTCAGCTAAGGATTTGTACTCAAATTCTACATTGCAAGCCACTGCTGAAGTTGGGGACAGGCCTCCCATTGCCCTCAAGCCTGCAGTGAAGATGCCTGACAAAGCAGCCCAAAACTACTGCCAAGTGAGTACAAGGCCTGCTCTGTGCCCTTAGCTGTGGACTTCCCGGGAAACAGAGGCCCCAAGGGGAAAAGAATGAGCGAAAAGTCCCACCCAGAGGAGGCACCCTTGAGTGGGCTGCAGCCTCCTCCTCTCCCAAGATCAGGTTTTACACAGCGGAAAGGGAATGGAAGCCCACCATGGCCCACCCTTCAGGACTTGCCTGAGGACCCCTGACCTGGGGGAAGATACTGAGGGCCTCTGGAAAGCCCCAGTCCACAGAAGCCCAGGCAGAGAGGACTGCTGCTGCCTGCCCAAGGCGAGACAAGCTGGACAGGAGCCAGGCTGGCAGAGGAAACATCCTGAGCGGCAAGTGGGAGAAAAGGAGGAGGAATGAGGAGGCGGAAAGAGCCAGACACGCAAACTTCTCCGCCACCTCCTTCCAACCAAAACAGAATCCCTAGCAGACTAAGACCTGTGAAGAATGGGGAGAAGAAAAGAACTGGGGCCTCACAGGGGCCAGGATGGGACAGTGACCCAGGGCTGGGGCTTCGGGAAGCTTTAGGGTGGAGTAGGGGATGCTCCGCAGCCATCAAGCCTGGCCAGTTCTAACTGCAGAAGCTGAGGGGTCACAGGGAAAGGGAAATGGGCTCTGCCTGGCAACTCCTCTGCCTGAAGACCCTGCTCCGGTACACAACATTTTCCAAAGCCCCAGACCTGACCTCTGGGCTGGGTTCCAACATAGGGATTAGCACAAACTAAAAATACTGTGGAGCAGTACTGGTCTGGTGGGGGAAGTTAAGACATAGACTTTGGAAGGCCCAGAGTCTCCTGGGAGACCCAAGGAGACCTAAGGACCAAGCCCAGGCAGAGGCAGCCTGGCCTCCCAGACATGCAGAGGCTGGCCTGTGTCTTGGATTCATCACAGAGTAGGCATGAAGGTCTTTCCCCTGGGAGGGCACAGGCTGGGACAAGAGGAGCCATGGGGCCTGAGGAAGAGGGAGGCACCATCTCTGCCCTCCACCTTCCACACACAGACATGTGTGAGCACACACACACACTCAGCACAGAGGCCTGAAAGGCTTCCTGAGACATGGTTCTGGGCCTGGGTCTATGCCCTGGACAAATTCTTGACCTAGATGGTTCCCTGTGTTCTCCCACGGTGCATGTATGGGGCGGGGGGGGGGGGTGTTCATGCCTCTCTTCCTTTCGGGGGAGGCACAAGATATACACAGGCCTCCAAGAAGGAAGAAGCAAGTCATTGGGATGACTTTTGTCTGTGCTCTTCTTCACGGTCCTCCTCCAAGTTGCTCAAAGCTGATGGAATTTAGGAATCCTTCTTCAATCACTTCCTTATCCTCAGGAACCAGGTTGACCTGGTTGAAACCTCCACTCACTAGAGGACACCAGGCAAAGGACTTCTCCTTAGGCAGCCTGTGTCATCTATAAATGAAGGTCAAATGAGCTCTGAGGATTAAATGAGCACACTGTTTGTCATCTAGTAATATATCTTAGTTCTTATTATTAATAATATTCATAGAGTGGGTTTTTGTAGGTCAAACACTGTTGGCTGCCAGACATATGAGGACACAGAAGATTCATGCAATGGACCCATCTACATGAAGCTTCCTGCTGATGGAAAGATGCCAGGGCTATGGGGCTCCAGGGGCACCATGGCACAGACCAGTATGGGAACAGACCACAGTGCATCTCCTGCAGCTGGCCAGCACCACAGCCCCACAAGATGGACTCAGTAAGTGCTATAAAGTGTGCTGCTCCCAGAGGCCAGCATGGAGACCAGCCAGCCCAGAGAGTTAGGAAAGCCATCCCCAAAGGGGTGATGTCTGAAGTAGGAGCTAAAAAAGCAGTAGTAACTCAGAAAGAGGCTGCAGTGGGAATGCTACTTTGAGACCAAACAAAACAGAACCTGCTGTGAGAAGGCTTGTGAGAAGAAGTAGGGTCACTGAAGCTGTGAGGGAGATGGGCAGGTGAAGCCAACAGAGGCAGAGAACAGGCCCTGGTCACTAGGATGCCTGGCCAGACATCTGGCACTTTACTTGTCATCATCAGACACCAAAAGGGTTTCTGAAGGAAAGTGACACAATCCAGTCCTTCTTTAATAGGTTGGTTTTGGCTGCTGGATGGAGAAAAAAGGGCAGAGAGGCTGGAGTGCAAACAGGGGGACTAGGTAGGGGGCAAGCTCAGCAAGAGTCCTCTGGGTTCACATCCCAGGTCTGCCATTTATTAGGTAGGGAACCTCTCAGGACATCAGTCTTCTCTTCTGTAAAATGGGAATGGCAACTGTTATGGCTTGTATCTAGATGTCCCCCCAAAGCCTCATGTGGTCATAGGTGGGGTTTTATGGAGGTGGCTGGAACTAGGGCGTGTGATGCTGGGATTGGTCCATGGTGTGATGCTAGGATTAAGGGTGTGAGTGCTACCCACCCTAAGGCTGGGTAGCCTGGATAAAAGAGAGACAAAAAGAGGCCTGCTGTGGTAGTTGCTTGTCATTTCCTGCTGCTTCCTTACTACTTCTCTGTCTTGCTGCCCTCCTGCCTTTTTCCTGCCATGAACTGTTTCTCCTCTGTGATACCCCTCTGCCATGCCATCCTGCCTTGGAGCCAGCCAAATATGAACTGAAACCTCTACAAACTGTGAGCCAGATAAACCTTTCCTCCTTTAACTTTGAATGTTGGGTATTTTGTTTCAGCAATGAGAAAAGTAACTAAGATAACAACAGAATCTACCTCCTAGATTATATGAGCAACTCTGTGTCTGTAAAGAATGTGGAACAAGCTGGGGATTTAGCTCAGTGGTTCCACCACCTGCCTAGAAAGTGCAAGGTCCTGAGTTCAATCCCCGAAACCAAAAAAAAAAAACTTAGGAAAAAACTTTTTTAAAAACCCAACAATGTGGAACAGCACCTGATCCCCAGGAAGTGGTGTATGTTTAAGCTGTTATTATTCATGCAGGCAAGAAGTGAAAGTAGCCCAGATTAGGGAGACAGCAGTGAGAGACAGAGATAGAGACAGAGATAGAGATACAGAGAGAGAGAGAGAGAGAGAGAGAGAGAGAGCAAGAGAGAGAGGGAGAAAGGGGGAGGGAGAGAGAGAGAGTCCAGAAATATCATCCACAAGTGTTATGGTTTAGATCTAGAATGCCCCTCAAAGTCTTATATGTTCAAAGACGAGGCCTCTAGAAGGTGATTGGCTCATGCGGGTGCTTATACTCACTAGTGGATTAATCCACTAATAAATCCATGGGAAGGTTCTCAGGGCCATTCTACATAATTTTGGGAAAAAATCATTTCACAATTAAATTATGATTAAGGCTGTCTGAGGCCTAGTCTTGCCTGCGGGCTGGCTATGCCATGTGGAAACATAACTCCATTTTGCCTCCAGCCACAGCTTCCCAAATCCTGACCCTCAGAAACCAGGAACAATAATGAAACAAATGTTGTTTGGGGCTACTCAGTCTCTGGACGATTTGTTATGCATCAAGAGATCAACACAAGAACCCACACAGATTTACCTGAAGGAAACCTCCTCACCCACCTCTCCCTACCAAGAAGGGGAAGCCACTGACCAACAGGGAAGCAGAAATATGTGCAGGGGAGCCAGAGAAGGGGCAGAAGCCACACCTGGAACCTCTGTGGCCTCCAGGTTTCTGCCTCAGGAAGTGATCCAGTAGTTCAAAGAAAATCACTTCAGCATTATCTACATTAGCGAGAAACCTGGAAATATTGTAAGCCAAACAAGAGGATGGTCAAATAAACTGTGAAACATCCAGTGAAGGACTCTGGGAGGTCAGTAACAAATACAGATGCAACAAGTAAATGGCATGCTGAAGAAAATAGCAGTATTCGAACTCTCATAGAGCTTAATCAGAATTATGTTTGAATATAGACGTAGCTGCATGCAAACTCACACAAAGCACGAAGGACAAACACCAAAAATTGTTTTAAGCGCTCTTTCTAAAGGATGAGATTATAGGTGATTGCTATGATTGCTATGGTCTCCGTCTGACTGGGAAGCATTTTCTGTTGCTGCTGTTGTTTAGACAGCTACTGAAAGACACACGTTAGTGCTTTTCAACGTTCCTCAGAACTCTGGCTGTCTCCCCCGACTCCTGTGTCCAGAACTCAGGGCTAGAAGGATAGCTTCATGAAGGGTTGGGATCTTGCCCTCTGTTCACTGCTATCGCCCAAAGGCAGAACAAGCTTTCAGTGAGCTGTGGCTAAGTGAATGAATGAACGTCCCTTACCTGACTGTACTGTGCTCCCGAGTCCACAGCAGCCTCCTTTACTAGCCTCAGGTAGAAACAAGCTCTGGCCTCACTCTATGAGCCCTGAGCTCAGGACAGGAACTGGTATCAGGGAGGCATTAATAAAGGCCCACAGATTAATGAAGAGCTGAAGAAATGAAGATTTACCCAAAGAGGCCCTCCCTGGCCACACTGTGCCAAGTCCTCAAGGCCTGGAACCCGCAGAGTGTGAGAGAGGGGTAAGGGGTGGGAAGAAGAGAAGTCCATTAGGCATTGAGAGCCCTGAGAGCTTGCTTCGTCCAGCCTGATGCTGATGCCCCCTGCCTCCTCAGACCCTGCCCTCTCTGCTATGACTGTACCCACTCGGTCCCCTCCTGAGATCATAGTAGAGGAGTTCTGGAAGGTTTCAACTGCTGTGTATTCCCTCAAGATGTAGCTGTTTTTAGAAGAAAGAGGTCAAGCTCCTTCTGAGAACAGCTCCTCTGAATCCTCCTGCCAGGGAACATTTCTGGGACAAGCTTGGGGAGAAAAGGCAGCAGGTGTGGAATGAGGTGGGGTGGTGACAGGGAGAGAAATGCAAGCATTAGAGCCTTGCTCCATGGCGGGCATTAGGGTATAAGACCTGAGGAAGGCTTTGTTGGGCATGCACAGGAGGGAACTCATGGCCAGGTGACAGTGTGTATGTGTTGGTTGTCAGAGTTGGGGGATGAATAGAGCTGGACTGATGGGTGAGGATGGCACTGGGGAGGTGAAAACACAGAAATATGGAGGGGTGACAGAGGGAGAAGGAGCAGCAGATGGAATCAGTTGGTTGGTTGGTTTTGGTCCAGGAGAGCTGAGGTCATGCCTTGAGCCTCGACTGTGGAGCGGTGAGGAGAAGATAGGACAGGCCACCAAAGGATAGCTATGCCCAAAGGAGACAAAAGCCCAGGCCTAAAGGACTAAGTTCAGGAGGACCTCCCTCTGCCCGCCCCCAATTCCTACTCTGGTTGCCCAAAATGCCACCCCCAAAAGACACCCATTTATCATAAATTAAATCACAAAAGGCAGGACTAGTGAACACCGGGCCCAGCTAAGGTCAAGTATGGCCTGAGGCCACCAAAGCCCCTCCCAACCAGGCTTGACTGTAGCTATCCACAGCAGGCCCCAGCACTTTGCAGGCCCTCTAGGAACCTCTGGGACCCCCTCTGGACCTCAAGCCCCAGTGCTCTCTGGCCTGACCCTGCCAATGCTCACATGTGCAGCAAAAGCCCCAGGCATGTGCAGTCCGAGGTCTGGTGGTCAGAAAATGCTGAG
Organism: Heterocephalus glaber; assembly: GCF_053883595.1. Classification (NCBI taxonomy): domain Eukaryota; kingdom Metazoa; phylum Chordata; class Mammalia; order Rodentia; family Bathyergidae; genus Heterocephalus; species Heterocephalus glaber. The sequence goes on from NW_028258293.1 coordinate 29,809,952, forward strand.
AAGAACCTTAAAGCTCGGCCAGCCTGACCTCTTCCATGATAGGTAGGGAAATCATGGCCTAGGGCTTTGCCTTAGGTTCCCTCTAGGGCAGCAAGCCTGGTGCATTTTCAAACACCACGAAGAAGCCCTGTCAGTCCCAAGGGAAGCAGTCCCTGCTCAGAGGGCTCTGAAGTGGCAGGAGATGATGAACACTTTTCCTTAACAGCTGAAGCTGCAGGTGCCGTAAGGAGGAGGGTACAGCAGGCCTGACTCCTGTACCAGGATGTGAGAGAGCTCCTGAGAGCAGGCACTGAGTCATGTGTGCAGCTGTGTCCCCAGAATCCTACCCAGGGCTCAGCGTGGGTGCTCAGCAAATGAACAAATAAAAAAAAAAGTGAATGAGTGTTAATAACAACAGCTAACGGGTATTTCTTACCTTGTGCCAAGCACTTTACAAATAGTAACTCATTTACTACGAACACTTTAAGATTCCCATAATAAGAGATTAAAATTCCCATAATAAAAATGTGATTCCCATTTTAAAGAGAGAGAAACTAAAAAAAGGATAAATAATCTGCCAAAGGCCATACAGCTTGGAACCCTGGCAGTCTTGTTCTAGAATGCCTATGGCTTGGATAGGATTTGGGTGAGTCCCCCACAGGTTCCCATGTTGGAAGCAGGTCTCCAGTGTGGTGATGGTGAGAAGTGATGGGATCTTTAAGAGGTGTGGCTGGCTGGGGATGTAGCTCAGGGGCAGAGCAGGTGCTCAGCATGCACAAGGCCCTGGGTTGGATCTCCACCACCAGCAACACCAAAACAGAAAGAAAGAGGTGGGTCTAGTGGGAGGTAGTTAGGTCATTGCAGGCACTGCCCTCACAGGGGCTACGGTAGTTCTCGTGGTACTGTGAGTTTCAGTAGAGTGGGCTGTTATAAAACACCAAGCCTAGCCCCTGAATCACTCTCTGTCTTCCTGTCTCACCACATGATCTCTCAGACATGCTTCCACCATGATGCCATCCACCATGAGGCCTTAACCAGAGCCTAGCGCTTGCCAATGTCATCCTGAGCCTCCAGAACAATGAGTTAAATAAGCCTCTTTTCTTTATATAGTACCCAGCCTTGGGTCTTTGGTTACAGTAACAGAAAACACTTTGATCTTAATCACTCTGCCAGGCTACTCCCACCCTGCCTCATTACTCTGGCCAGCCTCTCATGCCACATGGCCCTTTCTCCAGCAGCTTCATCCTAACACCCTCATTTCAACCACACCACCTCCTGACAAATGCTGTTTTCATTGTTATCAGTTTTAAAAAATAAATTACTGAGGTGATATTCACATAGCATGTAATTAACCACTTAAAGTGAAGAATTCACTGGCACTTAATGCCTTGACGATGTGGCACAAAACCACCAGTCCTTTCTAGTTCTAACACATTTCCATCACTCCACAGAAATACCCCTTATCCATTAAGTAATTTCTCCCTGTTCTTTCTTTCTCCCCAATCCCTGACAGCCACCAATGTCTGCTTTCTGACTGTTGGTTATATTCCAGATATGCTGTAGAAATTTCACATGAACTATCTCCTACAATATGTGACCTTTTGTATCCGGCTTCTTTCACTTAGCTTAATCTTTCATGGTTCATCCACTTTATAGCATGAGTCAGTATTTCTTTTCAACATTCTATGGCATTAATATACCACAATTTGTTTATCCACACAGCTGCAATGGACATTTAGTCCACTTGTTCCCAGTTTGAGGCCATTATGAATAGTCAGATGCTGCCTGTTACTCTTCACCCTGACCCCTTGAGCAAGGACTGCTGTTTTGTTCTCATCCCCAGAAGACAACACTGAAGTTCATTTGTGGTACAGATGGTAACACAAACAAAACCTCCTGCCTCTCAAACTACAGTGCCCTCCCTATGGGGGTCCCACCAGCATTCTCTCACCCCACACATCACCCCCTTCCTGGGCCTCGGTTTCCATGTGCTATGCCCTTAGCAAGCTGCTGACAATGTAGTATAGAGGGCTTCAATTGAGACCCAAATTCCACTACAGCCTGAAGCCAGAGGCCTGGCAGCTACAATCCCACCCTCTGGGACAGGCTTTACCCAGCAGGGCTAGGGGCCAAGCACATCCCCTCAAAGGTGGGTACAGGCAGCAGAACCCAGCTCCTTTCCTCCTCCCTGGGTCTGTAACTTCCCTGCAAAGAGGGAAAATGGCCTCCAGCAGATGGCTCTAGAGATCTGCCCAGCATGACTGTTTAACAGGAATGGCAGGGCTGGAAGCTGTCAGAAAACACAACTCAGAGCCCTGAAGGGAGGAGGGCCATGGGATTGGCTCAGCTAGTGAGAGGTCCCCATGCTGATCAGTGAGGTTGCTGCTCAATCATAAATGCACCAGAATTTAGCTCAGTGATGCTGCGCCTGCCTCAAAAGTGCAAGGTCCTGGGTTCAATCCCCGCTACCAAAAAGAAAATTCATAAATGCACCAGAAAAGACATTTTGTCAGGAGTCCCCACTACCCCTGCCTGTTGTGTAACCTTGAACCAATCCTCCTCTGAGCCATCAGAGTCCAAAAACAGGACTCACAGATAGAGGCTGAGCATCCCTAGTCTGAAAATCCAAAATCCAAAATGCTCCAAAATCCAAAACTTTTTGAGCACTGATACAATGATACAAGTGGAAAATTCCAAACCTAGCTTCATGTGATGGGTCTCAGTCAAAACACATGCAACTCTAAAAGTACTGTATAAATTTACCTTCAGACCATGTGTACAGGGCATACACAAAGAAACATAAATGAATTTCATATTTAGACCTGGGTCCCATGCCCAAGATATTTTATTATATATAAGCAAATATTCCAAAATCGGAAACACTTCTGGTCCCAAGCATTTTAGATAAAGAATCATCAGCCTGTGTAGGATTCCAGATCATAGGGTAGGGTAGGGAGTTTACAGATCCCTCCTGTTAAAGTTGCTTCCATTCATGCACCTCTTTGTATGAGATGGGGTGGCTATGGTCACTAGAGACCACCACCTTCTGCCTGCTAATGCAACCATCTTGTGGGTCTTTCAGCATTTTGTGTAGGGATGAATGGTCACTGATAGTCACCACTGCCTCTTCAGAACTCCTCCTCCCATGACAGGGACCTGACAAATACATTTAATGAATGAACAATCTCTTGCCAATTTCTCAATTTCTAGTCTCTCTTTTTTTACTGTATTTACCTACACAGTTGCCATCTGAAGCTTCAAGTCCTGCCACTCCTGCAAGCTGTGTGGCTGTGGATAAACAGTTTAACTCCTCTAAATCTCCACTGCTCAGCTGCAACTGGAGACTCCACTTGCGTAGTCACAAAGATTGAAAGAGAAAGCATAAGCACACACCTTCAGGGCTCAGGCAAATCCAAGTGGAAGGAAGGTCATTCCACACCACCCTAGTCCTCTATCTCTCTGTTCCAAAGGATGGAAGAGCCCAGCCCCTGGGCTGGCCCCTGGCTGTATGTAAATGTTTATGCCAAGCCCAGCCTCCCAGGGACAAGTTATTTGCTCCACTTGTAATTAATTGCAGAAGGCCAGGCTGGGTAATAAACTCTGGCGGGGAAACATAAACAGTTTGCACACAGAGCTCCAAACCTATTGTGAAGCCAAGAGGGAGGGTCTTCCAGGGATGGAATGTTCACCAGTCTCCTCCCAGTCAGAGGTGGAGAGATCACAGAAGGCTAGAGGGGATGGACTCTTGGAGATAATGTGAAAACCAGTGGCTGGCCGTACAGTACAGCACGTATTAACTTATTCCAAGCCCAGCTAACCACTCAGTTTATCTGGCTCAGCTCTTTTTCCCCTTTCACACATGAGGAAACTGAAGCTGAGAGAGGCAGGGGCCTTGCTTGCCCTGGTAGAAAGTGGGCCGGGAAGAGAACCAGGCCTGACTTCAGAGAAGGAAGAGGAAAAGACAGCCATTCGATCAGCAAATGTGTGTGTGTGCCTGTGGTACCAGGCACCGGAACCTGGCGACACAGCTCCTGCCGCACTTGCATTCCAGTGGGGAGAAGCAGATGTCAGACCTCAAAGCGATGATTTGATTACAGGGGCTGCCTGGGGCTCTAAAGAGAATTACAAAGTTGCTTGTCTCAAGGAATACCACAAGGGCCATGGTGGCCTCTGGAGCTCTGCAGGGCTGAGACCACACAGTAGTCCTCCAGTAGGAGCACACAGTAGGTATGTAGCAGGCAAGTTTCCTGCTAAAAAGAGACAGTCTTTTCTTTGGGCCAGACCAGCCTCTTGCCAACCAATCTGAAGGGTCTCAAAGGTACGGTGCCTAGGCCGGGGAAGGTCATGATAGCTGAACAAAACTCAGTCCCTGCCCCAGAGAGCCCATATCCAATGGGGTGCAAGGGGGGGAGGGGGGGTGGCAAACAATGGGCAAAAGTGCAGGCCAGGGCAGAATCAGCATTTCTTGAGCACCTACTGTGTGCCAAGCACTGTGTTAAGTTCTACATGATGTGATTTAAGCTTTATCATAAACCTACAAGGGTGGAAAGAAGACATTGTTACCCAATTTTAAAGAAGAGAAAATTGAGGTTCAGAAAGACTTTATGTAACTGTTTCTTGGCCACTGACAGGACAAGCAGTGGGGTTAGGATTTGAAACCTAGCCTGACACCCAAATCCATGTTCATTCCTTGCATCCCACCCCCACCTCAGTCTCCTCTTCCCTCCCCTCCCTGAAGGAGGGACTGGGTAAGGACAGGACACAAGGTGTTGCTGCCACTGAACTACCCTCCTATGCCAACTGCAGAGGGTGCAGCACACCGTGCTGGCCTGGCTTCTCTTCTGAGCAAGAAAGTTCAGCTCAGCCTACCCTGGAAGTTTCTCTCAAGCATAAAATCAGGCAGACTCTTGGCTCAGTCCTAAGAGCAGGAAAGGCCAATCCAGGCTGCCGTTTGCCCACCCCACAGGAGGTCCCAATCTGAGGCCGGCAGTACTCCATAGCCTGTATCCCATCACCCAGTCCTGGGCATGACCTCGAGCAGGTAATTAGACAGCAGAACAGACCCCGTCCCAGTGGGGTGCACCCACACTCCCGAGCTCCCAGGATAAGCTGAGGCTGCACTAGGCCCTTGCAGCTGCGGGTCACTAGCTCAGCCTCTCCAGGTAGGCATTATCTCTGTTTTGCAGATGAGGAAGAATGAGGTCAGGGAGGTCTTTCTAGTCTCATTTGCACAGCAGCAGAAGCTGCAGGATCAGCCTGGTCCAGAATTGGATTCCACAGATGCTTTCGGGTCCTGGCTCAACGGGGAGGGATCCATGCTACTACAGGATGACAGCTCCTTGAGGACACGAAGCGGATGTGGCACTAACATCCCAGCACAACGGACCACCCTGGACCTGCCCTGCCAGACTGGTGGACACGAGGCTTTTAGAGTTTGGAAACCCACTTTTTTGTTTTTTGTGTTTTTCGAGGCAGAGTCTCTCCTTTTGTAGTTCAGGCCGGCCCTGAACTCACTATGGCCCTGAACTAGCTGGCCTCAAACTCAAGGTGATCCTCCTGCCTCAGCCTCCCAAGTGCCGGGATCGCAGGCATGCGACACTACACCCAGCTGGAAACCCACTTTTAAAAAAATAAAAGAATACAAAAATATTTTCCTTTTGCAAATTTCACGAAACCACTGATCACATGGACACATGGCCAGGCCTGGGCAGGGCCCTGGAGCATGAAGGGATTGAAGCTGAAGATGAATCCACCTCGGGGCTGGAGGAAGGGCCCAGAGGCGATCCTTGCACACCCGCCTTCACAAAGGCCCTGCCCCCAGCCCCACAGACGGATGAGGCTCCAAGGACACTCCTCCTTCTTGTCATGAGTGGCCCAAGTCTTTCTGTCTCTTGCCATGGCTTCAGAAGTAGCCAAGGTCATCCGAGTCCAGGATCTGCAGTTTGGGTCTGTTTCTCACAGGCACAGCAGCACTAGCTTCTCTGTAATCCTGGAGCACACCCCAGAGGATCCTTCACGCCTGGCTGGGGGGGTCAGCCCACACCTGTGCCTGGATCCCTGGGCTGCCAAATGCAGCTCTCCTAAGAGCCCCATCCCCAAACATTTGTAGGTTATGACACAGTCACCAAGTGCTCCCACATCCCATATTCCACTTGCCCCACACTGCAGCCCTAGGAGGAATGCAGGACAATAAAGTCCTCATTTTACAAAAGGTGACAGTGAATGGCACTTGCTGTGCACATACTAGGTACCAGACAGGCCGAGGGGCTTTTCACAAGTGACATCACATAGACACCCAAGGAGAGGGCTTCATCCCTGTGGAACAGGTGGAGAAACGGAAACCTGACTGTGTCTGAGAACAGGTCTGCTGCCCTGCTCTCCCACCTCCCTCCAGTCTCGTCCCGGCTGAAGGGGACAATTCAAACAGTACCGGGCAGACACACTGGAAGGTGGTGGGTTGGAGAGGCAGAGGGCTCCAGCTACTAGGCACAGGAGTAGCTGGGGGCTCACTTCAGGCCTTCCTGGAAAGCCAAATTCAACCACTGCCTTCTTTCTGGGTGTGTCCAAGGAAGTGCTACACCTTGGAGGCCTGGACCCTGTTTCAGAGCAACAGTCTTACAGACTGCAAGACTTGTGTCTTCCCTACACCCCGCCAAGCACTTCCTACATCGCACTGGCCACTTCTGGGCCTCCCAGACACTTCTGCCACCTTGTCTCTCACAAGATCCCCTGTCACCCCATAAGCCAGCACCCAGAGCCTGCTCTTGTTCGTCCAAGTCCCACCTCTGCCCTGGTGTAATGAGTAATTCATTTATATCCTAGTCCACAGACCTTTATGGAAATGGTGACTCTGTCCAGCTTGCCTAGGACTGATCTGAGGGTTTTCCTAAGATGCAGGACTGCGTCCCAGAAGACTAGGATGGGTGCTCTCCTTCATTGACTGTGTGCCTGGCCTTGGGCTGGGCCCAGGATACACTGTTGATCTGAACATGGTCACTGCCCTCGAGAAGCTTCCGGTCTGAAAGCAGCTTCCACTCAGTGATAAACCATTGGCAAAGGCACCTGCTTAGCTCATCATACAGGATCAACACCACCCTAGGAGGACAATATTATCACTTTGTGATACAAGAAACTAACGGGGAGCCGGGAGTGGTGACAAATACCTGTGATCCCAGCACTTAGGAGGCTGGGGCAAGAGGATCGCAGTGAGTTCAAGGCCAGCCTGGGCTGCATAGTGAGTTCAAGGCCAGGCTGAACTATATAGTGAGACCCTGTCTCACAAAATTTAAAAAAAGAAAAGAGAAAAATTTAACACACTAGTGAAGCAGGAAAATCGCAAGTTCAAAGCCAGGTTGGGCAAATTAGTAAGACATTGTCTCAAAATAAAATTTTTAGGGCCAGGGATTTAGCTCAGTGGTTCTGCCACCTGCCTTGCAAGCCCAAGGTCCTGAGTTTGATCCCCAGTACCAAAACAAAACAAAACAACAAAAACGAAATTTTTAAAAAGTCTGGGGCATTAGACTGCTTGCTCACCTAACATGCACAAAGCCCTAAGTTCACTCCCCAGTACTGATCAAAAAAGAAAGAAACTAGCCAGGCATGGTAGTGTATGCCCGTAATCCCAGAACCCGAGATGCCGAAACAAGGGGATTGCTCCAAGTTCGAGGCCAGCTTGGGCTATAGGAGGAGTTCAACCCCAGCCTGTCTCAAAAAAAAAGACCCAGAATAGTGAGATGACTCATGACCTGCCAAGTCACAAGTAGCATGCCAAGACTTGAACTCATATCTAGTGAAACCTAAAGGCAAGGGCAAGTTCCAGCATGAACATTAATTAGATAGGAAAACATAAAAACATACTTTACCCATTTCTGAAGCCCATGCCTCCATATCCTAGGTATTCAGGTGATGTGTGAAGGAAGGGAAGAGGAAAGGACAGAAGGAGGGAGGCCTATGCATTATTTAATCATCTCCAGGGTAGGAGAGCCCAACCTTCAATTTAAAATACATGCATTTCCCTTTTAAAAGTCGGTTTCATCTATTTTCTTTCAGCACAGAACCAGAAAGGAAGTGAGAAAAATGAAAAAGTGTTTCTCCTTTGGGTCAGCAGCTCAGGGCTCACTTCCTCTGGAGGAATCTCCTCCGACTCATGCTCCACTCAATTCTGCCTCCTACTATGCCAGCCCCTACCAGATGCTGAGGAAGCTGACATGTCAGCAGCCAACCATTGTACAGAGTGTTTGTAAAAGCACTGTACAAAGTGTCCCTGCGAGGTGCTAAGGGAGCGTGAAGAACTATTCATTTAGCCTGGTAGAGAGCACAGGGCCAGGTAAGGCTCCCCTGGGGCAGGTGCCTAGGGTAAATGTTCAACTGAACTGCTTTGAGGTATCTTTATTTTATTTATGGGGTTTTTCTGTTACTGGGGATCGAACTCAGAGGCAGGCGGGAAACCACTGAGCTAAATCCCCAGCCCGAGGTATCTTTGAATTCAACCTTAAACCAGGAGTGGTAGTGCACTTCTGTAATCCCAGCTCTTGGGAGGCTGAGGGAGGAGGATAGCCCAACCTAGACTACACAGTGAGACTCTGTCTCAAAATAAAACAAACAATAGGGAGGGGAGGGGAGGGGAGGGGGCGGGGGGGATAAAATAAAATTTATTTTTAAAACCCCATTAATTCATTAATTAATTCAACCTTTAAAAGGATGGGCTTAAACAAAGGCAAGGAATATTCAGAAAAGTCAGTGCAGCCAGAATGTGGCTGAATGGAGGAAGGAGCTGGGAAGAAAGTTGGGGACAGATGCTAAAGGGCCTCCAGTGCCACCTGAAAAACTTGAAATCTCCTGGAAAGATGGGGAGTAAATGATCCATTTTTAAGCTGGGAAGGACACACATGGTCAGGTGTGATTTCAGAATAAAAGGAGGCTTGTAATCTCACCACTCTGGGAGGCTGAGGCAGGAGGATCGTAAATTCAAGCTCAACCTGGGCAACTTAGCAATTTAGGGGAGAAATTATCTCAAAATAAAATACTGAAGGGGAGGGGAGAGGCTGGGGATGTAGTTCAATGTGAAAGCTCTGGGTTCAGTAGTTCAGTCCCCAGTACCACCCCCCTACACACATACACACACGAGGCTTGAAGAGTTTAGAATGAACAGAAGGACAGGAACAAGAAGACTACTGTCAGAATCCAGGCCAAAAGTGGGATCTGAACTAAACCAGTGGGAGCAGAACAGGAAGAAGCCTTGTAGCCATCCCCATTTGGTTTGAGTGTCCCGAGCTGGGGCTGCCCAAGGGAGGGACTAGGTTTCTCTTCTGGGTGCATGGAGTTCAGTGCACCCAGCTCTCAGCCCTACACCCAAATGGAGGCTGGAACTGGAAGAAGACAGGTCAGTCTGTGACCTGGCCAGGGCTCAGTTTGGGGCCCCATCATGGTTCTCTGAAAGTTCTTCTTATTATGAAGTTTACTCTGCAAAACAGTGAACATCCTAGATGGCTAGTTGGGCTCATTCTACCCACTGAATGGCTGCTGCAGAAAAGGTGGCTCCATATGTGAGTAGGCCAACTATGTGATAGTGACCACTGATTACTACATGTCTTCATCTGTGTAATTTTCAGGATATTAAAAACAAAATTTGTTGCAAAAAAAAAAAAAGAACTACTGAGTTTCTAAATGCCTCTAGGTTTCTCCCAATGCCCTGGGGCCATAAAGACCCATGATATTATCAACCACCTGATAAACTCTGCTAATGTGCTGGACACCTTCATTAGCACAAACACTCCAGAGAAAGGAGAGAAACAACCTCCCAGAGACTGAAAAGTTCACAGGCACACCGTTATTAGTAGGGGAGAGTGAGAATCTTGGCTCCATGCCCCTCTCCACAACATGTGGTTCAATGTCCCTGAAGATAGCCTCCAACATGTAGAGACCAGCACACATGCCCTTGGCTGCCACCCCACAGCCCCAAACTGGACACTTCATTGGCTCCCCCAGGAGCCCTGGGACCCTGCAGCTGCCAGCCCTCTGCAGAATCTGCTTTGACAGAGAGACACTGTGATCTCCCCGTCCTCTATCAGCGCAGACCCTGGGCAGATCTGGTTTCCAGTGGTGAGTCTAAGCCGGGTGTTCTGGATACACAGTACCTATTTCATTTCCTCTCCCACCAAAACACTAACTGTGACGTCACAGGGCAGAACTTTCACTTTTTATCTTAGGTGGTAGTGATGGTGGCTGCTACTGCTGCTGCTACTGTTGTTGTTGATGTTGTTGTTGTTTTTGTTGTTGTTGTTGTTGTTGTTGTTAAGCAGTCTACATTCCCAAGACTTCCCATGAGGCCAGTGCCTGACACTGCCTAACCCTAAGAGGGCTCTCCAGTCTCTGGTGAGGAAACAGTCCTGGGTGAAGGCCAGCATCACAGATACCACCCAGACAGTCTCCCCTCTGGCTCCATCAAATGCACCTTCCAAAGCCTGCCTGAGTGCCCCTCTTCTGAGGTGCTCGCTCTGAACCGTCACCCTGGGTTGCTTTCTCCCCAGTATAAACTGATCCCCTTTACTCCTCTCCTGACAGCAGGTTGTGATCATCTACTTCTTCTCTTTCAAAACATATAAGCACCTCGAGGGTCAAGATTTGCCTCCTCTTCATATCTGAAGTGTCCAATACAGATGTGGCAAATAGACAAACCTTTGTTCACAGAAAGTCCTAGGCAGCAGGAAGTCCTGGGCAGCAGAGGTGGCCTAATAGAAAAGGCATAAATCAACCCTGAAAACTCCTAGCCCAAAGCCCCTGGAATGCCCCAGGTCAGGATGATCCAAGACCAGGATCCTAGTCTCAGAGAAAGGGTCTGGTGTTGGGTGGGAGACAGGAAGAGCTGCTCCTCAAATTGCCTTTGCACCAGGAGACTGCGGTAGGCTGGGCCACGTTAGGGATATGCTATAGTGGAAATCTGAGCCCAGTACCCAGCCAGCACTGGAGAAATGTTTGTGGAGTTGAACGGAACAAACTGAAAAGTGCTGGCTATTTGTTCCTTTGGCTGCAGAGAGGCCAGCTCCCCTCTGGGGGCAGTTTGTAGGCAAATTATCTCAGGACTGCGGCCTGTTTCCTCTAATGAAGCTTCTCCCTTTGCAGCTCAGCTCCCAGGGGTGTAGGAGGAGGTGGTGCTCAGAGCCAGCCCCAATGGCCTGCACTGAGGCAGCCACACAGCTTACCCCAAAGCGTGTGGGCAGTCTGACCACCACCCCACCAGGTGGATGGTCACCATGACCTGCTGACACCAGGAATTCTGAGCAAAGCAGTGCCTGTCGAAGCCTCCTCCCTCTCTTCTTCCTCTTCTTCCTCTTCCTCCCCCTCCTTCTCCTCCTGGGTCCCTCTGGGGAGGAGAGGAGAAAGGAGCAGGGAGTCATGCTGACTTATGTAACTGGCTTCCTTGGAGTCAGAGGCCCCTGCAAGTCACAGCCCAGCATTTGCATGGTGGCTGTGGAGGCTGGGAGAGGGGGTGGGGCCTCCTTCCCTCCTCTACTGCCTCTCCCTCAGACCTCATGGACCTCTGTGGCAAGCACCTCCTGCTAGGGGCTGGGAACCAGGAAAGCCTGTTGTTTTCTGAGTGTGTGAAACATTGGCCGGCTGGCTTCCCTGGCAGAAAACCAGGCTCTGGGCTCTGCAACCAGGCGGGTGGGGGCTAAAGAGAGAGGCCTGGGTCTAGGATGCCAAGGCCCTCCCTCCATAACCTCTCCCAGCTTCTGCCTGTCCAATCTCTCCCACTTCCTTCTAGAGAATCTGCTCTGGCTGAGGGGCCAAAGGGGAGGGCCCGGCCTCAAAGCAGTGCTGCTTGCCTGGCCTGGGCAATCTCACTTCCTTTTCCTGTCATTTCCATCTCTGAGCTTTTCCTTTGCCCTGAGCCACCTGTAAGTGTGCAAATAACCAGAAGCTGTGTGCACACATGACCTGGTCAGATGGGGGGCAGGAGGCAGGGTTATGAAGACAAAAGATGAGATCCCCAGCCTTGGATAACAGTAAGGACTTTCAATCAAGCCCTAAGCCCCCTGCCCATAGCAATCCTATGCAGTAGGGGTGTGGTATTAAAGCCATTTCTCAAGTGATAAACGGAGGCTGGAGAGTCTAAGATTCTTGACCAAGGTCATGGAAGTAGTGAGCAATAGAGCTTGATAGCAAAGCTGAGGCTGGCTCTAAAATCCATACTCCATTCTTGGCCTCTGAGGGTCCTTTCCACACATACCCGGGAGGTGCTACTGGGCAATTTTTACAGAGATTGAAGACACTGCTGGGCCCTGGGGAAAGAACCCTAAGCACTCAACAGTCTCTCCCTGAAGTTGGTAGTTTGGGGAGCCTAGGAGGGTCCTGAGGACAGGGCAGGGATTAAGTCAGGACCAAGGACAGGATATGCTTGGGAGGCAGGTGAATGAGTTTGCTGTCAGCAAATCTTCCCTTCTGAATAACTTACTGCAGCTCAGTCCTGGGTGGATCAGACCACCTCTGCCCTCCCAAAAGGCTACTGTAGGCCAAGGGATCTTGTATAGAACAGCCTGCTACTGAGGCCACCTGCCTTCTGTAAAATGAAAAGAAAGCCCACCCCAAAGCCACTCCCACTTCCTACTTGACACATGGAGAACTGAGGCCTTGAGAGAAGCAGCTTGCCCTGGTATCAGAGGGACAGCGAAGAAGTTGGTTCCTGGCTCCCAGGTCACCTGGGAGCTCTCCCCAGATGGCACCCTCTCTGCACCTGTCTGTCTCTCTCCCTGCTCCCCAGCTCTGCCCAGCAGGGCCAGTTCTGAGCCTCCCACTCTCACCGCATGACTCCCTCCCCTCCACTCCTCTGGGCCAAGGAACAATTCTTGGGTGGTTTAATTAGCTGATTATGACCGCAGCCTGCTGGATCCAGTGCCCAGAATTCTGTCCCCAGTAATGAAGTGGGTTCTGAGCACTTGCCCAGTGGGCAGCCGATAGGGAGCTCTGGGCTCTGCTGGCCAAGGGAGGGTTCTCCAGCTGCATAAAGAGCTCCTTGATCACCACAGGCCATCGGGAGCCATGGCACCTTCCTTAGGCCAGGTCAAACCACACTGGGTATACCTGAGCCAGACCCAAATGTCCAGCCTGAGGAGGGGATGCCCTACTCTCCCAGCCACTGTCCAGACCCAGGAAAGAATCAGGGAATGACTGAATCTGGGAGCAATGAGCAGAACCTCCCCTCTGGAAGCCAGGAGAGGATGGCTCCATGGCACGCATTCAGGAAGTAGGATTAGGACATGCAGAGAAAAGTTAGGTCGGATTTGAGATGGCAGAGCAGCAGGAGCCAAGGCCCAGGGCCACAATGAGCCACTGACCCCATGGCAGGAAGCTCTGGTTGTCAGAAAACACATTCTCCCAGCAAGGTAAAAGCCATTCATCCACTGAAATCTGACCTTTGAGCCACAAAAAATAATCTAATTCTTGTGGTTCTGGGCTACTCTGCAGTATTTTGTTTTGTTTTGATTTGGTTTGGTTTGGTTTGGTTTAGTTTATGGGTTTTGTGTAGTTGGCTGGTGTTTGTTTATTTGTTTATTTGTTTGGTTGTTACAAGGTCTCCGGGTGTAGTTCAGGCTGGCCTTAAGCTTCCTATGTATCCCAGACTGGCCCTGAATTTGCAGTTATCCTGCCTCAGCCTCCTGAGCGCTAGGATCACAGGTGTGCAGCACCACACTCAGCTTCTCTATAGTATTTTGAAAGCACCAAGAGCCCTACCATCCTCACTAATCACACTGTCCCATACCCCAGTTTATCTTCTCCCAGTCAACCACTTACGTTCAGCTTCCTTGGCTGAACAAATATTTATGGAGCTCAGTGCCATGCCAGGCCTATGCAGGTGCTAGAGACAAGCAGACCCAGCCAGATGCCCTTGGAGAGTTCTTGAATTCATATGACAATGTCACAAGTGTGCACATAACCAGAAGCCACACAGAGGAGGAGCCAGTGCGTGCAAGGGAGAAGATGGCAAAGCATCTGGAGATCACTGAGGGCTTCCTGGAGGAGGATGCACATGTGATCCAGGCCCTACTGGGTACTAAGGGCCAACAACATCACAGGCTTGTGATGAGTCCTTTGAGGCCTCAAAAATGAATCTGTCAACTGGGGATTTAGCTCACTAGTGCCGTCTCCTGCCTCAAAAGTGTAAAGTCCCGAGTTGATCCCCGGTACCAAAAAAAACAAAACAAAAAACTGAATCAGTCAAGGTCTCTCCCCGGGGGAGCTCAGCCTGGGGAGGGACGCAGACCCAAGAACTCAGACTCACAGAGCGACTCAAGGAGACCTTGTGCCAGGAACTCTCTGAGCTATACTCATTTCCACTCATTTAATCCTCAAGGTAACCACCTACCCAATTTTACAGATGAGGAAGCTACAGCAGAGTAAGAGTTAACAATAGGTTGACGTACCCAGCTGGTGAGGGTCAGAGCTTAGATTTGAAACCAGGAAATCTGGCTCTTCCCAGAGTGTAATCTCTATGCTAATCAGCTTCTCATCTATGCTGATCAGATCCCAAAGGAAGAAGTGGGGACAGAAGAGGACCCCAGGGCAGCCTGGAGACTCCTGGAGCCTTGAAGGGAAGGGAGGGAAGGGCATCCATGAGGAAGAAACTGCCTGGGCAAAGAGAATGACCTTCAAGGACATGCAGGGTACTCCAGATGCTTTGAAGCCCTAGAGGAGACAGATGAGACCAGGGAGGTAAAAGTGGTCATCGAAGGAGGACTTGAACCCATGGAAGACAGTACAACCCTTTCAAGCCAAAGGTAAATCCCTCCTGACCCTCAGCAACCTTCACAAACCCTACCAAGGACTCTGCTCCTTCCAAATCTCAGACTCACTGGTCTGTGACAGAGGCCTGAGATATCTGATCCTTCATTTTTGGCCACCTCTAACCCACTAGCAGAACATAGAGGAGTCTCACACATACTGGCCACTTGACTCCCACAAGGACACCAGGGCCCAGAGTGAGTGAACGGTGTGCCCAAGGTCACACAGCAATGAGTAATCAGGAGAGAGCACCCATTAGGACCCTCCTGGCATGGTAACACCCAGAAGTCTATCCTCACCCCCTCCCCTGGCCCTTTGCCAAAACTCACCCCTGTCATTTCTGGCAAAGATGGGAGATGGGATGAAGCTGCAGAAGGACCCGGGGAACTACTTGTGAGTTCCGAGGCCCAGGTCCAGCATGAAAGGGACTTACTGCTTCACCTATGCCTAGATACGAACCCTGAACAGCTGGGACACTGAGCAAGTCTTGCTTCCTGCTGGCCCTGACACAGGTCATAGCACTCAGCTTGCTAGAGGCTCTGTAGCATCAACAGTCAGATCCATTCAAGGTACGGGGGACCCAACCTCCTTGGTGGTCTCAGCCAAGTGTGGCCCAGCCCTAGGCACAAGGAAAGCTGCTTAGCCCCTGTGGTGACCTCAGTCACACAGAGCTCCAGGGACCTGCTAGATTCAGTCCCTGGGGGTGCAGCTGGGGGCTTGTCTGGCATGATGTCTCCCAGGCAGGAACAAGAAGTTCCTCTGAAGTAGGACTAAAGATGGGGCCAGTCCGAAGAAGGAGGAGGCTGTCTCCCGAGAGATGACCCAGCCAGGGCCCTCAGGGAGGGAGGGAGAAAGGGGACTGGGACAACAGAGTCCTTTGTTCCCCACTCAAAGCAGTCACCCTACCCCCTAACCCTCATTCTCCACCTCTGCTAGGACTCAAGCCATTCCTGGGACAGGACTTGTCTTTTATGGGAGAAAGTGGTGTCTAGAAACCACCTAGAAGACATCTGTTCTAATCCCAGCACCATGCAAGAGACAAGGCCCTGCCCTCAGGAGCCCCATATGACAGGGTGGTACATCCCCTTCCCTCAGAACTTCCCAGTCTAATGGAGGAATCATGGCCGCCCTCCCCTGAACATCCAGTCTAATGTGAGAAGCATCACTTTCATTCTGAGGATTCCCCAAAGGGAAAGACATAATTTCAGTACTTAGGGCTGACAGCAAAGGCAAGAAAGGAGGAAAGAGTTGGGTCTAGTTCAACAAACCTCGGCCAAACATCTCCTCTGAACCAGACCCAGAGGTGGATGATGGGCCAACAGACAGCAGCAGCCCCAAACCCAAAGGAGCACACCAACTGGAGGGGGCAAAGACTCCCAGGGCCTGAATGAATGAGGGAAGACGTGCCATAGCACACAGTCTCTCCCACATCCAAGCCTGCTGGCCAGGGCTGCCACAAACACCCCCCCCCCAACCACCACAGCCTTGCCCTTCACTCCCACACCTGAGCCAATGTCTGGCCCTTAGCAAGGGCTTTTCCTTCTATCTCAAACACCCTCCTCCCTCAAAGCCTTCCTCATACCCCAGCACCCAGCTCAGGGTCACATACTCTGGGAAGCTTCTTAAGTCCCCCGGTCAGAGTCAGAGGCCCTACCCTTCAGGAGGCAGCAAAGTGCACGCCTTGAGCTGGGACTAGTTCCCACTCCACTAATGTTCCTCCTAGGTGTCAGCCTGGCCCTGAAAGGACAACAGTGCAGGGCAGTGGCACAAGGCAGAGGAGGGAGTGGACAGGATAACCTGCCAGTGCCCACACCACAGCCTCCCCTGCCCAGCCCAGAGCACACTCTAGACATGCAGAAAAGCAGAGCTCATCCACTCTCTCCTCTGCATTACAGTCCAGCTGTGTACAAAATGCCACCCAAACCTCCAGTCACCCACCACTGCCTTCTGGCTAAATGTGAGGAGTCTTGCTGCAGCTCCTCTTCTGTGGGTCTTTCCCTGCATCTGTGGACTCAGGGCCCAGCAGTCCTAAGCTTCCTGGCTCTTCTCTCCTTGCCAGGCACTGGTGCTCCCAAGGCCCAACTGTGCCTAACCATCCTCCCTTCCACTCACTACCTTCTCTCCACACTATGTTGTCCCCATTCCCCAAGGCAACCACCAGTGTCGACAGTGAAGACTGCAAATCCTGGCTTCCTACCTCAAGCCCTAGCCCAAGGTCCAGGCCCATCTCTGTAGAAGTCTCCCTCCTCATCCTCATTCTAGTTCACAGCCAGCTGCCCTAACTTCCCTGCCAGACTGATGCCACCCCCTGCATGCCTGAGCATGGTCACCCTGGCAGTAGTGGAGGCCAGGAGGTCACTTGGAGATGCTGACACCTGGTATGTTGTTCTTCCATTGCCATGGCCTAAGGTGACAAAGCCCCAGAGGTGGCAAGGCCACAACTTAGGACCCTGAAGCCCATGCCAGTAGGAGGCTTCCGCCTCCTTGGAAGAAAGAGAGCTGCCTGGGAAGCTTGAAACCCAGAGGCCAGCCTGGAATCAGGGACAGTGGGCCAGGCTCACCCCTCCCATTCCAGCAGCCCCAGAAGCAGTCCTGGCCAAAGCCACAGGACTTCCCCGTGTTCCAGCCAAGACGGGTCACACAGGGCTCAACCACCAGGAGAAATGACAGCCAAAGTTCACAGAGAGCTGGTGGTTACACATCCTCATCACAGCCACTCTTCTCCCCCAGAAAAAAGAAGAGTTCATAAACATCTGCAGAAAAGGAAATGCTATTCCATCCCACTGCCCTTGGGAAGTCCCTCCTGCTGTCTAAATCTGATCCTTCACGTTGCTTTTAGAGTGAGTGGGAACAGCAAGACCAGGGAGGCCAACTATGAGTCAGAAAAATCTCTCTGTCTGGATGAAATTATTGAGTAGCAGAGAGGCCTCAATTCAGGAGCCTACTGGCTGAATTAGCTATCTCTCCTAGTCTGCTTCCTCATCTGTAAAATGGGAACAACAATCCCTATGTTACTAGGTCTTGGAGAGAATCCAGTGAGATTATGCACATAATTCTAACATATACCAGACACTCGGCAAAGATCTGAGTTCAACCAGCAAGGCTGATGGACTCCACCTCTTTTTCCTTCTCTTTCTATTCCTTAGATCCATCTTTTCATAGCCTTCATTCTGAGCTCACAGCCATAGTTCTCAGGCTTCACCCCAACCACCTCGTAGGTCCCCCTGCTTCCTGGCCTGCTCTTCCCATCTATCCCCCTGGCTACTGCCAGAGATACTTCTCTGAGAGGAAAATCCACTCCTGTCCTTCCACTTCTGAAAAATCTTTGGGTCCACCTTCTGAATCACTACCAGCCTCAGGGGAAAATCCCGTCCCCTTAGCTTGACACCCCCAGGCTGGGTAAGACTGGCCACTCATCATCCCAGCCCAAGCCTCTGCACATTCTTCATCTTGCTTCATACCTCCGGGCTGTGCACATTCTGCACCCTCGGCCAGGCATGACATCCTCAGTCCCACCCTTTTGGCCTTCCAGGTGAATGAAGCTCTGCAGCGCTGAGGCCACGTCCTTCCCAGGGAAGCTTCCTTATCATAATCCCTGTCCAGGACCGAGTTGGGGACTCCTCCTTAACCTCCCACAGTACCTGTCACTTTACATTATAATCACCCACTCTGCTATAAATCCTCTGGTGACAGAGTGGACTCATTCATCCCTGGACACGCCACTCAGAAGGCACTCAGTCAACATTTGTTCAATCAATGTAGTATGGTTCCCAAAGCACCTTGTTACGGCAACCATCATCATACTCCTGCCCTGTAATAGTCCTGTCCAAGTGTTTGTCTCATCCCTTCTTTCCCCCCAACCCTGGGAGTTCCTAGAGGGCAGTGACAGTTTCTGATTTGTTTCCATTGTCACTTTGCTATGTAGGTTGCAATTCCAGATACAAGGATGAAGGTGATGACTCCTGATCCTTCTAGAATACTGGATATTTGCAGTGTCCTCTTCCAATTCATGAAGTAGAATCTTATGGCTTATGGAATAAGACAGGAATACAGCCTATTAGTGATTTTGCCTCTCTCTTCTGAGTTATGCAGAAATCTGTCGGGGAGAGGGGAGGGAGAGGGAGTCCTTGTGGGGCTGCAGGGAAACCTGAGGGGGGAGCAGGATTACAGTATAGGGGGGTGTCAGCCAGAATTTGTTTCCAGGCCTTAGGCAGCACCTGCTCTCATGCCCAGTAAATTCAGTAAATGCAAGGAGAGCTGTGAGAAAATCTAAATATTGACAACTCCAATTTACAGATGGGAAAACTAAGGTGAGAAAGGTGAAGATGATTTTCAGTGTCCCCAAGGTTCACCAGCAAGTTGGAGACAGAGCAGCAGGAGTCGAAGAAAAAGCCTTGGCCCCAGAGACAGTCTCCAACAGGTGCCAGTGGAGTCCTCATGCTGACAACTCATGCCAGCCAAGGACCAATGGCACTTCTCCCCAAGTCACAGAGAAGCCTAAGAGGGGCTGAGTCACCCTGCTCAGGAAGCAGCACAGGAGAACAAAGAAGAACCACGGCTCCTGACACCCTGCTTTGCCCTTCAGGGAGAGAAGCCTGACCACATAGGGCAGGAGGGTCTTGGCTCTGGGGCAGATGTGCTAGAGGAGGGAGTCACACACACTCCCAAGGACAGTGACTGGGTCACAGTGCTGGCCAGCAGGCTGCAATGGGGACCTGCCATGAAGGTGAATGCAGACACCTCATGATCTTCTGCAGTATCAAGGCTGGGCCTCCTGCATAGCGCAGGGAACCCCTCCCAGTCCTCATCCTGGGACCCATGAGGAGCCTGACAGTGCCCAGGGTAAGCCAGAGACAGAGACCAAGGGCACTCGGCTTCTGCCTGCTTCTGACCCCTCTTGACCTTAAGCAAATCAAGTGACCTCTCTAACCCTCTGTTTCCTCTTTGGGAAAGCAGGAAGAGGAAAATTAACCTCCTTGAAGAACTGTCAGAATGGTGGCTGGGAAACTATTTCTCAAAATTAGGAGTCTGAGTTACCTCTGAGCCTGATTCTTCTCTTGGAAAATGGGAATAATCATTAGAGGGCCTTTCCCATGCTATTGAGAGTCTCAGATGAGAGTGGAAGAGAAATCATTTTGTCAGGGGCCCTGAAATGTGACGATGACAGGAGTTGCTTCTCTCTGGACTGTTAGTTCCTTCAGGGGAAGAACATATCTTCCAAATGTTTGATTCTCACACTATGCCTAGTACACAGCAGGAGCTCAATAAATAAACACTGGAAGCGAGGAGAGGGAGAGAAAGGAGGGAGAGGTGGGACCTAAGGAAAGGAAAGGAAAGAAAACAATGAAAATGAGCAGGTGCAGAAGAGGTTGGAAGAGGACCTGAGGGAGAGGCCTCCGAGGGAGGGATGTGGAGGGGAGTGCAGCGGATCAGGGCTTGTCTGGCCAGAAGTGTGGCCTCTGGGAGCTGTCCTGCCCCAGCCCCCTCTCCCTTTTGTCCCAGTGTCCCCTCTTCAAGGCAGAATCTAGCCCAAGGCTGAATTTCAGGGCAGGCTCTAAGAAGACAGGAGTCCCTCTCTCCACTACAGCTGGAAGCAGCTCCTGCCTAGACCCCCAGGCATAGTAGGCCAGAAGGAAAGGAAGCAGCTAGGATGGGGCCAGCTTATCCAGCTTGGGGCGGGGGGGTGGGGGGGGGTGTCGCCTCCAGCCAGTGTGATGGGTGTGTCTCTACTCTGTCACTGGGGTCTGGAGGAGTGTGTCAGCAGTCCCCAGGCTAGCAGCTTGTGCCTGTGAGGTACCAGTCCATGTGGGCATTAATTCAGTGTGCACCTGTAGGGGTCAACATTGGTGTGGGACTGCCTTCCACCGTGTTGGGGAGACGTATGCCAGCATCATGTCATGTCAGTGAGGGTGACAACATGCGTGTGCCAGCAATAGAGCGTGTTAGAGTCCAAGTGACACTGTATGTACCAGTATATGCCCACATGCATTTGCCCCTAGGAGGGTCTGTTAGGGTTGGTGCCCGGTAGTGTGACCTGTGTATGCCAACAGGACTGTCGGCAAGAATGTGTTGACAGACAAGTGTGTGCCAGAGTGTGTGTGACATCGTGTTGCTGTATGTGACGGGTGTGTGGCCGCGGCTGTCGATGTGTGCCACCATGAGTGTGTCTGTGTCAGTTTGCGTGTGCTTGCTGTGTGTCAGCTGCCCCACAGCGTATGAGTCTGCAGACAGGGCTGCGTGTTAGCGAGTGTGTAGGTGAGCTAGTGTGTCTCGGCTAGAAGCTGCGAGCCCAGGAATGGCCCGATCCTCGCCCTCTCGGCACCTCTGCCCACGGCTCCTGCCAGTGACCACACTGGAGACCTCGGCGGAGAACTGGGTGCCAGGTCCTCGAGTGACCACACACGCAGAGCCAGGTCGCCGACTAGAGCCCCCGCCACGTCCTCCCCCCGTTCGCCCCCACGCGCGCCCGGCCGAACGGCTGTCCGCACTCACCGTGTCCCTTTGTCGCCCATGGTCCGTGGTGGCGGCCGCAGGGAGATCCGCGGCGTCAGCGACCAGGCTGGAAAATCCCCGCCCGGCAGGCGGAGCGCGGGCCAGTCCGCTCCCGGCTCCCCGCTCCGCCTCCTCTGCTCTGCCGGCCGCGCCGCCCCCGCCCCGGGTCCCCACCCGCCGCCTGCCGCCCGCAGCTCAGCACAGCTCCCGGGCCGCGGCCAGGGGCGTGGAGCCTCGCGGGCTGCGCGCGCGTGTGCCTGTCTCCGGGTCTGTGTCTTCGGGTGCGCGAGCCCGGGGCAGGGCGGCGGGGTCAGCGTTCGAGAGTCCACCCGAGTACACGCTCGCGTGTGTGCACACGCGTTTGTGCGTGTGCACGGCTGTGTGCGCTGGCCTATTAGGACTGTATTAGTGTGGATGGTGAGGTGTGCACGTCTTTGTGCAGCTGTGCGTGTGTGCGCACGGCCGTGGGTGTGAGCGCGCTCTCCCGAGCACGCCGGGGCAGCCTTTGTGTGTGCCGGTGGAGGGAAGCCGAAAAGCCCAAGGTCCGCCGACTCCTACGCCCAGCCTGGGGCGGTGCCCCCCTTGGAACGGTGGGAGACTCCAGAAGCCTGGCCAGGCCTTGGCCCTGTGCTCTACCCTCCCCACCCCCACCCCTCTGGAGTGATAACACCTCGACAACTCAGCAGGCACAGGAAAGGGGTGGAGGAGCGGCAGGCTCTGTGGACACCAGGAAATTGCTGGCGTAGGAGAGTGTCAGAGGTCAGCAGGGACAGGGGATGTCAGCCAGAAAGAGGAAGCTGTGCGAAGAGGAGATAAGAAAGGGGCAGAGAGCTGGCCAGCTGCAGGTCTGGTCTGAGAGTGTGGCTCGGCTGGGGAGCATCCCGGAAAGCGCTGAGGTCCAGCTCCATGGCCTACTGTTGGGAATGACCCTGGACACCAGCGCCCTCCAAACCCATTCCAGACCTGTGCAGTGGGGTTACCAATTACTGCCTGAACATGAGTTAATAGGATGAAGAGACTCACTTGCGTTTGCTGGCTTTCCTGGGTGCCTGCACACAGTTGCTGCCCAGCACAGGTTAACCCACCCCTCTTCAGGCTCCTTGGTGTCCTCAGAAATCCTGGCTCCTCTCCTGACCTCATCCCCAACCCCGAAAAAACAATAGGTGGTTTCCTCTGCCCCCGCCCAAAGAACCCAGAGGCTAAGAAGGGGCAGGGTAGGGCTGGGCTTTAATCCCTTCTCTAGCTCCTAGAGGAGATCTTGAGGGGCCCTGCTTTGCCAGAGGCCTCTCATTGCTTTGCAGGTAATGGCAGAATGTGAGGTCTTTCTCGCCCGTCCCCACTAGGATTTGGCTAATTGGACATGATAGGTCCCTAATATTGGAATATTAATGGAAGGAAAGGAAGCTACCATTTACTGTGATGCAGTTGTGAGCCTGGAAACATCTCCTGTAATTATGCTTAGAAGTAGTTACCTATGCTGTTTATATAGAGTGTGCTGTTTATATAAAGCTGGTAATGATATCCCAGTATAATTACTATAATTATGTCCAGACTGGGGAGAGTAGAGGCTAATGGGTAGGCAGGGTGGTCTATGTCTGGGCAATATTAACAGTTAGGAGAGCCGGGCATGGTGGCACACGTCTGTAATCCTAGCACTTGGGAGGCTGATGCAGGAGGATCACTGTGAGTTAGAGGCCAGCCTGAATTACATACATAGTGAGACGCTGTCCAAAGAAAAAAAGAAAGAAAGAAGGAAAGAAAAAGAAAAGAAAAAAACAGGAAAAAATTATGCCAAGCATAGTGGTGCAGGCCTGTAATCCCAGCTACTTAGGAGGCTGAGGAGAGAGGATCATGGGTTCAAGCCTAGCTTGAGTGAGACTTGGGTTCAGAGAGAGAGAGGGAGAGGAAAATAAGTTAAGGCCCAGAACTCTACCCAGCCTCACCCCTAAGAGGAAGCCACCAGCTGTTTTTGCAGGGGTCAGGGATCTGGAGAGGAGCAGACCAGAGTCCTCCTTCCTGGCAGGAGGCTCATGTTGTGAGCCAGAAAGGCCTGTAACCAGGATGGAGAGGCCAGATCCTCCCATCTACACATCTACAAGGGTTGATCAAATAATACTGTTTAAATTTTTTTTTAATTAAAATAAAAGACACATTGTCATTAATCCCCCTCAAAATACTACCCCTGATTTCAAATACACTTATCCTATCATGCTCACCACTTTTTTTTTTGCAGGAGGGGCTCATTATGCAGCCTAGGCTGACCTTGAACTCACTATGTAGCCCAGACTGGCCTCAAACTGTCTCAGCCTTCCTAGTGCTGGAGTTACAGGTGTGCACCACCACGTCCAGTGGCTTCCCACTTTCTAAAGCAGTTCTGGAAGTTCTCTTTCATGAGTGTTTTTACAAAATGTGATTAAAAAAAAATATGGTGAATGCTGCTGCTGCATGATATCCAATGGAAAGGCAGGCTTGTAAAAACATTACAATGTGTCTTCATCCACCTTATTTACCAAATCTGGCACTATGTGATTTCTCACTTTTCCCCAAATTCAAAATGGCCACAAAAGGTAAACGTTTTAAATCAGTTCAGTACCCTGAGGCAGCCAAGACAGTACAATATACAAAAGAGGACTTCCAGAACTGCTTCAGGAAGTAACAAAAATGATGGGATAAGTGAGTTTGAAGTAAGTGGGATTATTTTGAGGGAAATCAATGACAATGTGTCGTTTACTGTAATAAATTTTTAAAATTTAAACATTCACCGTATTTTTTGATCACATCACATGTAAAGCATGGGTTTCACCACACCAGATGAAGTCTGATGGTGTTCCTCATGCTGCTGCCCAAACCACCTGAATTTTAAAATTCAGGCTAATTCTTCTTTCTGTTCAATAAATATTTGTATTTATTTTACTATAACAAATAATGTTTTCCATTACTTCTGAGTAAAACAAACCATCTGGAAAGATGCACCAGATGGTTTCAGGTCCCCCCACTCCCACATAGCTCTTCCTTGCCCAGTTTGGATAGCATGGCTCTGACATTTAGGGACACCGAACAGATTGGTAGGCTGTGGAGTCAACATGCAGAATGTCAAGTACATCCACACGAGCCTGCAAACTTCACAAGGGTGTGTATGGTGTGCCTGGTGCTACTTGATGCTCATAATTCTTTGAGATAAATGTTCTTTTTTCCTTTAAAAAATATAAATGGACAAACTGATACTCAGAGAAACTAAGTGGTTTGCCCAAATTCATAGCCTTCTCTTGGCCCCTGACCTCCCTTTCTCTAATGCTCCCAGAGAGAAGCTAGTACAGAGTAGAGCCAGAATTTGACCCTTGATTTACTGTTTATTCAGTAACTGAATGTGCCACCCATGGTTCTAGGAATTTACAAGTCAGTGGAAAACAAGACAAACAGAGCTTCCATTGCAAGGAGGGATCTAAGAAGGAGGAAGAGGAGGTAAGAGAGGACTTTTGCTGTACATGTCAGCAAATATGGAAAACATAGTTATGTATTCTTTCTATAATCAAAATTAATAAAAATGAAAAAGTAGTAATGTTGAAGAGAACCCAGTATGTCAGCAATATGATTTCAGGCAGTGATAAGTGTTAGGAAATAAAACAGTAATGAAACAGAGTGCTAGGACAAGGGACAAGTGCTCTTAGAAAAAGCTCCCAGGGCCTGAGATTTAGCTCAGTGGCACCACGCCTGCCTTGCAAGCACAAGGTCCTGAGTTTGATCCCCAGTAGGACAAAAAAAAAAGCTCTCTAGCTGGGCTTGGTGATACACGCCTGTAATCCCAGCACTCAGGAGGCTGAAGCAGGAGGAGCACCATGAGTTTGAGTCCAGTCTATGCTACATAGTGAGTTCAAGGCCAGACTGAACTACATAGTAGCACCCTGTCTCTAGTGTGGGGGCAAGCAGCAATGTGGCGGGGATTCCTACTTTGTAGATGAGAAAACAAAACTCTAAGAGGGGCAGTGCCAAAGCCAAGGACATAGCAAATGAAAGGTAGAGCTAGGGCTCAAACCCAAAGCTTCCAGTTTAGCTGGGCAGGTAGCTGAATGTCATCCTGCATCATGAGTAGCGGGATGCATGGGTGGTGAGTTCTTAGCTTCCTCTTCAAGAAAGGATTTGCAGTTGACTGATGCTGTCCTTTGAGATGTTAGGGGTTAAGAAACCAAGAATGCCAGGCATGGTAGTGCAAGCCTAATCCCAGCACTTTGGGAGGCTGAAGCAGGAGGATCAAAAGATCAACCCTGTCTTGATTCAGCAGAGTAGCTGGATACAAGGTCAACACTCAAAAAACAATAGCCTTTTTATATGCAAATAGCAGACCCATTGAGAGAGAAATTCGGGAAATAATTCCTTTTACAATAGCATCTAAAAAAAATGAAATATCTAGAAATCAATCTAACAAAGGAAGCAAAAGACCTCTACACAGAAAACTACAGCACTATGAAAAAAGAGATCGAAGAGGATATAAGAAAATGGAAAGACATCCCTTGTTCCTGGATAGGAAGAACCAATATAGTGAAAATGGCCATACTTCCAAAACTACTATATAGATTCAATGCAATGCCAATTGAAATTCCAACAATATACTTCACAGAACTAGAGAAAACAATCCAAAAATTCATTTGGAAACAGAAGAAACCTAGAATAGCAAAAACAATTCTAGGCAACAGAGACATGGCTGGGGGCATCACAATCCCCAATTTGAAACTATACTACAAAGCTACTGTGATAAATACAGCATGATACTGGCAAAGAAACAGACCCGAAGATCAGTGGAATAGATTAGAAGATACAGAAACAACTCCAGACATACTCAGTCACCTCATCTTTGACAAAGGAGCCAACCACCCTCATTGGAGGAAAGATAGCCTATTTAATAAATGGTACTGGAAAAACTGGATTTCAACCTGTCAGAAATTAAAACTAGACCCATACCTATCACTGCGCACTAAACTAAGATCAAAGTGGATTAAAGATCTAAATATTAAGTCAGAAACACTAAACTTGCTGGAAGATAAGTTAGGTAGAACTCTTGATGACATTGGCATAGGAAAAGACTTTATGAACAAATCTTCAGTAGTACAGGAGCTAGCACAAAGAATCAACAACTGGGATCTCATTGTATTGAAAAGCTTCTGCACTGCAAGAGGAACTACCAATAGAGCTAAGAGACAACCTACAATGTGGGAAGAAATATTTAGCAGCTGTAGCTCAGACAAAGGTCTGCTATCAAGAATATATAAAGAACTGAAAAAAATCAGACCTCCCAAATTCAAAGACCCAATTCAAAAATGGGCATCCGAAATGAGCAGACATTTCTCAGACAAAGAAGTAAAAACAGCAAGTAAATATATGAAAAAATCTTCAACATCACTGGTCATTTGAGAGATGCAGATGAAAACAACACTGAGATTCCACCTCACCCCAGAAAGAATGGCTGCTATCAAGAAATCAACCAATAACAAATGCTGATGGGGGTGTGGAGAGAAAGGAACCCTTCTCCATTGTTGGTGGGAATGTAGATTGGTGCAACCACTGTGGAAATCAGTATGGCGATACCTCAAAGAACTAGGACTACAAGTCCCATTTGACCCAACTATTCCCCTACTGAGAATCTTCCCCAAAGAATTAAAAGAATCATACCATAGCAATATATGTACACCTATGTTTATAGCGGCACAGTTTGTAATAGCTAAAGCTTGGAAACAGCCCAAATGCCCATCGACTGGAAACTGGATAAAGAAGATGTGGTTTTTTTTATAAAATGGAGTACTACTCAGCCATAAAGAATGAGAAACTAGAGACATTTATAGCTAAATGGATGCATATTGAGGCCATACTCTTAAGTGAAATAAATAGGACACACATGTGTAAATACCAAATAGTTTCTCTAGTGTGAGAAATTGAAAGTGTAAATAAGGATGAAAATGATTAAAATGAATAATTGATAATTTGAAATAAGAAAAGGTCCAAGGGTTTGGGGATGGTGGAAGGGAAAGGGGAAAGGGAAGAAGGAAAAGAAAAAAATTATGAGAAAAAAAATGGAATCAAACTCTGTGTAGATAGGGAAGGGTGGAGGGGGTGAAGGGTTCACAGGTAATGGGAGAGAAAATAAAAACTAAGATGCATCATGTTCTGGTACAAACACCCAATGATAAATGTAAATGTATTTTATACCCAAAATGTACCAATAAATATAAACATATATTTTAAAAAAAGATCAACCCTGTCTCAAAATAAAAAATATAAAGGACTGTGGATGTATCTCAGTGCCAAGCCCCTAAAAAAGGAAAGGAAGGAAACAAGCAAGCAAGGAGCAGCTAGGACTGCCCATGTATGTAATCCCAGCTACTCAAGAGGTTTAGACAGGAGGATTTTAAGTTTGAGGTCAGCCCGGGAAATTTAGTGAGACCCTGTCTCAAAATAGAAAAACTAAGAAGGCTGGGAATGTAACTCAGTGCTCCCTGGGTTCATTTTTCAGTATCACAAAAAGAAGGGAGGAAGGGAGGAAGGGACAGAGGGAGGAAAAGAGAGAAACCAAGGAGCTTCACTACCTCTGGCCAGTGAGAAATCTAAGGGTAATGCCTGATGTACCTGTTGCCCACCTCAATCCATGTCAATGCAGTCCTGGACTTCTATAGTGTCTCCCTATAAAGCTAGAGAAATAGGAAGGAACCAGGCCATGCTGGGCCTGGAGGGTGGTGTAAGGAATTTGTCCTTCATCTGTAGATCAATGAAGAGGCTTTGCAGGATTTAAACAGAGAGGTGACGTGCTTAGACATGTGTTTTGAGAAGATCGCTAGGGCTGCTCTGTGAAAAATGGATTGGACAATGGCCAGAGGGAATGCGGAGGGAAGACCAATTAGGAGGCAGTGTCAGCAGTTCAGAGGAGGATGATGACTTCGTTCCAGGGAGAGGACTCACAACAGCTGCAAAGCCAGGGAGGAAAGAAAGGGCATGACACTTGGGGGAGATTCAGTGTGCCAAAGCGCAGAGAGAGGAGAGAGGAAGCCCTGGGAAGGAAGACAGGGACCACATCCTGAGGAAGCAGGCCCTGGGAGGAGGCAGCTGCCCAACACGGCAGGGACTGTTTTAGGTCTGCCTAAGAACTCTAGTCCCCATTGAAAACCTCATATTTTATTTATTTTTAAGACAGGGTCTTGCTATATAGTATGGGCTGGCCTTGAACTCATGGCAATCCTCTTGCCTCAGCCTCTGGAGTGCTGGGATTGATTATAGGCATGTGCCACCACACCTGGCTCCTATAGCAGATTCTTAAACTAAATTTTTTCTAAACTACTGATAATAAAAAATATTAATTAAAATTAATTAAACACTAACAAAGCATGAAATCAAAATTCCCCAAGTTCAAGATGACCACCCAGTAATTTTTCTTTTGGGTTTTTTTTTTTTTTTTTTTTTTGGTTTCTGCAGTACTGGAGATTGAACCAGGGCCTTCACACTGAGCTATACCCCTAGTCCTTTTTTGAGACAAGTTCTTGCCAAATCACTAAGTTGCCCAGGCTTGAATTTACAATCCTCCTACCTCAGCCTCCCAGAGGGCCAGAATTATAGGCATGCACCACCATGCCCAGCTCAGCAGTAATCTAAGTTACCTATTATAACAAAAGTCACATATCATCTATAATGTCTAAAATAAAAATTAAGATTGTTAGAGCCAGGTGTGGTGGCACATAACTGTAATCTCAGCAGTCAGGAGGCTGAGGCAGGAGGTTTGCTGTGACTTAGAGGCCAGCCTGCGCTACATAGCAAGATCTTGTCTCAAAACTAAATTAACAAATAAGGCTAAACAAGTGAAAAAATAGTCAAATAAAGCAGGAAAATATAGCCCATAGTCAAGAAAAAAAAAAAAAGTCAGTAGAAATGGACTCCAATATTACCTAGATGTTGAAATTATTAGACAAAAAATTTAATTTACTATAAATATATTCAAGAATTTAAAGGAAAATACATTCATAATGAGTGGACAGACAGGTAAATTTCAGCACAGAAATAAGTGGCAAAAAGACTTTGAAAGAACTAAATTGAAAATTTAAAATTCAAAATGTAATACTTGAAATGAAAAATTCACTGGCTGCACTTACAGATTGGTGGCAACAGAAGAAATAGTGGCCTTGAAGAGTGATCTAAATCACCCAATTTGAAAAATAAAGAGAGAGAAAAGATTGCCTCACTGATTTGGAGGACAAAAATCTTGTCATTTCAGTCCCAGAAAAAGAAATCAGAATGGGACAGAAAAAATATTGGAATAAATAATACTTGGGAACTTTATAAATTTAACAATAAATATCATTCTAGCAAAACCCAATTAGAATAAATACAAAGAAAACAACACTTGGGCAATGCCATAAGCAAACTACTAAAAACCAAAGATAAAGAGAAAACTTGGAAAGTAGCCATAAGGGAAAAAAACATACTACAGATAAATCACACAGAAACACAATACAAATGATGTTTGACTTCTCATCAGAAACCAAGGAGGTCAGAAAGTACCAAAGAGTAAAACCAAATTTTAAAACACTGTCAATTCACTGGAATAAAGACAGTTTCAGATAACAGAAGGTAGAGAGCATTCATCATCAGCAGAGCTGTTATGTAAGAAATGTTAAATGAAGCTCTTCAGGCTGAAATTAAGTGACTCCAGATAGAAAGCTAGATTTTTATTTTTTATTATTATATTTTTGTTAACTTGTTTTGAGGCAAGGTTTTGCTATGTAGTTCAGGCTGGCCCCAAACTCACTATGTAGCCTAGGCTGGCCTTGAAACTGTGTTGATCCTCCTGCCTCAGCCTCCTGAGTGCTGGGATTACAGGTGTAAGACACCATGCCTGGCAGAAAGCTAGATTTTTAGAAAGGAATAAAGAGCACAAGAAAGGATAAATATATGGACAAATCTAAGTATTTTTTTCTACACTTTTAATTCTTAAATACCAAAATAATAGCATTTTATGTGGGGTTTTAAATGCGTGTAGAAGTGTGGTGCATGCTTATAATCCCAGCAGGCTGAGGCAGGAGAATCACCTTAAGCTGGAAACCAGCCTGGGCTACACAGTGAGTTCAAGGCCAGCCTGAACTATAGAGCAAGACCCTGTCTCAAAAAAAAAAAGGGTGAACTAACACTAATCGGGCACAAACTTGTTCAGAAAAGAAAAGGAAAACAAGGCACGGTGGCACATGCCTGTAATCTCAGCACTCTAGGAGGCTGAGGCAGTAGGGTTGAAAGTTCAAGTTCAACCGTGGCTTATTGACAAGGAGACCCCAACTCAAAAACAAAAGGAGAGGGAGAGGCTGGGGATGTAGCTCTGTTTTAAGGCCCTAGTTTCAATCTCTAATACTGGAAAAAAAAGAAGAAGAAAACAGAAAATAAGGAATAGAATATTCTCAATTTATTGTATGTGACCAGGATAACCTTGATATCAAAAATTTAAAAAGACATTATAAGAAAAAAAAACTATAGACAAAAATCCTTCAAGAACCTAGAAGAAAAAAAAATCTAAATATGCTGTTCAAGGTAATCCCAGCTACTAGGGAGGCTGAGGCAAGAGGATCACAAGTTTCAAGCCAGCCTGGGCAAATTAACAAATACATATTAAAAAAAAAAAAAATCCTGAGGATGCAGCAGTAGAGTGTTTGCCTAGCATGCACAAGGCCCTGGTTTCAACCTCCAGAACTGAGAAAAAATAAATACTAAGTAGAATATTAGCAAATTGAATCTATCCATAAATGAAAAAAAGAATATATCATGACCAAGTGGGTTTTATTCCAGGATATAAGGTTGGCTTGCTACACTAAAATCCATGTCATTTATTACAATCTTACATTAAAGGAGAAAAGCCATTTGCTCAATCTCAACAGATGCAGAAAAAAGCATTTGGCAAAATTCAACACCCATTTGTGATAAAAAAAACTCTCACTCCAATTAGCAATAGAAGGGAACTTCCTCAACTCTATTAAAAAGAAACTATAAAAAACCTACAGCTAACATACTTGAAATATTGAATGGTTTCTGCTCTAATCTGAATGCTGTGCTCTGCAAAATTCATGTTGAAATCTAACCCCCATTTTGGTGGGGCCTTTAAGGGGTGATTGGGTCACAGAGGTGGAAACTAGCCCCCCCATGCAGATTAGTGCCCTTATAGAGGAGGCTGGAGGGAGTTTATTTGCCCCCTTTCCTCTATGAGGAAAGAGCAAGAGGAGTTACCCCATGAGGAATGGACCGTCACCAGGCCATGAGTCTACCGGTGTAGTGTCTTGATCGTGGACTTCTCAGACTCCAGAATTGTGACAGAAAAGTTTCTGTTGTTTATAAATTACCTAGTTTAAAGTGTTTTGTTAAAGAAACAGGATAGACTAAGACATTTGCCCTCTAAAACCAAGAATAAGGCAAGGATCTTGTTTCTCATCCCTTCCATTTAACATGATACCAAAGATACTAATCACTACAATAACTGTTAAAAAGAAATAAAAGGCACACATATTGAGAAGAAATAGGTCTGGCTTAAGTTTCAGGTGACATACTTGTTTACATAGAAAATCTAAGGAATGGCCAAGAAGTGCTGCTAGGTATGCTCAAGGCCCTGGATTCCATCCCTAACACCAAAAGGAAAAAACAAAACAAAACACTAAGGAATACATTAACATCTTCTGAAATTAATGTATGAAATAAACATACAAAATCAATTGTATTTCTATATAATAGTAGGAAAGAGCTGGAAATGAAATTCAAAATTCCATTTACAATAGTTTATATTTCAAAAAACATAAAGTACTTAACAATAAATTTAACCAAAAACATGCAAAACCTCTACCTTCACACTGAATATCAGAAAACATTGTTGAGGGAAATCAAAGAAGATCTAAATAAATGAAAAAATTACCAAGTTTATGATTTAAGAAGCTCCATAGCAAATGGTTATTTTCCCAAAACTGATCTATAGATCCAGTACAATAAGCTTTTTTTAGACATTTATATGGAATATTGGTTTGGAAATAGACAAATCAATGGAGTGGGAAATAAAGTTGGAGGATTTCAAAATTCACTATCAAGTACAGTTATGAAGAAAAAATGAATGACCCTAGTGTAAGAATAGACGAGTGAATTAATGGGGTGGGAATAGGCCCACAAACATATAGTCTCTTGTCAACGTCCCCTTCTGGATTGTAAGCCTCTATCTGCCCTGTTTCCTCTGTGTCCTCAGAGCCTAGACTAGGACTGAATTTGTAAAAGAGTACAATTTAACAATAATCGGGCTTCTTACATAGTAGATGCTCAATTCATATTTATTAAACAAATGCATTTTAAATTCCCTCCTTCAGAGTCCTTTCTTCCCTTCCTTCAAGCCAACCAGAAATCAGCACTACCCCTTCACCAGCTCTCTGATCAGCACCTCTTCTCTAACACCACAGAAAGCAGATCATGCTGGGCACCAGAGAAGTGACACCCAGCAGCCATGTGTTCCTTGGCCTCCTCTAGCGTAATCAAGACGAGGGAAGAACGAAAGGCTATACTGGAAACCACCCACCCCCAAAAAATAACCAATAGCCTCAGTTTTCCCAGAGTTGAGGGTTTCCTCAGGTGCAGGACTTGGAGTTCTGAAACTACATGACCTTTGAGCAAACCAGAATGGTTGGTCACCATGCCTCCTCGGAATCCCCCAACATCCTACATATGAAAGGGGAAGTACCCATGGACTCTACCCCTCCCCATCAGCAGTCTTTCTAAAGATCTGGCTACTTGACAGAAGCAAAGACAGTTCTGAATCCTCAGC
Source organism: Heterocephalus glaber (assembly GCF_053883595.1). Classification (NCBI taxonomy): domain Eukaryota; kingdom Metazoa; phylum Chordata; class Mammalia; order Rodentia; family Bathyergidae; genus Heterocephalus; species Heterocephalus glaber. Next base: position 29,843,010 of record NW_028258293.1, read on the forward strand.
CTGAAACAGAGCCTGACACTCAGCCTGAACTGTTGCACGAATGAGAAGGTGAAGGAGCAGAGGAAAGGCCGGGAAGCTGGCCAGCATGGAAGCTGCCACAAGGGGGGTTGTGTTCTGCAGCTACAACCCCTCCCTCCTGCACACACTGCCCCCTCCACAAAGGGAGACGGGTCCTCCTCCATCTAGCCCTGTCCTATCCTTGCCCACCCTGCCCATTCTATCAAGCACCAGTGTGTTTCTGCAGTCAGCATCTATAGACTGTTAAATAATATGTATATGTTTAATGAAGAATGTAAGGGAAAATTTAAAGCCCTGTTCTACCCCATCCAACCTGTCTTACATTCCCTCTCTCTGAACCAAAGCAGTTTAAACCTTTTCTGTTTTTTTGCTGTACTGGCTTGTACCACAAATTTGATTAATATGTATATACTTCAATTTTATGATTCATCAACTAAATTACATATTATCTCTTCTCATTAAAAAAATGAAGATTCATTCACTGACACAAATGCTTATTCCCAATCCCTTCCACATTGTGTACCAACAATGGTATCATGTTAGCTGCCACTTTTGTTGATTAGTTACTGTTTAAATCCTTTATTTCCAATTCTATTCACCTGGGATAGTATCTCTTGGTTTGGGGAACATAAAATGAAGAAAATAGCACCTGCATTGTGAGATATCTTCTCTGCCCTGACCTTCTAACTCTGACAGTTGTATTCTTATTTTTACATTACCAAGAGCTGTATTTACATATGTAATTATAATAAAATTTCTATGCCTTATCTGAGAGTAACTCTAATAATTTCTATTCAGTAAACAACAGTTTCAATATTATTGGAAATAAATTCTAATTTGAGATTATATCAGATCCATAAAAGAAAGAACTGTTAATAAAAGAGACCAATCATAAAAAACAAGAGTTAAGAGAAATGAAAAATATGATTGCCCAAATAAAAAGTACAAATCTAGCAGCTAGTATATTGGAAAGTAAGGAGTACAAAACAAAAACTCCAAAACACAAAATGTTTGACATGTAAACAAGATATAGGAGCCAACTTGAAAAACTCTCAACACCCAAGGGTGGAAATATTTGAGCAACAAAATGAATAATGTTTTAGCAGATTATAACCCAAAATATAAAATAAATGAGTCCATGCTGACCTAAATAAATGGTTAATGTTCATGTACTCCTCACAATGAATGTAATCATTATATACTGCAAACATATACTAATAAAAACATGTTTCAAAGACTAAGCAGATGGCTACATAAACCCTAACCCTGCAAGGTTTAAATTCTCTAACCAATCACACTCCAGCAAAAGCTGAGTGTGGTGGCTCATGCCTGTAATCCCAGCACTCTCAGAAGGTTGAGGCAGGAGGATTGCCACGAGTTCGAGGCCAGCCTGGGCTACATAGTGAGTTCAAAGCCAGCCTGAATTACAGAGTGAGACTCTGTCTCAAAAAAAAAAACAAAAGCAAAAAACCCAACGAAAAATAGTAGAAATTCTGATAAAAGTAAAACTTTTGTTCTTTAACCTGGTCCTTTTATATATTTTGCTATGAACAGATTAATATTTTAAGAAAGACTTGTCATTTTAAATATAAAGAACTGGAGAATCTGGCTTTATCCCTATGTATTATACTGTGACTTTAAAATAAAGTCATTTTTCCTCTATGAATAAATAAATAAATAACTACATAGAGGAGAAGAAACAAATCTTCCTTCCAAAAGAATGCCAGCTAATCTAGGTAGATATTCTCCCCTCCAGTTTGAGCTTAACTGGCCCTCTGCCCTTGAATGTGTGCAGAATTTATCAACTCACTTCAAAAAACACAATATGGAAAGGGAAAAAATAGTAACTCTAGAGTAGAGAAATCTGACAATGAATGCTTTAGTCAGTGATAGAGGTTACTGTCATCAGCTGACATAATGTGACATGATAGGTACTTCACTTTTGTGCTATTTGCCTCCACAAACACCTAACCACAACATAATCTTGAGAAAAATTCCACATTAAGGGACATTATACAAAATACTCAACTAATACCCTTCAAAACTGTACAGTAAATTTAAAACACTAAAACAAAAAACAAGACAGAAATTGTTACAGAGGAGCCCAAAGTGACATAAGGACTGAATTTAGTGTGATATATACTTACTGAATTGGGTCCTGAAACAGAAAAGAGGACATTAGTGGGAAAACTAGTGTATCTAAATAAAATCAGGAGTTTAGTTAATAGTAGTATACATACTGTTAAAAATAACAAGAGAGGAAATTGAATCAAGTTTTTATGGAAATTTGGTATTTTTTTAGCAAAACATTTATTGGTACATTTTAGACATTCATAATGATAACATTCATCATAGGGAATTTGTACCAGTATATCATTTTGAAACATTTCTCTAAGTCTAAAATCATTCTAAAATTTAAAAATTACTTACAAAAAATCTAGAAGCAAAAGTCATTTAACTCTCTAAGAATATAGACAAAGGAATTGTTTTAAACAAGGGGGGAAAACAATTGAGTCACAAAAGGCCAATTTAAGAGAATTTATACCTATCTAATGAGAATTCCATAAAGAAAAAAGAGGCAAGAAAATAAAGAAATAATAGAAGAAATTTTTTTCAGAGCATCCAAAATAAGGTCTTTTTTTTTTTTTCCAAAAAAAAAAAAGGTCTTTAGATTAAAATTAGCCTTTAATACCATGCCTGCCTGGCAAGCACAAGGTCCTGAGTTTGATCCCCAGTACTAGAAAAAATAAAATAAAATAAAAAATACAATTACCCTTTAAATGCTGAGTGGAATCAGAGGAAACATAAAGCATCCCCTGGAATTTAGGAGGTTTCAAAAACTCTAACAAATGCTAGAAATTAAAACAAGCTAACAGATTATCTGTAAGGGAATAAAGATCAAATTACCATTAAGCTCCTCAGAAGCTAGAAGTAACTGAACAATGACCAGCAAAATTCAGAGGGAAAATGATTTTGAACAGCTAAACTACAAAATAAGTCTAGGAGCAAAATAGACTTGTAGGAACTAAGAGTTTACCTCTCATGCACTCCTGTTGAAAATTTTATTTGAACTTATACTCTAGGGGGAAAAAGGGAGTTGGGAGAATAAGAGAGTTTTTATTCTCAGAGGTTAGTTTCAGAAGCGCTCCAGGAACATGTGAGAAATGCAGATGCTCAGGCCCCACACTGACCTGCTGAATCAGAAACACTGGCAGTGGGCTCTTACATGTGTGTTTCCACAAACCCTACAGGGGAATGTGGTGCATGCCAGGTGTGAGAACCACTAGGTTGCAGATAGTGCTGGTGGTCTACTCGAATCGCCTTCGACAGGCTTGCACACTCATTGCTCATTGCTGTGAGCTGCTGCCATCCCCCAAGGTGGGAGGAACTCCATTCTCTGCGGGACCAGACTGAATGAAGCTCATCTCCAGCCAAGGATACTTCCTTGTTTAGTTGTCTTCCCTGCTCTAGCCTGCTTCCCTCTCTCGTCTCCAGAGATTATTCCTCGGTTCATCCCTTTGTACAGAATCAGGGTCTGCTGTGGTTTGAGTGTGCTCCCCAAAGGCTCAGATGGTGGAAGCTGTGTCCCTAGTGTGGTGACAGTGGAAGGTGCTGGGGCCTCACGAAAGGTGGTTGGGTCTCTAGGGGCACTGCCCTCAGAAGAGACAAAAGAAGTTCCCATGGTCTTCCTTAATTAGTTCTCAAGAGTGAGTTGTTAGGAAAGCCTGAGCCTGATTCACTCTTTGGTTTCCTGTCCTCCCTTGTGATCTCTGCCTCTTATGTGATCTCCTGCCACTGTGACACCATCTGCTATGAGAGTCTCACAAGAGCCAAGCTGATGCCAGTACCATACACTTGACTTTCCACACTATGAGCTAAATAAATCTTTGGTTTTTTTGTTTATTTGTTTTGAGACAGGATCTTGCTGTAGTTCAGGCTCTCCTTGAATTCACTATGCAGCCCAGGCTGGGCTCTAACTCAATGCAATCCTCCTGCCTCAGCCTCCCAAATGGTGGGATTATAGTTGTGTGCCACTACACCCAGCACTATATATCCCATTCTCAGGTATTTTGTTACAGTAACAGAAGACAGACTAGCTGGGGATTTAGCTCAGTGGTTCCACCTCCTGCTCACAAGTGCAGGGTCCCAAGTTCGATTCCCAGCCCCCCCCCCGAATAAAACAGACTAATACACTCTCAGGATCTGTTTCTGGGGAGTGTGACCTAAGACCATAGTTACCAAGAAACAACAGAATGAATTCAGATTCATGCTAAAAAGTAACCCTGCAGTTAGAACTGTTTTTCAGAAGTATCTGATTTAAGTTGGAACAAGAATACAGAAATCTTCTGTAATAGTGTCTTTAAGAAAAAGAAAAAAATTCCAGTCAGAAGATGGTACAATTATGAAGCTAGAAGTGCTTAGTCATAGGTCCAAAAGACAACTGTTTCTTCTCTTTAAAAAGAATAGGGAAGGTGCCAAGAAACTCCAGGAAAAACATAAAACTAATATAAAATTATGATTCAAGCATGAAAATGTAGCAAAGTTTTAATCAGTTAGTGTAAGGAAAAGAGAAGTATTTGATCTGAACATTAGAAATATTTCATTTTTCTGGCCTCATTTTACTTTATTATTGAAAAATTCAAAGATATGCAGAAGTAGGCAGAATAGCAAACTGAACTCCCAGGTACACATCACTCATCTAAACAGTTACCAAGATCTTGGCAATCTCAAATAATTAGTTTTTCAAATCTCTCCTGTGTCATGTGTTATTTATTTATTTATTGAGACAAAATCTCTTTATGTAGTCCAGGCTGGCCTTGAACTCACTATGTAGTCTAGGCTGGCTGGACTCACAGCAGTCGTCCTGCTTCAACCTCCTAAATGCTGAGATTACAGGCACACCTTACCACATCCAGCTTTTTCTTTTTTCTTTTTTTTAACAGCTGATTTGTTGGAAATGGCATCCAACAAGGTCTATGGGTTGCATTGAGTTATATGTCTCTAATCTCGCCTAGGCTGCACAGGAGACTCCACTTGGACAGCACAAATTTAGGGACTTGGAATTACTTTTCCTTTGCTATGGATCCAGTTGACATCTAAAATCTGCAGATACTCTTTTGCTCCCGTTGAAGGCCAAGTCCTTTGTCTCAGTCACTATTGTCTCCTGAAATAACCACTGAATGGTCTTCAAGTTCAGGCTGCTTCAACTTCTCCCAAATCCTCAGGATTTTTTTTGTTTTTGTTTTTGTTTTTGTTGTTGTTGTTGCTGTTTTGAGGCAAGGTCTCCCTTTGTAGCTCAGGCTGGCCTCAGTCTTCCTGCCTCAGCCTCCTGAGTGTTGGGGTTATAGGCAAGTGCCACTGTGTCCAGCTTCTTACCCCCGATTCTGGTGGCAAACCGAACTGGATGAGAACTGAATCAATTTCCCTATAAGGTCAACATTAAACCTAACCATTGAATTAGATTTGATTCTTGTCTAATTCAGTTTGCAACCAGAATCATGGAAAAAATTAAGTTCATAAACCAAAGTAGCACTATACTCCAGAGACTAAGACAGGAGGATTGCCGAGAGTTCAAGGCCAGGCTGAATTATAGAGGGAGACCTGGTTTCAAAAAAATTCCTGTTTTCTGTATTTAAATCTTAGAGGATCTTTCCTTGGTTGTCTAGTCAACATAGAAATTTGAGCTGGGGGTGGTGGTACATGCCTGTAATCCCAATACTGGAGGGCTGAGGCAGGAGGATTGCTGTCAGTTTGAGGTCAGCCTGGGCAGCATAGTGAGTTCAAGGGCAGAGCTACATAATGAGACCCTGTCTCCAAAAAACAAAGGAAAAAAGAAAGACATTTGAGATCCCCATGTTCCAACATAAACTCTGAGGCAGAGTGTACAATGTTTTAAAATCCTCTGTACTTTTCCATTTACCTAAGTTTATTAAGAGCTCCCCTGGTTACTCATGCTTGAGTGCCAGATGAGATTAAAAATACTCAAACAGTTTCTGATTTATATCTGGATATCTCAGAAAGTTCTGGAAAGCTTTTTTTTTTTTTCTTAGTAGTACTAGGGACTGAACCCAGGCCCATCTCTCCCTCTTTTAATTTTTATTATTTTTTTATTTTGAGATAGAATCTCACTAAAGCACTAAATTGTCCAAGCTGCCTCACTTACGATCCTCTTGCCTCAGCCTCCCCAGAGTGCTGGAATTATAGGTGTGTGCCACCACACCCAGCTGAAAGTCTGGAAGTTTAGGTCAGGATCTAAAAGATGTTTAGAGTTGCAGCCATGAAAGATCCTCAGAAATAATCTTCCACCCACCCCGGACCCCAGGTTTTGCTACAGTGCCCACTTGCCCATGAAGATGAGGCCAGTGGCTCAGCCTTCGGCTCACAGACTGCCATTGTGGACACCCTGCCACCTGCCCAACCCTGAATCCTGAGCTCTGGACTTTACTCCTTCCTTCTCTTTATTAGGGTTGTTGGTTACGAGGGTGGGAGGGGGGAAAAAAGAGTGGGCAGGGCTTGAACATGAGATGGAGGAAGGAAGCTGTCCAAGACTTCACAGCCACTAAACTGTCAGGCCAGAATTGGAATCCAGACCAGCTCCAAATTTTGAGCCCCTTTCCTTCCTCTTCACTTGCATGCAGTCTGGAAGCCCAAATGCTGACATTTATACTCACCTAGGGACACAGAGGAGAATGCCCGGAATCAGAATGGCCATGTTTCCTGCAGTTAAACAGGTGACTCAGACAATTATCAACAGGCACACCCAGAAACATGAACCCGAAAACTAGCCACACGGTCCTCTGACGGGTAAGTGTCATTCAGTTCACCCTCTCTACAGCCCTTGATGTCTGAGGAATTAATCTTAACCAGCTCATTTGAGGGGCTGATACAAGGAAAACCTGGGGCTCCAGCATGAGTAGAGGAGGCCCTGGCCACAAGGAAACTGTCCCTGGGTGCTGTCTTCCTGTGAACGAGGCCCTCCCTTGACAGCAAGGACAGTTTCTATCGCATCTCTCATGTCATTGCCAGCACGTAGCCAAGCACAACTAACCCATTTTCTCTGCCATCTGATAAATCTTCAAGTATTTGTTGATTTTGTAAATGTTTAGGAAAGAGGATGGGCCAGGCGTGATGGCACATGCCTGTAATCCCAGCACTCAAGAGGCTGAGGCAGGAGAATCACTCCAAGTTTGAGGCCAGCCTGGCCTACCTAGTGAATTCAAGGCCAGCCCAAACTACACAGTGAGACTCTGTCTGAGAAAAAAAAAAAAAAGCTCAGGGTTTTGGAAGAGGTGATGGTGGAACCAGACATGAGTTATCTGCTGCCTTCAAAGATCTCTAGGAACCCATATCCCCGAGGTTGGGAAAGAGATGAGTTAGGAGCACACATTCAGGCTTCCGGAAAGGGGATTCATCCATTCAACATGAATTTATTGAGTATTTACTCTGGGACAGGCTTTCTTTGAAGCACAGGATATACAGCAACAAATAAATGCTCACAAATTCTTGTGTTCTCAGTGAGCTTACACACTGGTCAGGAAACAGGAAAAATACTAATAAATAAGATAAAATTATAAATGCACTTACTCTTCAACCCAGCAACCCCATTTATAGGACTTTATCCCAGAGCTTCATCTATACTCTAAGAATTATCCTGACCAAAATACCAACAGTGTCAAGGCTGAGAAACTGTCCTAGCGTGCAGCAGTGCGCAGGGTCACCCTTGCCCTCCCTGCACTCCCCACCCTCCCTGCATGCCTCGCCTTCCCATTGGATCTCGGGAGAGAGGAAGAGGGAGACTCCTATATCTGCCGCACTTGTTAATGCCAAGATAGGTAGTTAGTAGGAAAAATCATACATAATTTTGTGTTCTTTCTCAACACCGCAAAGGACACAGTATACATTTAAAAAATACAATGAGGGCCCCGGGATTTAGCTCAGTGGTGCCGCCGCCTGCCCCGCAAGGGCAAGGACTTGAGTTCAATCTCCGGTACCAAAAAACAAAACAAAACAAACTAAAAAATATAATGGGGGAAAAAATGACTAAAAATGTCTAAGTGGCTAATTTAGGCAATAGAAACATTTTCTCCTCTCTCCTTTCTCCTTTTCTCTTCCCCTATACTTCATAGGAACCGTGTTTGTAAAACATTTCTAAAAATTTAAAACTTTAACTATACAAGTAATCCCTGAGTATAATCTCCTGGTATTTAAAAAAAAAAAAAAAAAAAGCCAAGCATGTTGGCACACACCTGTGATCCCAGCATTTGAGAGGCTGAGACAGGAGGGCCTTGAGTTTGAGGCCAGCCTGGGCTACATAGTGAGTTCAAGGCCAACCTGAACTACATAGTAAGACACTGTCTCCAGGGGAAGGAGGTGGAAATGCGACACCAAGGCCAGTCTAGCAGCATCAGCAGCCTGGAGTCCACCTGTTCACAGAGGTGACTGCTGCTGCTGCTGCAAGGCCGATAATCAGATGAGGGGAGCAGGGGCCCAGCTCTGCCTTTGGCTTTGAGCCCACTGGGTAATGGGGTTGCTTGGTCAACAGTGACTTGTACATTACTTTCTACTACCAGCAGGTATGGAAGGACCAGAGTGAGCCAGCATTTGACAGCAGGCTTTAAAATGCTGGCCAATCTGATGGGTGAAAAATAGAACCTCTTTGCTTTAATTTGCATTTCTCTTATGATGAGGGAGACGGAATATCTTCAGGTGTTCATTCTATTTTTTCTTCTTTGCAATGCTAATGATTGAATCCAGGACCCTGCATATGCTAGACCAGTACTCTGCCATTAAGCTACATCTGAGCTCGATTTTTGCTTTTAAATGAATTAAAATTTTAATCTGTGTACCTGCACATCACAGAACATTCTAACAGGTTAGGTAGTGGAAAGTTTGTCTCCTTCCCATAAGTCTGAAGCCCAGCTCTAGAGCCCTGGGATACAGAAGCCATGTCTGACAGGAGTCTCTGGAGATATTTAGTGCATTTATAATCTCTTATATGTATAACATTTCTTTTCAGTTTTTACCAAAATTGTAATATTGCCTATGCCATTCTGTGCTCTGCCTCCACCCCCATTTAATGCTAGAAGGTGGCTTATCCCATTATACACAGAGCCATCCCATAATTGTTCCTAATTCCATAGTATCCCATTTGATAAACACACTACAATTCATTTAAACAGTTTCCTCTCGCTGGGAATTTGGAGGGCTTCCAGACTTTTGCTACAGTGAATATTCTTGTACATATTTAATTTCTCATATACGGGAGTATATTTGTAAGTTAATTTCTTTTTTTTTTTTTTTTTTTGGTACCGGAGATCGAACTTGGGTCCTTGCGCTTGTGCAGCAGGCGGCGAAACCACTGAGCCAAATCCCCGGCCCTGTAAGTTAATTTCTTAGAAGTGAAATTCCGGGGCCAAAGAGCAAAGAGAAAATGTATCTTTAATTTTTTTTTGCAACAGGGTCTCACTGAATTGCCCAGGCTGGCATCCAACTTGCTATCCTTTTGCCTCAGCCTCCTGAATAGCAAATTTTACAGGCATATACCAGAGTGCCCAGCTTAAAATGTTTTTTTAAATTACTAAATTACTTTCCATATCAATTTGCTGATTATGTCATGTTATGATTAAAAAAAAACTATCTTGTTATTAATTCAGTGAAAAACATAGTCATTGTGTTTGATAATAAGAAAGCATCACTTATGAAACAACTACTGCCAGGCATGGTGGCGCAGGCCTGTAATCCCAGCACTTGAGAAACTGAGGCAGGAGGATCACCATAAATTCAAGGCCAGCCTGGGACTACACAGAGAGACCCTGTCTCAAAAACACAAAACAGAGCCAGGGATTTAGCTCAGTGGTGCCGCCGCCTGCCTCACAAACTCAATGTCCCAAGTTTGATCCCCAGTACCCAAAAAAAAACCCCAAAACACAAAACAAAAAAACTACTATGTCTCAGGAACTCACACATATTGCCAAAAAACACTCACAGCACATTTGAAGTACAATGGACTGAGCCTTTTGTTTAATACACCCACAAGGCAGGTGGCAGAGCCAGAAACTAAGCCTCAGCCTAGCATGCCCTGGCTTGGGCCTGGGCCTGGTCCTTGTCACCATGCAAAAAGCAGACACCCTGGTATGAGGAACCAGATTCCAGTGTAACTTGTGGAGATGTCGCATGACCGGTATCTGGAAACACAGGCCCATAGCATGGGACACAGGGAAGCAGGATGGGGGCAGGAGACAGAAAGGGCTCCACAGAGATGACAGCCTTCCAGATAAGACCTCAGGGTCAAAAGAACAGATACTGCTGGTGAAAGGTAGGAAAGGGTGCTCAGGGGAAAGGGGCCAACATCCACACAGACACAGACACCTGGAAACCCAGTGGGGAAAGGAGACCGGGTGTGCACAGGCTCTGGGACCAAGGCGGGAAAGGCAGGCTGCGGGATGGGGGCAAAGCATCCCTCACATGCCACTCTCCCAAGTGCAGCCCTTCAGCTGGAGCCCATTTATGTAGGAGGCTGGACCCTGGAGAGGCGACACACACACACACACGGTGGGGCTCAGACTGTGGAGCCAGCTGCACTGGAGTCGTCGTCTCACCCCTGCCCCTTCACGGCTAGTGACCTGCCTCCTGCTCTGTCCAGGAGAGAAGGTCATTCTTAAAATTGTTAATGGGAACTGAATATTTAAAGCATGTTTTTAAAAAAGCAGAAAAAGGCCTGACACCTGGCAAGCACTCAACAAGTATTAGCAACTTATTGGCAAACGATTAACTCGTTTTAAAGAGTTTTTAAATTTACAATCTTTTCCACTATGACGTTGAAAAACTGTAGCCAGGTGTGGTGAACTCCTGTGATCCCAGCACTCCAGATGCTGAGACAGGAGCAGCAAGTTTGAGCCCAGCTTAGAAAACTTAGCAACTTAGCAACAACCTGTCTCAAAATATAAAATAAAAAGGGCCAGGGATGGAGCTCCGTATGAAGGCCCTGGATTCAATCTTCAGTATGGAAAAAAAGAAAGAAAGAAAGAAAGAAAGAAAGAAAGAAAGAAAGAAAGAAAGAAAGAAAGAAAGAAAGAAAGAAAGAAAGAAAGAAGAAGAAGGAAGGAAAGAAAGAAAGAAAGAAAGAAGGAAAGAAAGAAGGAAAGAAAGAAAGAAAGAAAGAAAGAAAGAAAGAAAGAAAGAAAGAAAGAAAGAAAGAAAGAAAGAAAGAAAGAAAGAAAGAAAGAAAAAGAAAAATTGGCAGAGTGCATGACAGGCTCCACTTGTCTGCAGGCAACAGGAGATGATACCGTAACAGCCCAGTCCAACACTGCTGACAAGTGCTGACCATAGCAACGTCAGCCTTCTCCCTGGCAGCACAGCCAGAGACAAAGCTCAGTAGTTTGTATACATAGCCAAATGACAATTCCTTTAAAGTGTTGAAATTCTACTATACAACTGTCGAGTTTTAAAGTTAATTGTTTGGGTCTTACTATGTAGGTTTCTCATTTCCTCACAACCTCCTTATTGGACAAGTATTATCCCCATTTTACAGAGGAAGAAGATGAGCTTTAAGGCGTTTGCCCAAAGCCACACAGCTGGGATTAGGGAGGCTTCATGTGTCCAGGGCCCTATGTCACTCTCCTCAGATCTGCCTTTTCCCTGAGAAACTGGGTCAAGGGTCTGGTTATCATCAGCGATGCCTTCCCTGTCATCGGGCCTACTTGAAGCTGTCTGAACTCGAAGCCCTGAATCTTGTCTGAACAGCTTGGCCTCAGACCTGAAAGCAAACAGAGGGCCAGGGAGGCACAGAAATGACAAGCCGAGTGCGCTGCAGGAAGCAGCTATAGGTCTGAGTGGGGCAGAGAGGGATGGCAGTGTGTTCTGGAGAGGTCCGTGGCAGGCTCTGGGTGGCAGGGGCTGGCAGTCAGGCTGCAAGCTGCAGGCGCCTACCTGGCTGAAATTATCTTACAGCCACGTGGGGCTATTGAGCCTCTGGAGTGTGACCAGACCAAAATGAGAAAGGCTGTAAGAAAACACACATCGGATTTCAAAGACGGTAAAAAAAAAAGAATGTAAGATAGCTGAATAAATTTTATATTAATGACATATTGAAATGACATTTTAGCTATATGGAGTCAAGTAAAAGTATTATTAAAATTAACACCATCTGTTCCTTTTTTATCTTTAAGTGGCCACTAGAAATTTTGAAATTACACATAGCGCTCACGTCATACTTCCATTGAACAGCTCTGCTCAATAAACTCCCCCCAGGCGACCTGCGGCTGCCCCCTGCCGGGGAGGCAGTTGTTCTGCAGTCAGAAGGGTCCCCAGCCGCCTCAGACACTTGTGTCCGCTGGAGCTGTGGGACCGCCCCGGCCTCCTGCCACCGGTCCGCCTCCTCTGTGCTCTGCCGCCCCCTAGCAGCTGCTCTTCCACATCGGTTTTTGCGTCTGGGACGGAACTGAAACACCTCGTGGTCCCAAACCATTTATTCCACTTACCTACTCTCCGGTTTCGGTTGTAGTTGACTCCTAGCATTTGATGGAAGAATTTAGGCCTTTCCGTAGTGTCTATTTACTCTTTTTTTTTCTGATTTACTATCTTGACCATCACCTTCTCAACAAGTATCAATACAATTAGAGATGTTTTCTGTCTCTGAACTTCGCTACCTGTGGCTTCTGTTGGTGAAACTAACAGTTACAGCTGGGCGTGGTGGCGCATGCCTGTAATCCCAGCATTTGGGAGGCTGAGGCAGGAGGATCCATGGGAGTTCAAGACCAGCCTGGGCTACATAGTGAGTTCAAGGTTAGGCTGAATTACAGAGTAAGACCCTGTATTTTTTTTAAATTATCAATTACATCTGGAAAACTGGATGTTAATAAATAATTTGAGGGCTGGGGATTTAGCTCAGTGGTTCTGCAGCCTGCCTCACAAGTGCAAGGTCCCGAGTTTAATCCCAGTACCAAAAAATAAATAAATAAGTAATTTGATTTAGGGCGCTGGACTCCCCACTCCTGGTAATGGGGATTGACTTCAGGGACTTCACATTGAACTGCAAGCCTAGCCTTTTTTATTTTTTATTTTGAGGCCAGTCCTCACTAAGCCACTAAATTGCCCAAGATGGGCTCAAATTCCTTATCCTCCTGCCTTTGCCTCCAAGAGTGTGGGGATTACAGGTGTGGGCCATCATGCCTTGTCTAGGGAGCTAGGTGTTTAGTTTCAGAAGACAGTTTCCTTTTGTTGGTAAATGGGCCAATGGTGTGTAACAGGTTGAACTCCATTGTGAGGATTATGAGGCAATAATATATATATGTATAAAACACTTAGCTCAGTGCCTGGAACATTGGTAATAAAGAACAGTGGTAATAAAGAAGATAATATGAGCAAAATATATTCTACACTTCATATTTAAACCCTCCAAAATATGAAACTAGCAGGCAAGAGAAGTGATAGGGGGAGAAGCAATTACCAAAGTATGTTATATGCATGCATGCACTTGCCAAAATGAAAACCATTAGAGAAAAATAAATGTAGCTATTAATATAGGAAATTGTTACCTATATAAACAGCAATCTTTTTTTTTTTTTGGTACCGGGGATCGAACTCAGGTCCTTGTGCTTGCTCAGCAGGCGGCGAAACCCCTGAGCTACATCCCCAGCCCAGCAGCAATCTTTTGAGAGTAGTATTTGTCCTTGTATGGTAGGACCCTGGTTCAGAAACTTTGTGTGTGTGTGTGTGTGTGTGTGTGTGCACAAGCACTAGTGGGACTTGAACCCAGGAACTTGCACTGAACTACATCCTCAGCCCTTTTTATTTTTTATTTTTAGACACACTTAAAATAAACTGTGTCTCATAAGTTTCCCAGGCTGGGCTCAAACTTTCCATCTTCCTGCCTCAGCCTCCTGAGTAGCTGGGATTACAGGCATGCACCATTGCATATAGCCTTCCTGATAGGTAAACAAAGGGACTGAAAGGGAACTAAATTTTAGCGAATCACTGGGCTGGTAAAATGCCCAGTTGGTCAAGATCTTCCTGGAAAATTACTCAGACCAAACCCGAGTCAACTCAGCCAACCAGGGCAAGGGGAGTGGACAGGGACAAGGTCATGGATCAACTCCTCTGGGATCTCTGGATTTTCCAGGGTTCACAAAGATATTCCCAGCATTATGTGTAATGGAAATATAAGTTCAAGAAGAAAATCAAACAACATAAAATACACAACTATTCAAGGAAAATTTATTTGTATGTTTTTAAGTGGATAATGTGAGTATCAGATTTCTGTGGCATTTATATTCCTATGGATACAGGACATTTAAAAGAGTGACTAACTGATTTATTTAAAGTGTTGACATTATGATAATGTTAGAGATTATCATCTTTGCAAGTTTATTTAAACTTGTGGTGAAGAGTTCCACCTATGTTGACTTCCACATAACTTGAGCTGGGAATTTCTGAGCTCAGTTAGAAAGTGCTTGCCTCACATGCACAAGGCCCAGAGTTCCATTCCCAGCACCACACACACACATACGCGCGCACGCACACACACACACAAGTTCTGCATAACTCAAAATACTCAGAAGAAAACTGAAGCTCTCATAGGGAGAATGTGAGCAAAAATAATTGAAGACCAGGGCTCTAGGTTGTATGCCTGGGAGTGGAATTGTCAGATTGTAGGAACTCGAAGTAAACAGGCCTCAATGACCAGAGTACCTGTGCTAATTCATCTTCCCTGCAGGCAAGGTGAGACCCACTGCTCTATATCCACCAGAGGCTGGAGGACTGTGGAGGTTGCAACTTTCACATCCTGGATGGGTCCTTCGCTTCTCTGGCAAGGGTTACTTCAAGCCTAGATCCCAGGCCTTACAAGCCTATGGAGTCAGGGTCTGGAGAACTCAAAGTTGTATATTTTATGTTCTGATGGCTTCTGTTTACAAGAGCCTGACACTTTCATCTCTAAGAAAGAGCTCTTTCTGCTCCAAGCCATCCCTGTTCTTCCCCACACCTGGCTCCTAGCCTGGGAAGGAAGCTGGGCATTCATCCTCCCAGTTTGTTACCATCTTGTTCCAGTCCTCTGGGCACCTCAGTGGAGTCACATCATACATCCAGTCCTTCGAGTGTGGTTTTCATAGCAAATCCTGGGGATCCAGGGTCCTGCCTCTTGCTCCTGAGGAACTTGTCCACCCCCAGCTATGTTCTGTCCCCCAGCCTCAGGCCCTTTAATAAAGTGTGCACCAAAGGTGTCTACTTGGCTAGGGGCTGAGTTGAAGGGGTAAAGAGTACAGGGTGGGAAGAGCAGCACCTCATTCTTTTCTGGAAATTGACCACATTGCTGTAGTTGCTAATTCTGGCCACCATAAGGCACAGTATGCACGCTTTTGGAGAGCTACTTTAAGAAAGGGGGCATTTCTGCCTTCTAAAATTAACTGGAAAAACCTACTTTGGGTCCTCCAACCATGTCCCTGTCCTCCATCTGAGCATGCTAAAACCTCAAGAAGAGCCCAGCTGGTCTCACCTGCTCCTTCATTGAAGACCCTCCCCTCTTACTGACCCTGGGCTGGCTCTTACAGTTGGTCTTGGTTCCTGTCTCTCCAGACTAAATGCTGGCCACACTGCACTACTGGAGTGGGAATTCCTTGGCCTTCTCCTCTCCCTTGGCCATGCCATTCTGTTCCAACAGGCTTATCTCTAGCCTGCTTATTTCTGCCTCTCTCCTTTGAAAGAGCTTTCTCTACCCTATACATCATAGCGTGGTTCTTTTGCCTGTAGTATGCAAGAATGAAAGGTACTGGTGTTATAGTGTTCTGCAAAAATCAGAGGTGTGAACCACGCGTTAGTGTTGAGTAGTACTTGTCAAAAGTGACTCACTATAACCGTAAACACTGAAGGCTAATGTACACCTAAATGCCAAGTTGTGCCAGGTGTGGTAGCACATGTCCATAATCCCAGCACTCTGGGAGGCTGAAACAGGAGGATCACAAATTCAAGCCCAGCCTGAGCAACTTGGTGACTTAGCCCTCCTGCCTCAGCCTTCAAGAGTGCTGGGGTCACAGGGGTACATCACTATGTCTGGTCCTTCTGTATCCTTTTTTATGAAAATATTTTACTGTTTTGAATTAGAAAATGAAAACTATTTTCATAATGTAGAGTGCCCTCCTTTTGCTCCTAAAGGTGGAACCCAATCACTCTGCTTGATGTGTAGCCCAGGCCTGGTACACGAGTCTCTTGTGAGCCTCAGTTTAAGGCTCAGTGTGCTGTGGCATCTTTTCCAACATCCTGCCCTCCCAGAAGTCCCCTCAGTGCCCTATTGTCCCTACTATGACACTTAAGGTGCTTGTCATAATTATTTATCTGCATCCCTGGCCCTAAAGCTCAGCTCCTGGGAAGCAGGAGCTGAGTCTGATTTATCAGTGACCTCAGGACCTGGCATAGGCACCTCCCCCAAGGAATATTATTAGCTAATGTTAACTAACACTCACTATGTCACACATGGTGAGCACTTTGACTGTTTTGGTTCACTTACTCTCACAACTCTGACATGATGTGGATTGATTATTATTTTCACTACATTTTGCAGATGAGAAAACAGCTACAAAGATAATTGCCTGAGGTCACATAGCTCATAAACAGCCAGACCAGGGACATGAGCTCTGGCTGTGTAGTTCAAACCTGTGATCTTAAACACTGAATAGACATTTGGTAAAGCTCTGCTAAGTGAAAACACCTAGCATTTCTCCAAAGTACCATTCATTCTGAAAGATGATCTGAATGGACCCAAACGCAAGATGTCAATCCACACCCCAGCTGCAGTGCGGATCAAGGGGCCACACTGACAGACCATTGAGGACAACTGCACACGGCCAAGCGGTTGCACTCCCGGTGCTCACCTCCACTCATTCACTATGCTCCTGGCAGTTCCGTTTATGAATGAGAAAAAAATATGTGTACAGGGCAAAGGGGCTGCATGGGCCTCTTTTCCCAGGCCCCAGGGCTCCAGACCAATCATCCATTCCTCTTGATCTGCTTCCTCCATCCTTCCAGAGCCCATCTTCTGGGGCGCAGTGGGGACCCAGGAGCTCAACTGAGCATGAAACTTAGCTGTGAGTTTCCCAAGGCCCCAGGCAAATAGGCAAACAAGATTGCTTTTAACACTCCCCATAACTCCTTGTGAATCTTTTGTTTTCTTTAAGTCTGTGAACATTTACCAATTGCCCACCCTGTGCTATTTCCTGGAAATAAAGCCAAGTACAACACCTTCTGCAGTTGAAAAGGTTACAGAAATACTGTCCAACAAAATAACAAAAGCCTCAAATGTACCAATTCTAAATGTTCTAGTAGCCATGTGGAAAAAAAGGAAAAAAAAACAAGTGAACTTAGTTTTAATTATGTATTTTATTTTACCCAACATAGCTAAAGTATTTCAATGTGTAACCAATATAAAATTATATATTTTATGTTCTTTTTTATAGTTGAAGTCTTGGTGTGCCTTTTATACTTAAGAAAACTTTTCCACTTAGACTAGCTTTTTTTTTTTCTTTTTGAGACAGAATTTCACTACATAGTCCAGGCTGTCCATGAACTCACTGTGTACCCAAGCTGGCCTCCACCTCATGGTGATCCTCCTGCCTCAGCCTCCTCAGTACTGGAATTACAGGCATGGGCCACCATGCCCGACACTTAGACTAGTTACATTTCATGTGCTCAGTAGCCCCATGTGACTAGCAGCTACCATGCTGGATAGTATAGATTTATATTCTAAGAGACACTGACTTTTCAGAAGAAAGGTGTTGTAGGCAAAGACATCCACCTTGTCTCATAAGTGGTCACATGATCAGAAATCCATATGTTTTTGGCTCCTTGCACTTTTTTTTCCTTTATCTTCACTTTACCAGTAATATGTGAACATATTTTCATTATAAAAAACTTCAAACAATGTAAACTGCTCCTTACCCTCCACACTGTTTCACTCTCCCTTAGGTGAGTGTAGCTCCTTCTAGCATTTGCTTGCAGACTTACGGTGCATTTTATTGTACATAAACACCGTGCAGGGCATACTGTTCTGCAACTTGGTTTTTTCACATAGTGATGTTTCATTATTCTCATTTCATGAGTGAACAGAGATCCACCTCATTCTTTTAATTACTGTGTGATAGTCCATAACTATTTCCCTCCTGCAAGGACGGTTTAGCTATTTTATTGCTCCAGTATTATGAATAATGCTGTAATGAGCATTCTTGCACCCATCTTCATGTAAATTTCTGTGTTTTTCTGGAGTAGAGAAAAAGGAATGTATTTTGCTAGGCCAGAGGAGATCTTAGATTTTAGTGGACACTCATAAGATGCCCTTCTAAGGACTTTGTTTTGTTTTTTTGAGTCAGGGTCTAGCTCTGTAACTCAGGCTGGCCTTGAACTCTCAGCAATCCTCTTGCCTCAGCCTCCCAAATTCTGGAATTACAGGTAGGACTACTAGGCCCACAAGATGCTCTTCTAAAAAGAGCCAATTTACACCCTCTAATCTCAGCAGTGTGAGGATCCTTTTCTCACCCCTCCCATACTCTGGAGATTATTTTTACTGTAAGTAGGGTTACTCATAAGTGTGAGTCTTAGCAATGATAGAAGAGTAGTAAAACATTTTTAAAGTATATTCTACAGTATTGTTCTATTCATATGCAGACAGATTCAATTTGAGGCCCAGGATGAGTCACTGATCAATTTTAATCCAATCAATGGGAATGTGATGGTGTCACTGTATCTCAATGGGGGCGTTAGAGTCAAAAGTAAGTGACAACCAAGTACGGCCTCTATTGCCCTGGAACAGCAATCCCTTTAGGAGGTGCCCTAGTAGGGACAGATGTATCCCTCCCTCCCTGTGAATCAGGTCTTCTTCCTTCAGGGTTGGCAAGAATCCCTGGCTCTTTGCTGAACACTAAAGTAATTAGCTTGATCAGGGGCCTTTCAGGAAAAAAGACAAGTGTTTGAACACTCTGTCCAGCTAGACATGCCATGAGAAGTCACCAAGGATTGAGGCTAGGCTGCCTGTGATGACAGACAGTCCAAACTGCTTCGTCCTCCCACCTGGCTTTGGGCCAGACCCTTGTGGAGCAGCAAGAACCACACACCCATCCTCACACACACACCATTAAGCTCTTCTTTTCTGCTGGGCTCCTTGAGCTGGATTTAAATAAGTTAAATGCTTTCTCTGAGGTTCCATTTTACTGCTGTTTTGGGGGGGTAGTTTTTGGTGAGGGTTCAGAGTACTAGGGATTGAACTCAGGGCCTTTGTACTGACATACATTCCTGGTGCTTTTTCATTTTCTTTTTTTTTTTTTGGTACTGGAGATCAAACTCAGGACCTTGTACTTGTGGGGCAGGTGTGGTGCCACTGAGCTAAATCCCCAGCCCCCCAGTGCTTTTTTTTATTTTGAGACAGATTCTTACTGAATAGCTAAGTTGCTCAGGCTGGGTTTGAACTTGAGATCCTCCTACCTCGACCTCCCACCGTGCTGGAAGTACAAGTGTACACCACCATACTATTTTACTGGTCTTGAAGTAACTACATGAGTCTCAGAAAGGACTATATACATTCAACTGGGGAAAATCTCGCCTTTGATTTTTAGGAATTTCAGGAAAGTACATTTGTGGTGTCACAGGGCCCAGCAGGGCCAGAAGGCAGTCACAAGGTTGTATGTGTACTCAGACACACAGTCTTTCCTCACAATTCTAGGGACAGTTCTGTCATCTAGTGGGCTAACTGTATAAAACTTTGCTTACATGTTGGATAGCCAGGGAGAGATTAAGATACTTAATTAGAACCCAGTGTACTGTACTATTATTTCATAGCATTATTTTGGGTGACAAAAAGTCTTTTTTCTGACAGTAGTCTTACAAAGAGCATTACCATCGAAACAAAGTCTTCCTTTATGGACTTTCTCCTGGGACTAGAGGATGTTACCAAGACCAGAGCCTCCTGGTGTCTCTGGGGAAGGACAGCCGATGAGCTACTCTGGAGCCTTAAGAGGAGACATTAACATCAGAACCTGCCACAGTCTGATCCTCAGCTCAAATCTCCAGAATTTGGTTTTGTGAACATTCCAGAAAAGACATGGTATTGACAAACAAATTCATATGAGTCATGCTACCAAGAATTACCTAAAAACCAAAATCCATGCATGGATTTGTTTGTTCATTAAACTTTCACTGATACTGGGCCAGATCCTAGGTTCTAGATGTCATGAACAAAGCAGGTTTGGTTCAGGTTCTTACAGAACTGACTGACTGTCTAGCAGCGATGGCAAACCTTTTAGAGACCAAGTGCCCAAAATACAAAACCCACTTATTTATCGAAAAGTACCAACACTGCAATTAAACCTGAATGCTCAACTGCTGGGGAGATGCTGGGGCAATTCTGGGGCAACTTGGTTTGCTGGGGAAACTTGGCTCTCGTGCTGACAGAGAGGGCTCTGTGTACCTATCACAGCACTCATGCCATAGATTAGCCACCACTGATCTAGTGGGAGAAACACAAAAACAGGTCATTCAAAGCTAGCAAGATTAGTGTCAAAGTGGGGGACAGAACGGACAGAATGCTACGCTATGGAAACAACTAGGAGGGGCTTCAGAAATATGCCTGGAGGGAGTATTATTTTAACACAGGGGACAGCAGGGAAAGGAAAGAGCCAGTGTGAAGGAAGAATGCAGCGAGAGAGGGAGGGAATGGTTGTTGGAATAAGGCCTCCAAGAAACAAATCTAACCTTGAATTAGAACACAAAGGGGAAACTGACCTGGGCAGGAAGAGTCTCCTTCCTAAGCTTGGAGGGAAGGAGGTGAGGATGGCCAGGGCCACATGGGATTATAGCATAGCTGCTTATATCATCTATTTGGAGACCAGGGCATAGGAGAGAGACTGACTCTAAGAGTGAGGAAGAAGTCCTGGGGTTCAAGCTTTGACAAATGTCATATTAAAAATAACAGATCATGGGCCAGGGATTTAACTCCGTGGTTCCACCACCTGTCTCACAAGCACAAGATCCCGAGTTCGATCCCTGGTACCAAAAAAAAAGAAAGAAAGAAAAAGAAATAAAAGATCATACTAGGTACCTTGGGAGAATGAGAAGCATACCCTAATGAGGAAGTAAAGGCAGTTCACCTACAAGCTCTAGGAGCCCATTAGAGGTGGGCAACCGTGACTTTGGGATTCAGGGCTGGGTGCCCTCCTGCACTGCCCCTGACCCTAGTGAAGACATAGAAACGTCAGGATGGCAAATTCACCAAGGTCATAGTTTCAGCAACCTGGCACCACTGAATGCACAGATGGTGGAGCTAGAACAGGAGGTGAGTGAAGAGCAAAGGGATATGACAGATGGGGGGAAATCCTGATCCTGGTTCCTCCTATCAGTGAGAGTTGTCACCGAGCATCCACCACTGAAGTCAGAAGCCAGTCCACCATTCTCGATTCTCCTTCAAATATAGTGCGTTATCAAGGGGTATCAGGCCCACAGCCATCTATGCATCTCTTTGGCTTATCTTCTGCTTTTTTCCTTTGCCCTGGGCCCTCTGCTCAGCTTTCACAGAACTCTGAATTCCATGACCATAGGACAGCTCACTTTGTGTCAGAATTGTTTTAGTGGTGGAGTTAGGTGAAGCCGCCAAGGACAATGCTCCAGTGGCACAGTGAAAAACTCCTTTCACCTATCAGGAAAGAAGAATGCTGCTATGGGGAAGTGTGGGCCCACTGCTTCACGAGCTCTTTCATTATTTTCATAGTTCAGTGCTGCGGATTGAACCCAGGGCCTTTGCACTGAGCTACATCCCCAGCTTTTAAACATTTTTTATTTTGAGACAGGGTCTCACTAAGTTACTAAGTTCCCCAGGATGGACTGCCCATGTGCCACCACGCCCATCTAGCAAAGTATAATTGTAGCCCCTCAGTGATGTACACCTATATGGGTGTGCACTGTATAATTCTTTTAACCTATCTGTACGCTTGGAAATTTTTATAAAAAGAGGGGACTTTTTAAAGATAATGAAATTTGAGTACATGAATCATTACTCTGACTTTGACACTTTTTTGGAGTTTTTATTTATTTATTTTTTGGTATCGGAGATCGAACTCAGGACCTTGCGCTTGCGAGGCAGGCGTGGTGCTCCTGAGCTAAATCCCAGGCCCTGGGTTTTTATTTTTTTATACAATTTTTAATGGATTTTATAAAAGAGAGGTAGGGCTGGGCATAGTGGTCCATGCCTGTAATCCCAGCGTTTGGGAGGCTGAGGCAGGAGGATCATTTCGAGTTCAAGGCCAGACTGAACTACATAGAAAGAATCCCAGCACTAAGGAAGGCTGAGGAGGAGTATTACAAATTGGAGCCTAGAGAAATTTAATGAGACCTTGTCTCAAAATAAAAATAGGATGCAGTTCAGTGTGAAGACCTTGGGTTCAGTACTCACTACTGGGCCGGGGTGGTGGTGGGGTGGTGGTGGTGGTGGTAGTGAGGTAGAGGTAAATGAATTAAGAATATAAAATACACCGAATAAATATTAAGTATTATTAAGTGTATTAATGGTGCTACCTAAATTAATTCCATTGAGTGCTTTCAGCTTATTTTCATTTTTGTTGGTGTATGAGCTTAAATACGTATCTTTTTTTTTTTTAGTTTTTTGAGACAAGGTAGTCCAGACTAGCCTCAGACTCTCTACGTAATTTCTATCCCTGTGCCTCACTTTGCTTGTTTCTAAACTGTGAGACTGACTCCAAGCTCGCTTTCAATCCTCATTGTGTCTAGAGACGTCTTCTTGACTTTACAATTCTTTTTCCCGCAAAGCCTTTTCGTAAAACTACATTTCCCAAGAGCGTCCGTAGACGCCGATGTCGCGCAGCACTTCGTCATTCCTCCGCGCCCTTTATACTCATTTCTGCCTGCGAGCCACTTCCTTTCCTTTCGGTGGCTCACGGTGGCAAGATGGCGGTGCAGATTTCCAAGAAGAGGAAGGTGAGCCTATGGACCTGAAACCCAGAGAACTGCGGCGCCGCGCGGGTCCAGGACTTCTCGAGGGTGCCACAGCGAGACCTGAAACTCCGTGCCTTGCGCTGAGGAGATGTTAAGGCCTAGAGTTCTTGGGGTCCGCGGATGGCCATGGATTGAGTGCGAGGCCCGCGCCGGGTGAGCGCGGTGTGGCCGGGGAAAAGGATGCGGAGTTGGCCGATTTCGCCTCGCTTATCCTGGCGAAGACGGTTGTGAGCGTTTCCTAGTCAACACAGTAAACGTGTAGTGTTTTGAGGCTTCAGCGGTCAGAATCTAGTCTCAGTTGATTGCATGGTCCTCTGAAGAAGCTTTTTCGGTTTTAACTTTTTGTTATTCCATGGGAGAGAGTTGTGTAGAAAATATTAGCTTTTTTTTTTTAAAAGCAGGAAAAATTTATTGAGAGATAGTTTCTGTCTGAGAGAGACAGAAGGGGGTTTGGACGGTGGGTTGCCTCGAAAATATTAACTTTAAAAAATAGTTTGTCGTTTTGTGTTATATATTGATGTTAAAGTTAAACCAACAGGACTTGACCTAGGGTTTGCCAGTCCAGTCCACAGGTACATTAAGGCAAAATGACTGGGATTCTTGTGAATTCTTGTCTAAGAATCTGAAGATTGTATTTACAAGTGAGAATACTCCTAGTTTTTCACTCTGGTTCTTTGACAAGTTATATTGTGTTCTTTCAGTGCCAAGCGAAGTGTCAATATGCTGCTTTAGAGTAGCTTTTTATGTTGGATGTGTAAGTAAAAATAATTCAAACCCTTCAATGAAGAGATGATGACGAGTCTGACTTGGAAGTCCTGTCTTTGTCCATGTGGCCCTACTCTGTGCTGCGTTCTGTGACACCGGTTAGAGTCCTGGTCCGAGAAACTTCCTAAAGATGACCTAGAGGCATTTGTCTGAGAAGGGTTGCTGCATTCCTGTTGGAACAGGGGTCAGGGGTATTGGAGCGATTGGTGGGGTTGCTGGAGGTGGTGAGTTTTGATCAGTTGATGGGAAGAGTAAGCTTGCAGGCAGGTCCTTTTTTTGTTTGTAGTTTTTGAGATTGTCTCACTGTGTAGTTCAGGGTGGCCTTGAACTGATGAACTCTTGATCTTCCTGCCTCAGGCTCTGCGCCCAGCCCATGTCCTAATTTTAAGCTTTTTTTGTTTTTATTTTTTTGTTAGTTTGTTGCGGATGGCATCTTCAAAGCTGAACTGAATGAGTTTCTTACTCGGGAGCTGGCTGAAGATGGCTACTCGGGAGTTGAAGTTCGAGTTACACCAACCAGGACAGAAATCATTATCTTAGCCACCAGGTAAAAACTTACTTAACTAGCCATCACCTATAATTGTTGTCTATACTAAAGTGGTTTATTTTATATAAATTTAAAGGGACAGATACCCAGGGAATCTGGCCTTGGTGAATGTAGTTGTTTTTAAAAAGCTGTTTCATTTTATCATAGTTTCTGTAATCTAAATTTCATACTTTGTGGCAGATGAATGAGATTTTGCTGCTGTCATAAAAGCAAGACATAAAGTTATGCCTAGGATTTTGTGAAAGTCATGAATTGTCCCATTCTCCCATCCCAGGACACAGAATGTTCTTGGTGAGAAGGGCCGAAGGATCCGTGAATTAACTGCTGTAGTTCAGAAGAGGTTTGGCTTCCCTGAGGGCAGTGTCGAGGTGAGTAGTCTTGGATTATGCCAGAGATTATCGTGGACTTGGAAGTGACCCCTCAGAATGGGATTATTTCCTCATATCAGTGAGTTACAGATGGATTGATATTTTGTTGCATTCTTTAAGCAGTGGGCTTTGTATAAGCCTGTTCAATTTCTGTTTAAGGATTTTACATAGGACCAGTTGGCTACCCCACTGGTGTGGCTATAGCAGTATCCCGGGGTGAGAGTGCAGTGAAGAATGGTTCAACCTGTGTCACTTACTGTGTGCCATGTAAGATGCTTGTGGTGATTGTGCTGGATGTTGAAAAGAGTGGTAAAGGTTAACATGTGCCTTGGTTTCTTTAAAGCTTTATGCTGAAAAGGTGGCGACAAGAGGTCTGTGTGCCATTGCCCAGGCAGAATCTTTGCGTTACAAACTCCTAGGAGGGCTTGCTGTGCGGAGGTAAGTGTTCTGAGACTTGATGGTTATGCCTTTTTTGCTGTGGAACAAAATATGATGTGTCTACTGTTTGTTAATTTGGCAAATAAGCACTTCTTGACAAGATCATCTATTCTCTGAGGTTTATGACAATAAGATACTGTGCTGGCTGAATTGATAGGCTAACAAGACTAGTGAGGAAGATAAAAACCGTAAAATGGTCAGTGTTATAATGAAAAAAGGTTCTGGGTGCTTTGAGAGTAGAATAGAAAATAACTGCGGGACTCCTTGGTGAGGCTTTGAAAGGTCCCTGTGGTGAATTGGCAATAGGAATAATTCAGCTGGTTACTGGGATTGTGTTAGTGTATCTATGAGCAGCAGACCTGCTTTAGCTCTTGTAGAATATCACAGAATTTAAAACAAAACAAGTTAAAAGTTGTTCAGATGCATTAATGTATTCATTCACTCAATTGTTGAGCTGCAGGAAGGTTGGCTTGGTAGGGGTGAATAGTGCAAGCAAGAACATATAGAAAAGACTGCTGACCTTGAGTGCTGGTTTCATTGCCATCACCTGGGAATGTATTAGAAATAAAAACTGTTTCTGCCCAGAATCCATTGAAGGGGAAACTGGTAATGTGGCCCAGCAATCTGATTTTTGCACACAACTAGTTTGACTTTTGAAGTTCTGAGACCTGAGAAAGTTAATAAACTTCTGGCCCTTGCGTCTTCCCTCTTTTAGGTGGGGGTCATTATACCACCTCTCTGTAAAGTTTGAATTAAATGAGAATGTTAAAGGGCCTGGAGGTGATCGTTAGCTGTCCAATTGGTATCTTCCAGGTTGTAAACTAATAAACGAGTTGGGAGATGGAGTATGATGCTTTAAAGATCAGCAGGTCTGTAGACCTAAATGTTTTCCCAGCACTCTTAATATCAAGGTAGCCAGGACTCTAGGTGTTGGGGTTTTTTGTTTTTCGTTTTTACCTGGGGATCGAATACAGGACCTTGTGCTTGCCAGGCAGGCCTGGCACCACTGAGCTACATTCCCGGCCCTTTTTTTTTGTTATTTTAGCCTTTTGAGGTGATTATTTTTTGGTTTTGGTTTTTATTTTGAGACAAGGTCTTGCTATGTAGTCCAGGCTGGCCTTTTAATTCACTGTGTAGCCAAGGCTAGCCTTGAACTCATGGTGATCTTCCTGCCTCAGTCTCTTGAGTGCTTGGATTACAGGTGTGCACTACCTTGCCAGGTTTTCTGAGGTGATTCTAATATGCAGCCAAGGTTGGAAAACACTTGGTTAGAAGGAACTTGACATCAGTTCCCTGGGGAAATTAGTTTAAATTTGAGTTTGAGAGGAATAGAAGAGAATTGCCATTTCTGGAGCAAAACTGGTCAAGTTACTACTCATAAAGGGATCACTGAAAACAGTGAAGACCAAGTCTTATTTTTGTTCTTAAACTTGGTGGGGTGTATAAAGCCTGTCTTTGGTAATAACACAGGTGGATCTCTTCTTCCAAAGGGCCTGCTATGGTGTGCTGCGGTTCATCATGGAGAGTGGAGCCAAAGGCTGTGAGGTTGTTGTGTCTGGGAAACTCCGAGGACAGAGGGCTAAGTCCATGAAGTTTGTGGATGGCTTGATGATCCACAGCGGGGACCCTGTTAACTACTATGTTGACACCGCCGTGCGCCATGTGCTGCTCAGACAGGGTGAGCATCTGGGAATGCATGGGGTGAAGGGCATTAGCAGATAGGTGTGGTTTTCCATAGGTACATCAATGTTTGGGAAAATGTACCTTGGAAGTAGCTAAGCATGTTTGTACTCCTTGGGTTTATTGATTGAGCTGCATGGGCCAAAAGAATTGTGCTCCTGAGATAGACTGATGGATGGTTTGCTCTTGTTTTAGCCATCTGTGTACCCTTCAGTGATGACACGATGACGAGTCAGAAAGGTCACATCCTGCTCTTGGTCCTTGTCAGTGCCATGTTCTGTGGTGCTGTGCGTGGGTTCCTTTTGCAAAAGTGTCCTGCTTATTGATTGATTTAGAGGCATTTGTCTGAGAAGGGACCAGATCCAGTAGTGCTCTGGTAAACTACTGTTCTCTTCCATCCTGTTGTGTGGAGTGACTGGTGAAACCCCAGCTATGTCCTAACTTACTGTTTTCTAGGTGTGCTGGGTATCAAAGTAAAGATCATGCTGCCCTGGGATCCAAGTGGTAAGATTGGCCCCAAGAAGCCTCTGCCTGACCATGTGAGCATTGTGGAACCCAAAGATGAGATCCTGCCCACCACTCCTATCTCGGAACAGAAGGGTGGGAAGCCAGAGCCACCTGTCATGCCCCAGCCAGTCCCTACAGCATAACAGGTTTGTCTGCAGGAGCTGCTGCTTTTTACTTTCTGTTAATGCTGGGATTCCATGCTGATAATAAGCGCTTGGTGAATAAAATTGGATTCCACTTGCTTTACATGGGAGAACGCAAGTTGGAATAAGGGCCCATGATTCTGTTGGGCTGGGTGCTTGCCTTTGTTTTCTTTCACTGTCCTTTTACTGTGTTTGAAATCATTTTCCTTTGTCACCCTTAATTTGCTCAAACTTTTCAGGCCTTTCTTGCTAGGAATTATTCTGTCCTCTTGGAGCGCCCTTGAAACCATGACACTAAGCCTCTGGTATGCAATATATCCGAGGTTATTGGTTTGTTTCTTAGGCTCTGTTGTATTTTATTAATCATACGTGGGTCCCAAGAGGGATTGTATATGTACTCATTTGTTATATGAACGATCTTGATACTCAGGAAGTTTCTCTTACTATTGTGTTTTATTTGGTTTCAGGGCGTTCTTGGCAGCAGTATCTGAAAATGGAAGCTGCTGCATAAAGACATTTAATAAATCTTATATAAAAACATAAGTCGTATTTGGACTGTCTCTTCAGTGTTGAGACTACATTTTGTTGACCTGTGCAGCATTACTTGCCCTCTTTAAGATATATTTGTGATATTTGCAAGGGCCAGAAAATGGAAGGCCTGAGCAGAGGAAACCAGAAAAATACCTGTGGGATGGTGAAGGCTCATGGTAAGCCAGCACCTCAGTTTTCCTGAAGTTCAGAATTATAGGATTAGAAGAGGAATTTGGTTTTGGTGGCTGAGGATTGTGCCTAGGGCTCTGCACTGAGGTGCAGTCCCAGGCTGCAGAGGGATATGTTTAAGATTGTTTTTAATCCTTAGTATCCCTAAAATATAAAGGGAATTTGCCTGTGCCATTGTGCTTAAAGTTCAGAAGTAAATTTGCTTAAGTAGTACAAAGTTGTCATTAGAACCTACATTCCTAAATCCTATACTCTTAGCCATTATACTCTGGAAAACTTTTTTACAACCATGTAAATCACCTATCTATAGGTGTAGGTAGAGGACACCTATAATCTTAGAACTCAGGAGGATCCCTGCAAATTCAAGGCCAGCGTGAATTACGAAGCAAGACCCTGTCTCAAAAACATGTAAATTACCTAGGTTTTTTTTTGCCATAATGTTTGGAGTATTTGCCACCAAGGTATGTATTTTGTAAGAAATTGGATGCTCTTACTTTTGTGGAACCAGTGAAGGACAAACTGACTTGAAAAATCCTACAAGACTGATGATAAAAGTATTCTGATTGGTCAGAGGACTTGCTAAGGACAGCTGTCATGCCAATAGGTGGCTGCACCACCTAGTGGTGATGCCATCTGCCTGGTGACAAACTTGCTCTGCAGACTGCCTGGTCTTTGGTTATTTGGTAGTCTTAACTAGACTCCTCTGCACCAGGATAGACAAGGCACATTGTGTTTGTACACTTTTACACATGGTAAGGGTCTTAATATTTGAGAGAATAAATTATTTGGGGAACACATTGCAGAAGTATCCATGCTTTCCCATTACCCTGTATTAAATGCAGCATAAAATTTATCATTGTAGCCATTTTAAGTGTATACTTGGCGGGAGGGTACTGGGGATCAAACTCAGGACCTTGCCCTTGCGAGGCAGGCGGTGGAACCACTGAGCTAAATCCCTAGCCATTAAATGTCTACTTCTATAGTGTTAATATATTCATTATTGTGTAGTGGATCTCTAGAACTCATCTTGCAGGTATGTCCTCCCTTTTTGAGACTTTCATGTCTCTTCAGGCTTATCTGTTGGTAAGGGATTTGTTCTAAAACCCCGAGGATACCAAGGTCCTCAGATGGCTCAAGTTTCATAAAATGGCATACATACAGTTGTACATAATCTGTGCACATCCTCCCATGCACTTAAAAGTCATCTCTGGTCAGTACAGATCCAAACCTAAAAAAAACTCAAAAAACAAAAGCCTAATTCCATTTTGGAGGCTGAGGCAGGAAGATTGTTAGTTTAAGACCAGTGTAGGCTACATAGTTGAAGACCAAACTGGACTGTATGACAAAACTTTCAAAGAAAAGCTGGAGGTTGTGGTATGCACTGTGACCCCAGCACTCAGTGAGGCAAGAGGATCACAGGTTTTAGCCTAGCATGGGCAACTTAGTCTCTCTTAGCTGAAGATGGACCCAGTGCAAAGGCTCTGGATTCAATTTCCAGTTCCAAACCCCCCACAAATTCCCATTTGTGGCTGGTTGAATCCATAGACCCTTCAGGTGGGAAGAGTAGTAGACTCATCAGAATTTTCTAACCACTGGCATATTTAATGTATTAGTGACCTATTACTGGGCTCAGTGTGAGTTACTTGATTTATAGTACCTTGTGGCTAGGAACTAAAGCCTGAAAATGAATGTAAAAATTACATTCTCTAGTGTTGCTTCTAACTCTGGAGTGATAACTCTGGGAAGCGTTGACAGTGAGCTGACAGATGACTGCATGGTGTTTGGCTTCAGCAACTGCCATGTGCAAAGTGAATAACCGGTTCGTATGTGTATTCCCAGATATATTTTTGTGGTGTTGGGCCTTGCACTTGCTAGACTAGCTACCACAGAGCAACATCTGCAGCCCTTAGTTTTTAAAATTTTTTTTGGTTTTGGTCAGGGTCTTTCTAAACTGCCCAGGCTGGCCTCATGCTTGATCTCCTAAATAGCGGAATTATAGGCATGCTCTCCAATCCTGGCTTCATCCCAGATACTTCTGAACTTGTTACAGTATGCAGTAGTTCACTTGAAATAGGACTTTTTTTCTTCCCAGTTCTGGGGGTTGAAACAAGACAGAGCTATTTGTAGTGAAACTTGAAACTGATTTGAGCAGAGTATTTGTTGAAAATGAAGATAGGCGAGATTACCTAAAGGTCATAGACTTGGTAGAGTCAGTTACAGGTCTTCATTGTGTATGTGTTCTGATCATTAAGATTTGTAGCAGTTGCTGACAAATGGGGATCTCAGGGCCAGGTGTGGTGCACACCTACCTATAACCCCAGCACTTGGGAGGCTGAGGCAGGATCATCAGGCATTTGAGACTAGCCTGAACTACATAGCAAGACCCTATCTCAAACAAAAAATTGGGATCTCAGGAACTAGAAGCTGATTGGGTTGCTCTTGAGGCAAGGAGAAAACACCTAAAAGTGTGAGATCTTGGCCAAAGACCTAGAGGGCAGGTGAGGATTGGGAACCAAAACAGCGCCATCAGTGTGGAGAAGCACAGAATTTTAGGGAAAAGGTTTGGAAAAGACCTCTGCCCTTTCTGTGGTGCTAATCTCTGCAGACTACATACAGTTGATAGCCCAGGTCAAGGCAGTGTGGATTCACAACCAGTCCACATCAGTTCCATCTCTGCCTCACGTCTTCTATGTAGAGTTCCTAGCACAGTGCCTGACTTAGCAAGTACTGTACATGTGCTAGCCTTTACTCAATTATACCACATAATTTGTGTTATATATATTGTACGATGAGAAGCACACCCGAACTGAGATCACATTTACTACAATAAAGCAATTACTGGAGAAACCCCAGGGCCTCCACTGAGCTACATCCCCAGCTGGTTTTTATATTGAGACAGTCCGGCTGAGTTGCTCAGATTGCCAGGCTGGGGCTGGGGATTTAGCTCTGGTTCCACTGCCTTCCCTGCAAGTGCAGGGATCTGAGTTCGATCCCCGGTACCCAAAAAAAATACTGCCAGGCTGGGCTTGAATCTGTGATCCTCTGCTTTAGTCTCCCACAGTGCCGGTACTACAGGTTTGTGCCACCAGGACCAGCAGTAGTTACGATTTAATACTGTAACTTTACGTTTGTATTTCTCTGTACTGAATTGCACCATGTACAGTAAGTTTTTATGAGTTTTGATAATTTTTAACTTTTTATGAGTTGTATATATTTATAGTAGTAAATGATAAAATAGGTCATATTTTATGCATTCATGGCATACTGAATTGTTCTGTATTTCTAGGCTATACAGTTAATTTGTGAGCTTTTTTCAAATTGTCAAATTTTTTTTTAAAAATCCATGTATAAGTGGCTTCATGCAGTTGCACCCTAGGTCAAGGGTCAGTTGTACTTAAGCATGTACCTTCTTGGATACCATTAATAGCCAACCTTGTGGTAATGGCTTCTCCTCATCCTGACTGTAGGGGCCCCGACCACAGTAGCCGTGCTTTCTACTTCTACTGGAAGATAGACATAGACTTCAGCCGTTTACTGAGCCTTATTCCAGTTTCTATTTAGTTACTGTACTGAGCTCTAATGTTGGCTCTGTATATTTTAAGGTAGAACCTGCCACCGTCAGCAGAAAAACATTTAACATTGAGGGTCAATGTTTTCAATCTCAAAAATCATTTTTTTTTTACTATTTTCTTCCTCTGGGGTGTATTTTGATACTATTTTTATCTACCAAACTTTACTGTTACTAATTGAAGCTACATAAGCAGCAGGATAGTGGTGAGAATCAGATAATTGTTATACTCCCAGAGCTCCTGTAGGGTAAATTCCATTATTAACCACAGTTGACAACAGTCTACCAGGGGAAAAGGGTTTGAGAAATGTAGGACTTTCAAGACATTCACTTCTGATTTGCGAGCAAGTAACCTGAGACACTAGGTTGGAAATGACTTAACTTGATTTTAGCCCCAGTTCTGAAATTCAAATGAAATCATTCCTCTGCTGATCAGCCCCATATTGTACTAACAGCTTGGCCTTGCCAGATGCAGCTGGGCCTTTGTCCACCAAGTAGGAAGTGCCACTTCGGTAGATCATCCTGCCCTCACTGGTGCATCACCCACTGCTGCCCCCATGAGCAGCCTGTGTCTGCATCCCTTTGCGTGGTAAGCAAGAGAAATGAGTGCTAAGTTGCGTAGAAGGCAGAGCTCCTCTGATCTTCAAGGGTGTTTTTGCTTTTCGAAGGGAAGGGAAGGGAGTGTAGGCACTGCAATAAGCCTGCTTTCCTCCTAGGAGGGCCCAGAGGAGATGGATCTTTTGCTCACTTTTCCCCTCAACATACTAGGAAAACAGCAAGATTCACTGGGTGCAGGACACCCCCTTTTGTGTTTGAATCATTTTATGAGTAATTTACAGAGTAATATAAAGTGGTAGAAATAATCATAAATTTGAGCAGGTATTCAAAAGTATTCAAATTTTAAATATTCAGGTTTTAATAAGTACTAATCACATAACCAAGTATCCTAAAAACTTCAGGGTTTATTATTTTTTAAACTCATCTTTTTTTTTTTTTCTTTTTTTGATACTGGGAATCGAACTCAGAGCCTTTTGTTTGCCAGGCAGGTGCTATGCTACTGAGCTACATCCCCAGCTGAATTTACCTTTTAAATGGATGAATTTTATCTCCATAAAGTTGTCAATCTATGAAAATACATGTGTGAATATATAAGTTAAAACAGCAAACAATCTCCTTGTCTTGAAGGTAATGTACACCCAAAATAAGCACTGTCCCTTGAATGTAATAAAATACTCAACTGCCACACAACATAGTCATCTCGTACCTGATTCCAGGTTTCAAATACACCCCTGATAGGCTCCAGTTAATCCCTGCTTCTGATTTTTGTTTGTTATTCACTTGGAAAATTTTGATGACTAATTTTGTTGAGATGCCAGCCATTTTCTTCACTCCATAATTATGTCATTTAATTTTTAGATTTACAAAGGTAATTACAATGACCAATCCATAGATTTAAAAAAACTTTTCTAGAGTACATTTGTCCTGACTACCTTTGTGGACACCTGCCTTCACGTGTCCCTACCTACAAACTGTCATATATGGTGTTGCCTAAGCACTATACAGATGAAAGAATGTTGTCACAACACCCTTTAGCAAAACAAGATGATCCATGTTTTGCTTTGTGACTGCATTCATTTTCTCCTTTGCTAAGTGTGAAGTGATCGCTTACCAGTTTTTTGGGGTTTTTTTCCTTTGTCATGGGTGGAAAATGAGAGACTTGAATTTCTTTTTTTTTTTGGAAGAACTGTTGACCTGCCAGGCAGCATGTCACTTTGTGCCACCAAGGTTTAAATTCTTAAATGATGTTTTCAGACTTCTGAAAGATGATAGAATACTTTGGAAAATACAACAGGGAAACTGAAGAATGATGTAATAGTGATGGTCTGTTTGATGACTGTCTTCTATCTAGGCAACACAGACATTCTTCCGTTTCTTACTAAGTTTTGTCTAGCGTAGTTGGAAGATACTGAAAGGAAGTAATTTTTAGGGTAGTGTGGTGGAAATTGTTCTAGAGAAAAAATTAGTTCATCAAGATCTCAAAATATGTTTTAGATTTATGAAAGAATCCAGTGAATACATTGCTAATTGCAAGATAGACTGATTTTCACTCTTTAAAAATATAAGTAAATTTTCTCATTGTCCTAAGGAATCATAGTCATTAAATACTCAGTTCTTAGAACTGCTCAGAAAATATTCTCAAAACTAGATTTAGGTCCAGTGGCTTCTGATGTTATACCATGAATTAAGCCTCTTCTCAGCTAGGAAGTGGATGGCAAACCTGTGGCTAAGGGGTCCGTTCAGGATGTATGGTGTGGCTTCCTGGAGAATAACAGGCCATCCCATTCAGGAGGCAGTTTGGAGGTCCGAGGGGCAGTGGACTAGAAGCCACTATGGAAGCCCTCCATAGATAGTCCTTCTGTCTTACCAGTAGTCTTAGGAGACAAGAACACACAGGAGTGTTACTTTGGCTTATGTTCCAGTGAGCTTCCCTCATTGATTTAACATTCTGCCAGCCTGAACTGTCCCATTGCCCCATGGGACAGTCATGCATATAGTACCAAACTGCCTTACCTCTTCTGCCAGATGAGTCAACCAGCAATGAGAAGAATTACGGCCCTGCCATGAATGTGTTACACCATGTCTCCCTGCAGCCAGCTGGAGACCCCTAAGGGTAGGGATATAGCCCATCAGGCCAGGATTTCTCATGGTGGAAATGATAGTAGCGTCTATGTAACAACTGTGCTACACTGAACAGCCTCAGCTTAGCTAAGCCTGGGTGAGGCAAAATAGAGATTGCAGGCTTTGGAAGCAGTTGGGAGTCATAATTGAATCCTGGCACTGCCACTGCTTACCATCCCAGTGACCTTAAGCAAAAAACTTTACAACTGCTGAGTCTTCATTTGTGAGGGCAGAGGCATATGACAGTAGTGGCCTACCTCACCGGTATTAAGAGATACAAATTCAGGAAATTTGATTTAATGTATTCAGCAACTGGCCTTATTTCAGGCACTGAGGGACACAGGTAAAGCTGACACCTTTCCTACCTTAAGGGCATCCTGTGAGTGTTGGAAGATTACAGGTATCACATAGAAGGGACTGGCTATATGCTGGGTGACAGAAGAAGGGCAGTGGATAAGGAAGGGGCACAACAGAAGTAGACAACTCAGATACAGGACATTGAGTGTGCCCAGGGAGACAGGAAAAAACAGCATCTGCACAAAAGAGGATTTGGGACACAGCATAGGGGAAGTAGGGTATTTAGCCTGGCACACAGACGTGTCCAGCCCAGATGAGATGCCCATATCCTTGGAAAAAGCTTGCCCTGAATGTGTCCCCATCTTTTTCCTGTGTAGGAAAGTAATCTGGTGCCTTTGCTTTGTCCTGAGTGCTACTCATGGGGTGGGACAGGCGGGTTCAGTGGGGTTGGGCCTCCACCCACCTCCCTCCCACTGCTGCCATTATCAGCTGTGCCCAGATGGTCACAGGCTCCCTAATCTGGGATAATCGATGGGTTGTAGCTCAGCTGGGACCTGGGCCTTTGTGCCTGGCTGTGATGGACCAACCCCAGCTGGAGAGACCATGCAGACAGGGCCCTGGGGCTTTGGAAGATGGGGAGGGCTGTGGTGCTGGCCTTGGGTTGGAGAGAGATGCCAGGAGCAGATGAGACTCCTCTTCAAAAGGCAATCTGAGTGCAAATGAGCGGGCCCCTGCAGATGGCCTAAGCCAGAGCCTTCAGGCCACAGCAGACCCGAATGGCTCAACCTCAGAATCTGGTGTGTTTTGTTCCCTTCTGAACTCACCCCTTCCTATACAGTTTTGTCACTGCCCCTAGAGCTCCAGGCTACATTATAAGTGTTTATAATGGCATCTCTGGCTTATTTCTCACATTGATGTTGGGGATCTGGCAGGTCTAGGTACACAGCCAGGGTGGCTAGGTTCTTAGAGGCTTATGGCTCTGTCACACTCCACCCAGCATGAAATACTTGTTTTAAAAAAAAAAAAAAAAATGTCCATATTGCTCTTTTAAAGTAAATGAGGTAATGGGCATGCTATGGCTGAATGTTGGTGTCCCTCCAAAATTTGTATGTTGTTACCTAACACATGATGTGGTAGTATTAAGAGGTGAGGCCTTTGGGAGGATGTGATTAGGTTATTTCAGAAATGTGGGCAGAGCCCTCTTAGATGCATACTCTTAAAAAAGGCTGATGGGAGCTGCCTTGCCCCCTTCTGCCAGGTGGGTACACAGCAAAAAGTACTGCTTACAAAGCGTAGCCCTTAGGCAGTGATCTGGGACTGGCAAGCCTCTAAAATTGTAAAAAATAAATTTCTGTTCAAAAACTACTCAGTCTAAGGTATTTTATTACAGCAGCCCACACAGACTATGATGGTAGGAAAGCATTCTGTGAACATTAAAAGCTGGGAGCAGATACTGAGGATTGCTTCTCCAGGCAAAGTGGGGCTGAACTGGGACACAGACCCAAAGTTTGAGCAAGGTTTTGTTTCTACAGGAAAGGGGTCAATAAGTTATGGGGCTGTTTGCAGGAAGAAGGGAGCAGAATGGTGTGCTTCAGTTCTCCCCACCTCCTGGCTCTGGACGTCCCTGTCTTAGTCACCTGCCTAGGCTCTGGACAATGGTGACACAGCCATGGGAACTGGTGCAGCGCTGCAGGGATGGCTGGGCTTCCACCTGCCCACTGGTGGGGTCAAAGGTGAAGACTCTATTGGTGCTTTCCCCATGATCATCCCGCCCACCAAGGATGTGGACCTTCCCGTCACACACAGTCACTCCGCAGCTCTCCTGAGGGAACAAAGAGAAAGGTACATCAACTCTGTGGTCCAGCTTGAGGCCTACCTGGCCACACCAGATAGTAGAACCTTGTCTTACAAACTGCAGACAGGGAGTCTGGATGGCAGGACCAGAGACTGGGTGGACCTGAGGTTAAACTCTAGCTTGACCCTTTAATAAATGGATGGCCCCTTTGAAGCAGTTTATGTGCTCTGGGACTTAAGTCTGCTCATCTGCAAAGTTTAAAGGATAACAGTACCTTCTTTATAGGGTTCTCATCACAGCTGATGATAGGGTTAAGTATGTAAAACATTGTACATAGTGCCTGAAATAGACTACTCTTGGTCTTAGTTAAAAGGCTGAATCTATAATGCCTGGAATGTAGTCAGCATATAGTTAACAATAATGATCCCTACCACCACCATCTTAGGATCTCAGACTCAAAAGCCAGAAATCTCAGGCCCTTGGGAACACTGAACATCAGAACTGGCAAGGAGGACCTCCAGTCCAACCACATCTCTACCTAGTCTCTCTGGGGTAAGTCAAGGTAAGGAAGGAAAGGAACTATTGGAGCCAGAGACTTGAGGACCTGAGCTTCCTGTCTGCCCTCACTGGGTGGGGCTGAGAAATATAGCAGGGTCTTTCCCCATCACCAATTGCACAGTAAGTTACCACATGGTGGCCTTTAGGGAAGGAGAAACTGCAAACCCCCACTCAAGGCTATAGCACTTGGGATTCTAGGTTCTGGTTTAATATGGCCTAACTGGTGACCTTGGGCCAACCTCTCTAAGGCCAATTATCATTAAGGACAAAGCTAGAGAACTATGTAAAGTCTGCTAGCATTAAGTCATGCAAGACCCACTCCTTCCAAGATCCAGGGCCTTAGAGTGGGTTTGCTGTCCTGAATGGACCAGTGCCTGGGCCATGCTCTGGAGCCTCTACTTACCACAGGGCTGGGGAGGACAGCTGCTTCCCCCCAGACATCTGTGCCAGGGTCATAGGTGAAGATTTTGTTCATGAGGCCCCCCACCACATAAATGGTGTCCTCAAGGGAAACAGCCTCAAGACACCGCTGTGAGAAGGGTGCTGGCGAACGCAGGCTCCACTGGTCTTCCTTGGGGTCAAAGCACTGCACCTGGGGGCAGGAAGGCAGTGATGGTGAAGCCTGGATCCCCAGCTGCCCTGCTGCCCATCTCCTGCCACCTCTTTCCCCAATACCACCAGTGTCTACCAGGCCTGAGCTAGTGTCTGAGTCAGAGAGGAGACCTACTGTCCCTGCCCTGAGGTACTCAACCTAGGTTCTGTTTTTTGTCTCTAGCCTCTGGATGCCCTTTGTAAAAAGCCTTATTTTTCTTTTTTGTTTGGTACCCAGGGATTGAACTCAGGACCTTGTGATTTCGAGGCAGGGGTGGTGCCACTGAGCTAAATCCCCGGCCCATGCCTCCTCATTTTTCAAAGTCCAGCTCAAATGCTGCCCCATTTTAAAGCCTTTCCTGGTGTGTCCACCCCTCCTTCCCCACTGCAACAACAGTCTCTCCTTTGATGGAGGATCATAGAGCCACCTCATATGAGATTAATCATTGGAGCACACAGCAAGCTGGGAGAGATAACGTGACCTGGGATATGGAGGTGCTCTCTGGATGTCCCCCGTCAAGAAGCATTCCTGGCTGTGTGCAATGTCAGTGTCCTTCTCTCCTGGTGCTTGGGGTCATGACTCCATTCCAGCTGAGATGTAGTTACACAGCTGTTCACAGGCCTCTAGGCTCATGGGTGTTTATGATGCCCTGAACTCTTTTCTGATGGTGCTTACCTTGCTTGGCTGCATGCTCACCTTTGCTCCCTGCTTCAATTTTTTCCTTGGAGACCGCCCCCCTCCCCGGAATGGCCTATAACAGATCAGTCCTGTGTGGGATGGTGCGAAATGGGGCCCCCACCACTGGTGGCCCAAATCCAGCTCTAGGAAGGTTGGCTGGAGAAATGAGGTCAGAGAATAAGGAGGGGTGAGGAATCCTAATTTGCAGAAGATTTGGGTTCCAGGACCACAAGTAGGGAAGAAGGAAGAAGCTGCCATGAAGATTAATTTCTATTCATAAAAGCTTAATTGTCTGACACGAGATTAGCAGACTACAGTTCATCTACCCAGTGGAATATTACAGACACTGAAATGATCACTATGAAGTTCAAATATATGCAGAAAGTGCTTATAAATGAGACTAGAAAGCACAATACAAAATTTTAAAGCAAGAACATACAATTAAAACAGAAAAAGCCAGGCGTGGTAGCACACGCCTGTACTCCCAGCACTGGAGGCTTCCAGTTCAAGGCCAGCCTGAACTATAAAATGAGAACTTGTTCCCCCCGAAAAAAAAGAAAAAGTGGAAATCAATTCAGTGGAACCCTGAAAGGCAATGTACCAAAATGTTTATAGTAGTTACCCTTAGATGGTGGGAGAATGGAGTCTATGGATGAATTTTTTATTTCTAAATTTTCAAAAAAGCAATTTTTTTTTTGGTACCAGGGATTGAACTCGGGTCCTTGCTCTTGCAAGGCAGGCGGCAGAACCACTGAGCTAAATCCCTGGCAAAAATGAGCATTTTTTTGAATGCAGGAAAAAAGTTTTTTTGGAGGAAAAACTTTAATCCTACCCTTTCTCTTGCTTAGTTTTAAAAGTCTATGAGGGGCCAGGGATTTAGCTCAGGGGTTCCACCGCTTGCCTCGCAACCGCAAGGATCCGAGTTCAATACCTAGTACTAAAAAAAAAAAAAAAAGAAGACTATGAGACCCCATATGGATGGCACTGGCCCAAACATGGGAGTCCAGAAGTGCTGTTGGCCCACTGTGAACTTAAGGCCATTTCTCTGAATTCATTTCCTTGCCTAAAACCTGGGGGTGACTCCTTGTCTCTGAAAATGGGAATAAA
Source organism: Heterocephalus glaber (assembly GCF_053883595.1). Taxonomy (NCBI): domain Eukaryota; kingdom Metazoa; phylum Chordata; class Mammalia; order Rodentia; family Bathyergidae; genus Heterocephalus; species Heterocephalus glaber. The sequence continues at coordinate 29,882,453 of NW_028258293.1, forward strand.
GAAAAGGAAGAAAATTAAAGAAAAATTAATTAAGTTAAATTAAAATAATTAATTTAATTAAATTAGGATAAAGAAAATTAAAATAAAAAATTAAAGAAGGAGGAAGGAAGGAAACTAATTGCCCAGGTCTACGCCTAGCGCACAGTAGGCGCGTCTGTTTGTCAGCAGCCTCCAGTGCCCCTTCTGCACCCCCAGGCCTGTGCCCACCTTGTTGGTGTTGACACCATCCTGCCTTGCGCCCCCAATCACGAAGAGCTGGCCCACGCAGGGCGCCACCGCCGCAGAGCTCACGGCCTCCAGCAGGGGCGCAGTGGCCACCCAGGTGTTGGAGAAGGGGTCGTAGCGCTCCACGCTGCTCAGCCGCCTCAGGCCATCGAAGCCGCCCACTGCGAACAGCTGCGGGTGAGGACACAAGCAGAGAGGCACTGGGAGTCAGGGCCATAGGCATCTTCTTGGCACCTCTGCTCCAGTCTGCAAGCATAGAAACTATCTCTACACTTGCTTCGGGACCAAAACCACCCCGGGAGCATTCCAGCATTGCCGCACCTGGGTGGTCACTACCCAATTACAGAACCCCCCTCAGCTGCTTCCTCTGCTTAGCCAGAGATAAAGAGGCCAGTCCCTAAAATGGGTACTGAATGTGGATTAAATCTGTAAATACCTGGGACCAAGCTGATAGTTAATAACAGCTAATAGTTTTTATTAAGGGTTTACCACCCCACTAATTGATTCTAAGAAACACTTTGTGTTGCTGAATTCAGGATGTAGGACACAAAGATAATCAGAATTCTTTGTCCTAAGTGGCACTGAAGATTCAAACCTGGACTATTTGGCCCGAGAGCCCACACCCTTAACCACGACTAGGCTGTACTAGGCTGTAATAAATGGCTGTTACTGTTAGCATTAGCGTTATTATTTCATCTTGGGAAAGTCCTTTTCCTCTTTTTGGGCTTCACATTCCTTCTTACAAAGAGAGGGTCTTAGAGGGACTTCCCCCAGGACATATCCGCCCTAAACCTGTGCCTCTGATCTAGGGCAGTGGCTGTTGAGTGTGCCTACCTGCCCCTGCACTGCCGCCATCTTGTGTCTCCACCTGCCCTTGTGCAGCGAGGCTACCTTGATCCAGGTGTGCAGATGGGAGCTAAACATCCACACATCCCGGCTGTTGATGTGGCCTCCTAGAGAGAGAGAAGCAGCTGTTGTCCCCAGACCCTCTTGCTATCACCAGCACACCCAAAGCAGCCAGAAACACAGGCCCCAAATCCAAAGGCGGGGTTAAGAACAGGATTTTTCCTTGGGCTGGTGTAAGACTGGGCCTGTGATGCAGCCACTACTATGAATGAGAGAAAAAAATCATCTGAGGGGTTTTGAGGGACAGGGCTGCCAGTTTCAGGCAGGAGCTGATCTTCACTGGGTATTTTGTGGTGGGTGCTGCCTCTGTGCTCAGGGAAGGGTATCTGTGCTTGGGGGTGGGTGTCTACTATGATACAAATAAGTGCAAAAGGTACCCAAGACAAGCATCAGGAATGTTCTGGGGTCAAGGGAAAGCTAAGCCATCATCTGCACAGGAATGGGGGAGGAATACAGGGTGACCAGTAATCTACACTTCTGTTTCCACCTTCATGATTTCATTTCTGGGCCCACCCCTTCATGAAGTATTGGGATTACTACCGCCGGGCATGGTGGCGAACATCTATAATCCCAGCACTTGGGAGGCTGAGGCAGGGGGATCACTGGAAGGTGGAGGCCAGCCTAGGCTACATAGTGAGTTCAAGGCCAGCCTGAACTACATAGTGAGACCCTGTCTCAAAAATAAAAATAAAAAAAATTTTAAATGGGGCCAGGGATTTAGCTCAGTGGTTCCAGCGCCAATCTTGCAAGTGAAAGGTCCCAAGTTCCATCCCTGGTACCTCCCCCCAAAATATTTTAAATGAAGTATTAGGATTACTATACACAGATTTCATATAGGAAACCTGAGACCATTAATGACCTGAAGACCACATGGCCTTTTATCAGAGCAAAGACCAGAATCTTACGCCCTGAAGTCCAATACTGGTGCTGGCGAAGGACACAACATACCACACCAGTGATTGGCTCTCCAAGACTATATACCATTTCAACCAATAACTGTAGGTTCTCAGGAGTCCCGCCCCTATCTGATTGGAGGGGAAATAAATAGTGTGCTGGGGTGGTGGTGGTGATGCGCCAATCCCATGGGGCTCCTGCTGTGGTCCCACCCTCACCAGAAACGTAGACGTCATTGCGAAGAGCGCAGGCAGCGAACTCCAAGCGTGTGTAACCAGGCAGGCTGGGCAGAGGGGTCCAGCGCTGGCTCTCTGGGTGGTAAGCATCAGCAAAAGGCAGCTTCAAGAGACCTTTGCGGTCACAACCACCGATGACCACAATCACTTCAGCAAGATCCATGAATCTGATGTGGGAATAAACTCAGTACCTATTGACCTGCACCCAAGTGTGGCCTTTTTTTCACCCCCTTGATGACGATACTATACAATCTTGTTGCCCTTCCACATCCTTCTGCCTAACTACCCCCAATTCTTATCACTTCCAACCTTCCCTCTGGTTACTAATAATAAGGTCACTAATTCTTACTCCATTGTATGTATGTACCTCTAAGTTACAGAAAAAAGAAAAATTTTTTTCTGGTACAGGGGATCAAACTCAGGACCTTGGTTCCACCACCTGCCTCGCAAGCACAAGGCCCGGAGTTCGATCCCCAGGACCAAAAACAAACAACCAGACCAACCAAACAAACTCAGGACTTCGCATTTTCGAGGCACACATGGTGTCACTGAGCTAATCTCTGGCCCAGAAAAATTTTTTTAAAAAGCCCTTACCTAGAAAAATCACCTCATTTGGGGCCGGCGATTTAGCTCATTGGCACCACGCTTCAATCCCCCATAAGAAAACAAACAAAAAACCTCCCCCAACACAAAACACAAATAAACAAAATTACATTAATCCTTATGTGCATTCTATTAGGTAAGTCCTATTACCTCTTTTACAGAGGTGAAAACTGAGGCTCACAGATCATGGCTTGCCAAAAATCATGCCCAGGAATTTTTTCCCCTTCTGATCCTCATGAGTGGTAGGCAAGCCCTCTACCACTAAGGGGCATGTCCCCCACTCCTCTTTTGTTTTCAATTTTTTTTTTTTTTTTTTTTGGTACCGGGGATTGAACTTGGTAATTTTCATTTTTGATCTTGCTAAATCAACCAGGTTGCCTTGAACATTCGATCCTCCTGTCTCAGCCTTCCCACTAGCTGGGATTACAGGCGTGTGCCATCCCATTTGGTCACGCTGTTTTGTCTGATGAATCAACCCTCTTCATGGCATTTTTCTGACCTCCATCACCAATTGCTAATTCTGCTGCCTCCCTTTTATATCCATTTCCTAAAGCCATCCCTTAATCATTAATTCCTCTGAACAGGGCTATTCACCCTTTCTGTAAAGCATCCCCCACACCCTCCAGTCTTCTGACCTCACCAGATTCTCCAAACCTTTTAGCCAGCAGTTTCCTAGTTTCTTCAATAAATAGCATATTCTTCGCCCCAGGCCCTGTGCTTAGTGTCAGAGATACAGTGGTTAAGACAGTGTCATCTCTGTCTTCTGTCCCTGGGTGATGACGACCAATTTGGATTATCCCACTCATTGTTTGCTGTCTCGAGTTTCAGAGGTGGAATAGTCGTCTCATTTCTCCCCCTATCCTTTCCTAACTATATCCCTTACTAGTCTGTGAGCTCCCCGAGAGCAGGTGTCTGCAAATCACTCGCTCCAGGACCTGCACAGAGCACTCAAATTATAGGTAACAATAAGAGAGGGAGCTTGTGCCAGGTGTGGAATCTCTCAAGGGCAGGAAGAACTCCCAGGACCAAGCTTATGCTATATTGAATAGATGACTGAATTTCACTGAAGCAGTGCGACTAAGCGAATTAAGAGACGGTGACGGAGTGGGTAGGTGGTTGAATAACTGTAGGGCTGGTGGAGGGCGGCTGTACCTCCGCGGCCGGGCCCGCAGTGCGCAGGCCTCTCGGCCCAGGATGAAGCAGGCCCGGGCCTCGAGCAGCAGGGGACGGCACTCGCCGCAACCCTGCAGCAGCTCGTCGGCCTCCACCTTCTCCAGGAAGTATGCCGGTGCCAGCAGAGGCAGGCGCACGTGCTCTAGCAGGCGCCTCAGCTGCCCGCGGCGGGCCGGCGCGTCGTGGCGCACCCAGCGCATGGCAGCCTCGAACACGGCCTCCTCGCGCGCCACGCCCAGTGCGGGGTCAGCTAGCAGCGCCACCACCTCCTCCGGGGGCAGCTCCAGGAAGTCCGTGTGGTGCGCTACCTCGGCAAAGGCCTGGCGCAGCACTCGGCCACAGCTCTCGGCCAGCGAGGCAAGCGAGAAGGCGGCGGCCACGCGCCGCAGGGCCAAGCTGTTGGCGGCGCGCAGGCGGCCCTCGAGGAAGCGCGCGCAGACCCCCCGCAGGCCCGCCACGCCCAGCCGCTCGGCTAGCGCCAGCACCGCAGCCGCCTCTTCCTCGGCGCGCAGGCGCACGCCCGCGCCGTAGACGTAGTCGAGCACCACTGAGAGCGCCGCCGCCGCCGCAGCCCCGGCTGGGTCAGCGCCGGGCCTCTCGGGCGCCACTGTCACCACTGACGGCCCGGCCAGCCCGCGCTCCGGCCAGCCCGCTGTGAACAGGCTGCGGAAGTAGGCGCTGCCTGCGCTCAGTGCGGCGCGGTGGCACGGGAAGTCGCGGCCGCCGGCGCGCAGCACCACGTCGGTGAGGGTGCCGCTCGGCCGGTAAGCGTTGAGGGTCTGCAGGACGCGCTGCGCGTTGCAGGACGCCGCGCACGGCGCCTCGCAGCCCGGCTCCTGCTCCTCCGGCTTCGAGGCCTCCCGCATTCTGCCAGGTAGAGAACACAGACAGCGTCCGGAAATCCTGGCAGGGCCAGATTAAGGGACCAGAGGCCTATCTCATGGCACACCCCTCCCTGTATTCCTTATTTCGTTCATGTTTACATTCGTTCACTTACTCTTCCTTCCATGTATCCATTCCGTCGCCTTCTGGCTGTGATCTAGCCCGTGCCTTATCGCTACCTCCTTCCTCCCCAATTACCTACTTCATTCATATTGCTCTTTTCTTTTCTCCAGACTCGCTAAGCTTTTTCCCATCCGATTCTGCAAGAGACAGATGGTAGGCTCTCAAATAGGGTAATTTGAGGAGTCCAATAAAGGCACGATTTACAACGGTCTAGGCAATATTTAGGAACTCCCTAGAGCGCAGAGCCACGTGGATCAACCACAGGAAGCCTCTATCTCTATACTGTGAGCGGGAAGGCAGGGAGGTTACAAAATACCAGTATAGAGAGGGTCCTGTGACATGTTTTCGGGCCACCCCAGAGTGTCATGCATGTGTGTGTGCATGCATGCATGCATGTAATAACTACTTCCTCTCCATTCTGTCTTCTGCAAACCTCCTTTAGTTCTTCCTCCTGACCAACCCCTGATTCTATTCTGTTCATTCCCCCCCATGCACACACACAAACACACACACACACATACACACACACACACACACACACACGGCACAGTCAGTGCTATAGTAGGAGCCCAATACCTATTCAAGGTCGAGTGAACGTATTAGATATTTATTGTGACTTACAGTATTTCTGTTCCAGGCAGTGAGCAAGACAACCATAGTCCCTTAGAGCTTCCCAGGGCTCACAGCCTAGCAGGGGTCTCTTGGGGAGTTATGGAGAATTAAGGGAATTCATAGAAGGGGCAGTAAACCAAGTTGGGGGGAATCAGGGGAGAGGTTCCTAAGAGGGGAGCTTCAAATAGAGAAAGATGGGTAGAATTAGCCAAGTGAAGGCAAGGGAGTGGAGGGAGGCTATCTCCTGCTGCAGGGAAGTGGGAAGAACCAAGCCGTAAGGACCCAGTGGGGTTCTGATCCTCCGCCTCACACCAAGTGACCCCTCTAGGCAAGCCTCTCCCCCTTCCCTGTCCTCTTCTGAAACAGGAACATAATGCCTCTCCCCAGAGTTGTGAATGACATGAATGAAAAGTGCTAGGTGGGTAGTAGTACATGCTGAGTAAATGTTACCTAGCCTTGAGTTTACTCCCATGAAAGAGAGTCCACCATAGTGTGTTGGTTGCTTTTGTTTACGTAATTTAACTTGACCCTCACAACCCTGAGAAGTATCTTTAGTCACATACACACTTTTTTGTTGTGTGGAAACAAGTACACAGAGGGAAGCTGCACTTCAAAGGTTTGCTAGGAGGATCCAAGAAGGGATGTTTGTAGAACACCACAGACTCTAACGGGGTTCCACTGATGGTTAGGATTCAGCCCTGATGAACACAGCCTCTGTTTGCACAATTCCAGGGGCAGGGAGTTCTCTCCATTATGTGCCAATTTACTCCAAGGGAACTCAGTCCCTTGCTTCTCTCCATTCTGATCTCAGCTTCTCAGCCCATTCTGACCTGAAGTCAGCCTGGCTTTCATTGCTCACGCTGGGTCATCTTGGGCAGTGGATTTCCTGCCTCAGCATCAGGATAAATGAGCTCCTCAGTAGACAAAGAGGTCAGCTAATTTTGCCCAAGTAGACAGCTTGGGTTCTGAACCCAGCCAGCTCCAGTCTGTGCATGCTTAACCACTCTGCCACACTTACCAGGGTGAGGCCTGTCCCCAAGGAGCAGCTGGGGACCCAAGGAGGGAGGTGAGACAGGTCATCTGCACATGCCACCTCCAGCTTAGGACACAGGTACACTCTGAGCTGAGATGCAAGAGGGCAGACCTCAACAGCAAAAATAGGGACTTCTCCCACTAAGATGTGGCAGGGCAGGGTGGGGACTTCCTGAGGGGAGGAAGGGAGCCCCCTCCTGGGAAGTGTAACCATACTTATTCATTCTAGTGCTCTCTACAACTTTAGGCACATTGAACTGTGGACGCAGCCATAGCAACCTGAGACAAAGTTTCCACCTTGGGGATTCCCAGTCTGGGGACTGAAGATCACCCAGTGCCAACATGGAAAGGAAAGGATTCCCAGGTGGAACTGCGTAAAACACACTCCCTAAGAGCCTCAAGCCAATGGTCTTGACGCAGACTGAGACCCAGCTCGTGGAAGCTGACTCAGCGCGCGTAACCACCCCCATTTCTCTTTCATCAGCACTCACATGTATAAACGCTCAGACTTTGGGACACCACACAACCGGCAGCCTGCATACCAAGCCCTGCCCCCAAGTACCTGGCCCTTACCTGGCCACGCCCCTTCTCGGGCTCCGGCGCCGCGGCTCGCGCAGGGACCACTCCCCTCTTGTTTGTGCCTGCTGCCTGCGACGGCCAGCCCGGCTCTAACAATGTCCCTGCCACTCTGCCCAGACTCCCGCTAGGACTCAGTTGAGGGAGGACAAAGGGGCTGGGCGCCAGGGGGAGGGGAGGAAAGGGGAGGAGGAGGGGTGGACTCTGGGCTTTTGTTCTACTCTCGGACCAGTCCCGGGGAGGGAGGGGGCGGTAGTAAGCGTGGGATTGACTGTGTGTGCAGCTCTGCGATCTGGTGTGCCTGGGGATTGGGGACGACCTGGTGCTAGCCTTGTTCCTGAATGAAACAGGTGTGTGGGGGCTGTTTCTGACTTGGGTAGATGGGGTGGTTCTTAGCTTAAGTGTCCCAGGATACCTACTTGTGAATGTGGGAGTGCATGGGGCATAGCGACTGTGTAGCACTGGTGTGGTGTGGTCATGTGGTTGTGTGGCTGAATAACAGTTACGGATTGAGGTTTTCCTCCTTCTATGTGACTGTGCTCTGCTCCTGCTTGACAGGAGACATGTCATTCTGAGACTTTGTGTGACCCTGTCCCTTTGTGTCTCTAGGTGTTTGCTCGTTTTTGTGCCAGGGTTTCATGCCTCCATGGCTTGTGTATCACAGTGGTGTATATATCCACAGGATGTACATGCACGTGTGTATGACGGGTGTCTGCATATGCATGCAAACAGCATGTGGTCCTGTGTCTGAGGTGTGGTGTGCATGGAGGGGTGAGTGTCCCTTGGGTCATAGTGGACAGGGTGTGGGCAGTGATTTGGGTGGAGGAATGAGGCAGCTCTGGGCTGGCCTGGCCTCATGGAAACAGAGAAAGGGGATTCCGTGGGCTGGTGCTGGATCATTTGCTGCCTCCACAAGCTGCCACAGGGCCTGGTATCCATGGGTGGATGAGGGATTTGCCCTTTTGGAAGGGAGCAGTGGTTTGGGGAGGAGCTTGCTTTGACAAGAGCCTGGTTCTTCATCTTGTCATCTTAGGAGGGGTGATAGAGACCCTGGTTGTGCCTATCATTTTGGGTCACTAAGATGTTCAGAAGAGGGTGGGTATAAGCCACATGCCATATGGAGTCACCCTCATGAAGGCCAGGTGTGGTAGGAGTCTGCCCTGGCCAAACCCAGGCAGGTCCACTTTGTGGAAGGAGCTGATGGGAGGGCTCACTGTGATCTTGGCTGGACATGTGTCCTGAGGTCTGGCCAGTCTGTCCCATGAGCCCTGCTCCAGGAATGGTGAACACCTTTATACCCAAAAAGTTTTCTGTGTGGCTGGTTTGTTAAAGGAGGTGAGACTTGGGCACCTTCACATCTATTCATGGGCAGGAGGGACCTGGCAGAAGTGGAAGGTGGGCTCAGCCAGGAGAAGGCCTCACTCTCTGAGGACGGAGGGAGGAGTGGTTTACCAGGATACTTCCCTGTGAAGAGGGCAGTGCACTATCCTCTGCAGACAGGGGAGTCTCAAATGGGCAGCAGGAAGGTGGGGTTTCTAGTAATCCCTCAGGTCATGGGAGAGGAGCTGGGGTGGACCATGGGCTGCAGGTCAATTGAGGATGGGGACACGGTTGCCAGATGTGGCCGGGAGCCTTGGCTACCCTGGCCAGTGGGCCCAGGGGAGCTGATGAGACGGGGAGGAACGGTCATGAAAGGTCTGTCCTCTTTCTTAGTTGGGCTGCCAGAAGCTAGAAAGGAGGTCATTGGGGGAATTTCAGAAAGGGCAGTGTCTGCCCCCGCCCAAGCAGTTCTGGGTTTCACTCATGTCTGTGTCCAAGACAGGTGGGAACTGAGCTCTACCCCAAGAAGGGAAGTGCTTGTGAGATGTTCAGTGGCAAGTAGTGTGAATGCCCTCAGCCCCAAGGGGCTGTCCTAGAGGTTCATGAGGGTGGACCTTTGGAGGTGCCAGCATTTGGAAGAGGGTCTTTTCCTTTCTCCCAAGAAGGTGCCAGAATCTCTCAGACTCCAAGAATTCCATTAAGAAGACCCTGGTTTGGAGAAGAGACAAGACCCTTGGCTACCAGGGATCATGGCAGGTACTAAGTGCAAGGTAGAACAGGGGTTCACCCTCCTGGTTTGCTTTTAGGACACTCCTAAGACATACAGACTCTTAGGACAAAGTAAACCCCTCTGCCCTAGGAAGAGACCTCTCTGGGCTGTAGGCTTGTCTCACCATAGACAGGGGACCTCTGTGGCTGTGAGGACCTGCTGGTCCTATTCCTCAGTCCTGCATCAGACACAGGAGCCCTCCCTGTCTACTGTGTTGTTCCTAGCTAGCTATGGAAGATACTCAGGGGCTGGAGTCAGAATCTGGATAGGATCCTGGCTTTACCTCTTCAATGCTGTGTGGCCCTGGACAGTCACTTTACCTCTCCAAGAGTGTCCTGTCTACCCCAGGCTGTTAGAGAACCTCTGGCATCCTAGCTGACACAGGTTAGGGGCTCCACCATCTTACTGTTTTTCCCATTCCTTTCCCAGAGTGATTCCTTTCCAGTCATAGGGCCAGAACTAACCCTCAAGCCCAACACACTCTGTCCCCACCCTCCTGCTAACAATGCAGACCACACACATCAAGATGGCAGCTTTAATCATCCTGGCCAAAGCCCTAGGCTCCCTCCACTGCGGGCCACCTCAGCCACATGCCCATGATTGACTGTGCCCAGAATGTTTCCTAGGTGGCCCCTGACCTGTGGCTGCTGATGTGGGAACCTGAGGTCTGTTAATTTGTGGACCTCCTGGGCCCCAGGACCAGTTCTGCCCAGAGGCCTGCTGGACATTTGGGTGTGAGACAGAGCAGCCTGAGCATGCACTTTTGGCCATCTTCAGCTGCCCTTAGGGGACATGGCTCAAGTTCTCTGCTGGGGCAGGGGTCAATGGTTGTGGGAGGCTGGTCAGGGAGGAGGATGTGTCATGGCCACTGGGTGGTTCCTCCTGGGCTGAACCTCCTTGTGCTTTGAAACTGATGTGGGAAGCAGAGCTGCCAGGGGCTGGGGGAAAGGCCCAGCCTGGGTCCTCAAGGCAGGATAAAAACAGAGAAGTTTGCCTCAAGGCATGAACAGGTGGGCAGACACACATGGGCAAGGGTGAGCATCCACATCTTCCACTGTCACAGGGGACGTGGCACAACCTAGTGACCCATCAAAGCTTCCAGGCTGGGATATGAGGGAGGGCCATAAGAATAGAACCTGGGGACCAGGCTCTGCACTTCACAAGGAGCCCCAGGCCTGCAGGGGCATCTGGGAGGTTAGAATCCTGGCCCAACTGGGCCTCAGGGGAGAGGTGATCCCCTCCAAGAGAGGCCGTGCCTCACAAGGGCCTGGAGCCCATGGAGCCATCTCCCAGAGCACTCCAAATGTAGACACTCTTCTGCCAGCCTCCTAGGAACCCCATGTTTCTACGTTAGGTACAGGCTGGGGACAGAGAAGTCTTCGGCTAATGCCCACCCTGGTCCGTGAGAGTCTTGGTATGGCTGCTGCCCCCTCGGGGGCCTGAAGGGGTGGCAGTGCTGTTGGTGTATGTGTCATAACTGCTGTCGGAACACATGGAGAGCTCATCTGAGACCTCCACGCCATCGCTGATCTCTGTGGGCGAAAGGGAAATAGAATGTGAGTGGGGTAAAACAGGGCCACTGAATGGCTGACGGGTAGGGTGGGCAGGGGGCCATGCAGGGCACTGGAGACTGATATACCCACTGGCTGGCTGGCTGGCATGAAGCCTGGCATTCCAGGCCCTTGGTCTCAGCTGAACCCTCTGTCAGGCCCTTTTTCTTGTCCCTTGGAATTCTACCTTCCAGCCACAGAAAACCATTTGCATGCCTTGAGCTTGCTGCCAGTGTTTACTCTCTTCAGGGCCTTTGCACATATTGGCACCTCTCTTGGGAGTGAGCTCCCCATCCTCCCCCTCCTTGTCCTAAAATCTGGTTCACGTCTTCTCATCTGTAATGGCAGTTCCTAGAAGCCTCCTCTGAGTCCCCAGCTGGGATGGGGGCTCTCCCATGCCACATCCATCCTGGAAACCCCTACATCCCTCCACCCTGGTCATATTCTGCGTGGGTACTGTCCCCACTGAGCAGAGCACCTCCAGGACATCTGTGCTCTGGTGCTGGCAGTGTCGGGCATGGAGCAGGGGCTCAAGAAAGGTCTGTGGAGTGGACTCAGCCTGTGGAGTGCTGTGTGATTTCAGTGCCCAAACAGTGCTCCCTCACTCCCTCCAAGCTCAGCTGTCCCTCCTTTGCCCAGTGTTTGACCCAGCCATTATCCAGGCACCTCCTACCACCCTCTACATTCTGGGCCATCACTGCCCTAATCCTTCCTCACTGCCCCAGGGAATTCTGAACACACTGTCAACATCCCACTGTGAGAGTCCTAGGGACACTGATTTTCCCTATCCTTGTCTACACAGCTCCTTCCTGCTCCAGACTGAGAATGTCAACAGAAACTGGCAGTGAGCAGGGGCAAAATCGTTATTTATGGGATCTATGTATGACCAGGCAAAGGGGGGTGGATCTCCAAAACAGGTTCCCTCCCCAACCTATATGTTACCTTGGGCCAACAACCATGGCGTTGACACCAAGCCACAGGATCTGGAGTTGACTGCATATGGAGGTGGGTTTCTGTATGTGCATGTGTCTCCATATGTGCATGGCTGGGAACCCCCATGGCTGTCCATTCCCCACCTGCCTGTGTTGCATGTGAATGTATGTGCCCTGGCCTGCCTGTAGACTGCTCACCTGAGAAGATGAGCTTCTCCTTCATGATGCTGACATCCCGGCTGGTCCGGCGCACTGCAGCGCTCAGCATGATCTGCTCAGGATTGTAGCTCCGTATGCCGCCCAGGCGCCACCTGCAGAGATGGCCCCGTGGGCATCAGGTCCTTCCCCAGCCACTCCTGGAGCAGGGACCCTGCCCACTTCCAGAACCTCTCTGGATGTGGCTTGAGAGACCAGTAGGACTCATGTCCCACTGTACAAATGAGGAAACTGAGGCCCAGAGAGTGGTAGAATGGGGGCTGGAGCCTGAGTCTCCTGATTCTCAGCCTGGGCTTTCCTGTCCCCCTCTTACCTCCAGAACCCTAAATTCACAAGCCTGGCCCAGAAAAATGGTTTGGTTATCTCTGTCTCAGGTGCCTCCAGTTTTGCACAGGCTCTCTGGATAGTGCAAATCTGAAGGAGGAAGGAGCTCAGCAGGCAGGACTGAGTTGGCTCGGCCTGGGGTACACCCAATCTTGGGAGTCCCTGCTGATGCTCCTACAGCCCCACCATCATGACAGGCTAAGCAAAGCCAGAGGGGAACCCCAGAGAGGAAGGGCGAAGCAGGCAAAGGGCGGTGGCAGTGAGGCTTTGCTCAGCTGACCCTCACGGATCTGTGAGCCAAGGGTGTTAGAGTGACTTGGGGTGAGAGGTTGTCTGCTGCACTATTACAGCAATCCTAAGGGGAGGGATGGCTGAAGCATTAGTCCTCCTGTTGTCTGAGAAGGTGGCAGGGAGGGGGATAAAATGAATCAGAATAGACCAGGAGATGGGGATGCATAAGGTCAGGACAGAGCAGTGAGGATTCAAGTTCCCTCTCCTGGGTATTGTTTTTGCAGTAGTACTTCTTCCAGACTAGCCCCAAATCCCTGGCCTCTGAACTTGGACTTTTTCTAGGACTGGGGCAGAAAGCTGATGGACCCCCCACACACACACCAAAGGGAACAAATGAACACCTTGGAAACTCCCTCCTCTCCTCTCCCTCCTCTCCTGCTTGGGTGGGTGGAAGAAGCCAAGATTCCACAAGGAATCAATTGTGAGTTTCTAGATGGGGGTCAGCATAACAGAAATGGACAGACGGATGGATGGGCAGAGCAGACAGACAAGGAAAAAGCAAGTGGCCCCTATGTCTTGGCTGGGCTGGCTGCCCTATGAATCCTTAGTCATCACTGGGCCTCCAGCCTCAACCTCAGTGCCTGCCATGCTGCACATGCTGGACATGTATTTGTTGAGTGAATGAATGTAAGAATGAGGCCTACAGGAAAATGACCCCCCCACCCCCCCTTGTCTCCCAGGTTTCCTCCTCTGATGGGCTCCTCTTGATCCCCAGGGGGAACCCTGGTAGTATCTGATGGGCCCAGTATCACAGGCAGCACATGTGGGTGTCTGCCAACTCTGTGGATGTAAAGATTAATGGCTAAATGTCCCTTCACTGGGCCTGTTCCAATCGCCAGAGAGCAGGTTCTCCTCCACTGGTTGGCCAGTGAAGCTGCCAGACCCAGGAGGGCTTAATTAAGGCAGTTGACCAATGGGGATGTGGATCCTTAAGACCTTAAAACCCAGCAGGAAGGTGTCAGGCCAGGCACATCCGGGACAGGAAGCCATTGTATGCCTTCCCAATGGGGAAAAAGGATGTGGATGGGGGTTGGGGAGTGGGAATCTGAGACAAAAATAGAAAAAGAGAAGAAATGGGAGAGAAAGATAGCATGGATAGTGGAAAAGGAAGCAAAGTCCAGAAAGGCAGACCCCAACAGAGGGAGAGAGAGCCAGAAACTTCGGGTCTTCACTGTGCAGGTGGGAAAGACCCCCATTAGTGTCGGATGTGGGGACAGGGTTGCTCAGTCAGGGACCTTCTCCCCAGGGGAGACACAGGTGCTGAGAGAGGCCGGGCCAGGGACTTGTCAAGGAAATGCTGGTCCTCACCTGCAGAAACTGCAGTAGGGACAGAGTAGAGGGCAGAGCAGCAAAATGGGAAGGGCAGAGAAGAGGACTGCAGGGAGAGAAGGAGGAGTACAGACCTTCAGGCAAGGGGGGTTTCCACGCGGCTGACCCAGCATGGGGCTTGGTGCACAGCAGGTTTTCAGACAGAACTGGAGAAGGGGATGGTGAGATGGGAGAAAGAGGAACAGGAGGAGGAGAACCACGCCAGAATTACCTGATCAAGTGATAGCTGTGAGATGCCAGAGTGCAGCAGAGAGGGGGGAGGGGAGAGAGGGACATGCGCCGGATCAGAGCGGGATGGGACAGAGAGAGATCGTCAGTCAAGAATTAAATCGGGCCCCTGGGTTCCTGGTTGGGTGGGGGCTCTAGGCTGGGCCTAACCCCTCCCATGGACCTCCCTCACCACCCTGGAACCACATCCCAGCTGCTGTGCTGAGGGGTGGGGAGAATTTTAGCTGGACACAGTGAGTGCCAAGTGCTGCCATAACCCATGCCCTGGTTAACAGGTGAGCAACAAGCCCACAGAGGGGCTGGAATTTGCCAAAGTCCACACAGCAGGTCAGAGCAGAGCTTGGCTCTGGGCTTCCACCTGGGTGCTCGCTCATTCCAGAAGCTTCTGGCTGAGGGAGGACAGCCTAAGGGCCTTGGACTTCTCTCCTGGCCAGGCCTTCTCCTGGCCAGGAGCTCAGGGCTCAGAGGAAGGTTTGCCGGGGTGGAGGGGACTGGGCCTAGCAAGGGTGGAGAAAACCATGGAAGTGTCAGAGCTTACTCACTTCTGGAACACGAAGATGCCAATGATGAGGGTGAAGGAGATCAAGTCGGCAGTGACCCACATGAGACAGTACTCATCCGGGGGCTGTGGACAGATGGCCCGAGGCCAGCTTCCAGTCATGGTCCATCCTGATAGAGGGTCCATGGGCTGGAGGACCCCATGTGACCATCAGGGAGGGGTAGGGGAGGGCCTGAAGGCTGGAGGGTATAAGATTTCACTTTGCAGGAGCGAGCTCTGGGCACTGTAGGCCTAGGGGTGGGTATTGTGTCCATGCACATGTGTGTGCATACACACTCAGGGCAGAAGTGCCATGATAAGCCTGGAGGATTTATGTGCTTAAGGAAGTGCAAAGCAACATGTGAATGATGAAACAGGATGCTATATCTGAATATGAGGGTGTGACACAAAGTAGCAGGTGGGCATGTGGCACCTGTGTGGGGTAGTACATATGTCACTGCATGGCAACCCCCGAGCTTGGTGCCTCCCCAATAGGGAACATAGGATGGGGAGGGAAAGACTCCACGAGCAGCCTCAAGCCTCCTCAGTCCTCAGTCTCAGGGAGGCCTGAAAAGGGCAGGAGGAAGGGGCTCCTCTTGCTGTTGGGCAACGTCCTTTAGTAGAATGCTCCAGCCTGCTTGTCACTGCTGCTGCTCAGTGAGTTACTTCATGTCATCCTAGTGGACACTTGGGCAGTTTGTAAAGAGCAACAGGCAGGTGAGAGCTGAAGAGCAGCGTCTTTAGGACTTTGCAGGGTTAGTACTGGATTCTAGCAGCTGAAGCCCATGGCTCAGGTGCCCGCTCTTTCTCTCCTTCAGCGACTCCTCTGACTTCGCCCCTCTCAAGTTCTCTTTCCTGTCAGTCTTGTTCTGGTTCCCTGGACTTCCTCTTCTTCCCCATGAAACCATCCACAATGCAGATCTGACTCTGCCTTGACAGTGTTACCCTCTTAGCCACGGGAGCTCTCTGCCTTCCAGGTCCTCAGGGAAGGAAGGAGGCCCAGGGCTGCCCGGGACTGGAACTCAGCCTATGTGCAGGTGCTCAGCTGACCAACTCAAACAACTCACTGTTCTCTGAGCAATTTAACATTCTCTACCTTTTCCTGTTGTTATCCTCTTTTCATTTAAATCAGATATAATAAACACCCCCAAACCAAAAACTCCAAGTAGCTGTTTACTTCTCAAGGGCTTCTAAGGGATGTGTTCTTCCCTGTGGGTCAGGCCCAGGGTCCTTCCAGCACCTCAGTTCAGATCCCAGAGGTCATGAAGTTCTTTATGCCCCCAGCCTGCACCCTCAGCATGCCCCCTACCCCAGACCTCCCCACGGAGTGACCCACATATGGAACTCACCCAAGGGTTGGGCCAGCCACAGGCAGCTTTCTGCACTGTCCACCCCCACTCCACCACAGGTGCTTTCTGCCCTCATCAACCCCCAACTCACCATGATCCAGAGGGGGGAAGGCACCTGGGACAGGGTGTGGGAGTTGTCGGAGGTGACAGATGGGACCCCAGTGCACCACAACAAGGAGAAGAGCCATGGTGCATTGACAGTGTAGAGGTTCACACTCAGATTCCAGGATGCATAGTCCCTGGGCAAGGGACAGAGGCTGGTTGGCTCAGGCTCTGGCTGCTCCCCAGTGTGGGAAGCCAGTAAAGTGCATCCCCTTCACGCCCCTTGCCACCCTAACAACTGTCCTTGGAGGAAGAACTGTCACCCAGGGGGCCAGGCTCTCAGGAAAAGCCAGCTATACCCAGCTTGCATCTCTCATCTTTGAATCATGCTCAAGGCAAGTCCCCAGTGTGCCCTGCCCTTTGCCTATCTGCACAGGTGACAGGAGACGCACTCCCACCCTCCCTGGGTGCCCTGGGAGTTGGGCAGGCAGATACCTGAGCTCCTGGCCAGACACCTGAGTGTAGCGCAGGTTCAGCCACTGGATGTGGCCTCTCCGCAGGCTGGCCACCGCCTCCTTGGAGCCTGCCATCTGCTGGAAGCCGGGAGCCACCTTCCGCACGAAGGGCCTCTGCCTGTTAGGCAGCCACATGACCTGCAGGTGGGGTGGGCACAGATGTTTGTGTGTATATGTTTTAGGTTTCTCTTCTGTAAAACTGAGGGAGGAGGCACAGACATGAGTCCCCACCCCTTTGAGGGCATGTGCAGGGTTAGAGGGGGGCCTGGCCCACGGTGAATGTTGACTGCTTAAGTGGGATCATTATCACAGGACACGTCATCTCAGCCAGGGATATGGCAACAACTGAAGAAGCTTCCCTTCAGGATGATTGTCAAAAGATGGATGACCCAAGCAACCATCACTCTGCATGTGGCCACCAGCATCAAGATTGGTGTCAGCTTCCTCTGGTCCCAAATCCTACACTGCAGCGATGTGGGCAGCACTCTACTGAGGTAACTGGAGAACCTGGATCTGCTCCTGCCCTTGAAAGTCTGGAAGGTCTGTCTTGTTCCCCTCGGCCCCCACCAAGACTCCATCAGGGAGGCGAGTGGTGTGCAACCCCCATTTGACAGATGTGAAAGTCTGGAGAGGGTCAGGTTCATGCTGGAGCTGGCTGTGGCCCAGGCTCACCTGGTGCTGTGGAAAGCCAGAGCGCAGCAGGGTCTCCAGCGTGATGTTAACAAAGCTGCTGCGGAAGGGATGGTCACGGGGTGGTTCACGCAGGTTGAGCAGCAGTGTGGTGTTGCCCTTGGCCAGCTCCAGCAGGTCATCCAGGCTGCAGATGGATTGGTTCTGGGCCTCCCTGTGGTCGGAGGGTGACAGGGAGCTGGCAGTCCAGAAGGGATCCGTCTGGTTGAGACAGGGACATGTTCTGTGTCACCAGCCCTTTGGAGTCTTCATGTATCTTCCTGGCAACCAAGCGTGGAGGCCCTGGGCTACCAGTGTCCACTGGTGTGTGTCAGGTGAATGGCTGTGGCGCTGAGGGGACCTAGAAGCACCTAGTCATCACCTTTCTATCCCATACCTGCTATCAGAGAGAATGACCTGACTGGAGCACCTCCCAGACCCCAGCATGTTCCTCCTTTCCAGCAGGTCAGACCAGACAAGCCCCTCTCTCTAGTCACAGAGTTAACAATCCCAGCGCTGACTGTCAGCCTCCCCACCTGCCTTTCCTGGTGAGGGAGATAGTCCCAGAACAAGCAGTGACAGACTCAAGTCTTCAGGCTGCAGTCGCAGAGCCCAAAGGAGCCCACTAACCAGCCTGGCTGGACCCCCCCCTGAGCTGATGGGCACCCACCACTCTCACTGGGCTTGGGGTCCCTGTCATGTTCTCAGGGCCCAGGCTGGGGCCCAGGTGCAGTCAGACCTTCAGGAACCACTGGCCAGCATTGAGCCTCTGCAGGACAGTCCAGTTGAGCATGGAGGCGGGCCTGCGGGCGAGCTCTGGGAACACCTGCTCCACATTGGTGGTTCGCCGCAGGTTAGCGTCATGCATGAGGAAAGGCACACCATCCAGGCTGTGGGGAGGAGCCGCTATCACCACCTGGCCAGGGCTCTCACCTGGCCACCACTGATCAGCCCCTCACACACACCTCCCCACCTTTGCAGGCCCTGGGCAGCCCACCCCTCCCTGGGCTTCAGGCTCCCCACCTGCAGGGGCTCTCTGTTGGGTCAGCTCGGGGTAGGGATGCCAAGAGGGAGGGCTGGGAAAAGGCTGGGACTGACCTTAGCCATCTTGAAAGGTAGATGCTGTCTCATTTGATAATGGGGAAACTGAGGCCAGGGGAGGGAAGTATCTAGCTTGAGGCCCACGGCCAGTAAGTGTTGGAATCTGGCTTGGAACATAGTCCATGTGATGCCATAATGAAAATGGTGTAAATGCAGGGCCTTCTGACAAGTTCCACCCCTACCACTATCCTTCTCTGTCCCAGCAGGGGTGCCAATCGCTCAATTGAT
Source organism: Heterocephalus glaber (assembly GCF_053883595.1). Classification (NCBI taxonomy): domain Eukaryota; kingdom Metazoa; phylum Chordata; class Mammalia; order Rodentia; family Bathyergidae; genus Heterocephalus; species Heterocephalus glaber. The sequence goes on from NW_028258293.1 coordinate 29,901,116, forward strand.
GCCTTAGAGTGAAACACTAGAAGACCCTCATTCCTCGGGGCATCTTACCACCACCTGTTAGTGCCATACACACAATTGTATGACCTCTACACTGGGCACAATGGCCTTGTTTTTTGTGCCCTTATTTTATGATGCGGTTTCCTTATTCTGTGTATAACCTTAACTCTACATGGCAGCCCTGCTCCTCTCCCCTGCCCAGAAGTAACCTCTGATAAGAGACTGCAGTGACTTCTTCCTGCCATCCATACTACTTCATATGTATGTATCTACAGATAGAAAATGTATACATCCCTTTGGTGTGGTCTTTTAAAACATAACTGGCATCATAATGATTGTAGTGCTGTGCAACTTGCTAATCTTTCTTATCCAAGTGGCTGAGCTCTGTCCTGCAGAGACACATAGATCTAGTCTTCTTTCAAGTGGCTCTGTGGTGGGCTCCAGGTCCCCAGCAGGAACCAAGAAAAGTCTGGTGTTGCCTGTTTTATATCCTAGAGCAGTGATGGTGAACCTTTTAGAGACAAGTGCCCAAACCTCAACCCCAAACCCACTTATTTATCATAAAGTGCCAGCACTACAATTAAACCTGAATACTGAGGTTTTAGTGTGGAAAAAACCTCATACATTAAAAGAAAAATACAATAGCAGAGCTTTCAACGATACAAATAGCCTACTGGGGCATGTGTGCCATAGGTTTGCCACCACTGTCCTTCATTCTCCCACCTCCAAAGCTCCAGGATAGGAGCTTCCAACCCCAGAGACCAGGCACAAGTGTGTGGGGAGGGGAAGAGGTGCCACCCTCCCTCCCCTGTGCCTACCTGATGGTGACATCAGCCTGGATCCCATACAGCTTCTGCTCTAGGGCCTTCCGGAAGGACATCAGTGTGTGCTCTGGAGCCAGCTGAGGAGCAGGGGTGGGGAGGGGAGGGCCAGGAGTCAGCGGATGTAGCCTCCCCAGCCAGGGGAAGGTTGTCCATGCTGGAGGGCTGGGTAGACTGAGTTCTAATTCCAGCTCCTCCACCAAGTAGCTGTGTCATCCTGGGTGCCCACTCAGCTTCTCTAAAGTTCAGTTTCCTCATCTGTTAAATCATGTCCACCTCGCAGGTTTTGGAGGGAGGGACAGGCAGGGGTGGTTAATGTGGGCAAATACAAATGCCTGACATAAAGCTAGCACTAATAAATAGTAACTGATCATTATGCCACTCTTGGTGTATCCCAGGCTTGGAGCTAGACACTGGTAGCAGGAGGTCTTTTTCATAGCTTGGTGGCTCTATGGTAGCTTTGGGCAGGGCTAAGTGACAAGTCCCTCTTGGTTATACCCTAGGCTCAGTCCAGGAGGAGATGCTGGAGGGAGAGGGGGAGTGGGATGGAGTTCCACTGGGATGATGAGAGCCCTCATCTATACAAACAGGAACAATATTCTCCCTGCTGGAGGCCACTTGGATTAAAAACCCCTAGCATAGTGCTTATACAAAGAAAGTACTTAATAAATGGCACATGAATCAGAGGTACCTAGTTCAGTCTAGACTTTGTGTTAACAGGCTCTGTGACCTGGGTGCATTGTCCCTCCTGTGGACCTTTTCCCCATCTGCTCTTGGGGATGTGTGCTCACTGTTCTCTGAGGATCCTAAACCTGTCTGCCGGGTTCCATGTGGTCTGAGATACTTCCATACCCCCTGCTGCCACTGGAGGTCAGCACCAACCCAGAGATTGGTTAAGACCAGGAACCAATGGGATATAGGGCAGGGAGAGACCAATGGGATACAGGACCAGTGAAAGGATGGAGTGGAAGGGGTACTGAGACTGATCTCATCCCCACCTTCTCCCCCTCTGGCCACACTGTTCCCCAGCTCAATACATCCCCTCCTCAGGAAAGCAGCCTGGAATCAGAGAGCCAGGGGAGGGCAACGGCTTTGGAGTTGACTGAGGAGTAATCCCATTCCCCACTGGGCTAGCTGGCCTTGGTTTCTTTAGCTATGAAATAGGCTCATTTTATCCACTTCCTAGGTGAGAAAACAGGTGTCAGAGACCCTAGGCCAGAGCCCTACACAGTAGGGACTCTGTAATTCGAGCCCCTTTCTTTCTCTCCCTGGAGTACAGCAGCCTAGAGGATGTGCTATCTGTCCCCCCCAGTGTGAGATCCTAGTCCCTAGAAGAGTGGGACTATGGAGCTCCGAGCCATGTCTCCCTGGCCAGTGACTGCTAAGAAGTGCCAATGTCCCTTTCCACAGGGGTGGCACCTGCAGCAGGCCACCTGGAAGAAGAGTACAAGGGGTTACAAAGATTGGGGGGACAGACAAATTGTTTGGGAGGGGATAGTCTTTTCTGGAAGCTTCTCTACACTGCTAAGGTCTCTCCGGGTTAGGTATTGGTCTCCCAGAGCTGTGGAAACCTGGCCTCCCCTTGCCACTTCCAGGGCTCCAAGCAGGTTTCCAAAACATGCAGTAGTTCTGGGGTGAATTCTCAACCCTTGTCCCAGAGCCCCCATCTGCCTCAAGCAGTCCAAGGGATGGGGTCTGCCAGCAGGAGGTGTGTACAGGTATGTGGATAGTGTTCAGTAAGCAGGACACCATGGTTAGGACTCCCCACTGAGGAGCTAGTCCCACTAAATATGAAAGTGTGCATAGGAACAACTCACTCAGGGTCCACAAATACAGTCCCCAAGACAGGATGTCTCTCAGACTTGCTGCAGAGTTGGAACCCACAGGCAACCACCAGAGGACCCACGTGTAGATACAGAGTGTGGACCTGACATGCGTGTGTTCATGCAGACATAGTGGGAGGGGCGGGGTGGCTCCTCTAAAGCCACTGCTAAAAAGTTGCTCTTATAGGAGTAAAGAGTGGAATAGAGGAACAGAGGCTGGGAAGGGCAGGAGCAGGAGAATGGGAGAGGGCGGTAAACAGATACAAAATTACAGTTAGATAAGATGAATAGTTCTGATATTCTATGGTCATAGGCTGACTATGGTAAATTATAATTTATTATATATTTCAAAATAGCCAGAAGAGGGCCAGGGATTTAGCTCAGTGGTTCTGTCGCCTGCCTTGCAAGTGCAAGGACCCGAGTTTGATCCCCGGTACCAAAAAAAACAAAAAACAAAAAATAGCCAGAAGAAAGAAAAACATTTTGTGTGTGTGCATGACACTGGGGCTTCACCCTGAGCTACACCTCTAGTCCTTTCTTTTATTTTGAGACAGCGTCTCATTAAGATGCTAAGTTGCCAGGCTGTGCTCAATCTTACCATCCTCCTGCCTCAGCCTCTCAGAGAAGACAGGATTTTGAATGTTCCCAAAACGATGAAATGATAAGTGTCTGAAGTAATGCTAATTACCGTGATTTGACATTATCATGTACATGTATGGAAATACACTGTGCTCCATAAATGTGTATACTATATACCAATTAAAGCAAATAAATTAATTCTAAAATAAATGCCATAAAGACACAACCAGCCAGATGCAGAAGGTGAGAAAATCTACAGGACAAATGACTCAGTTGATTCAACAAATAGCAAAAAAGACAAGAGGGAAGGGGACTCTTACAGACTAAAAGATACGTAGGAGACATGCATCAACCAGACACTCTATGTAGATATCCTGTGGATCTTGATTCTTAGATTCTTTTTTTTTTTTGGTACTGGGGATCAAACTCAGGACCTAGGGCTTGCCAGGCAGGCACAGTGCCACTGAGCCACATCCCTGGCCCCTGGATGTTGCTTCTTAACAACTCAACAACTGCACTATATAAAGATATTTTTCAAACAATAGAATACAATTGAATATAGATTTGATATTAGATAATATTAAGATATTATTGGTTAATTTGGTTGAGTATATATAATAGCACTGTGGTTATGTTGTGAGAAAAACACTTTTATGGTTAGAGATACAGCCTGAAGTATGTATGGATGAAATGATATGTCATCTAGGGCTTGCTTTACTATAGCAGAGAAAAAAACAGTAGGAGGACCCATGAAGCAAGAACTGCAAAATGTCAATAAATGTTGAAGATGTATTGTATTCTTTATATAGTTCTTCATGATATGCTAAATTACTCTTTGCACTCCTGTGTATGTTTGAAATTTTTCTACTAAAGAAACAATCCTTTCTAGGGCCAATTCCTTCCCCTCCCTGCCCTCTCTCCTGCTTTGGTGCAGTTTTTGTCCCCCAGCCTCCAGAGACAGTGAGATGGGCTGCCCACCCCCAACGTTGGGCCTGCCTACCTGGGGAGCTCTTCTTCTCAGTTCTCATAGAAGCCAGCAACATGGGCATCCCTGAAACTCAGGCTCAGAGGGGGCTGGGATTTCTCTAAGACATACAGGAAGCATGTGGCAAAAGTGGATCCCAAATCCAGATTTCAACTGGCAAGGTGGGGTTTGATGGGAGGGTCCCAGGGGCCAGCTTAGGGCCATAGGACTCTGAGTTTTACCTGGAAAATAATGCCCACCTTATGCAATAGGGAAGGACCTACAGCCCCATCAGACACATCCTTTTTTGTTTTTTGGTTTTGTTTTTTGTTTTTCTTTTGATGCTAGAATCAAACCCAGAGCCTCACAAATGCTAAGCAAGCACTCTACCAAGCAGCTGTATCCCAGCTTAGACGTGTCCTCTTCAAACAATGTCTCAGGGCCGGGGATTTAGCTCAGTGGCACCATGCCTGCCTTGCAAGCTCAAGGTCCTGAGTTTGATCCCCAGTACCAAAACAAACAAACAAACAAACAAACAATGTCTCTGTGTTGCCCCTTGACCTCCCTGAACTCTGATGGCACCTTGGAAACCCCAACAGACACCAAACTCTCAGGAAGTGCCCCAAGTGCCCCCTGGGGGGTGAGAACCGGTACTGCCCCTGTTGAAAAGCAAGGGCTTTCGAGGTGCTTGGGCACCTACCTCAGCTGTGCCAGCTCCTGCTTCTCACACCCTGTGGCAGACACTCTTGCTCTTTCTATGGCACAGGATGAGGGAACTAGGCACAGGGAGGAGGGCAACTGTCTGCACCCTCACAATGACGAAGGCCTGGCTGGCTCTCTGCTGGCTGTCCCCTCAACTCAGCTCTCTCATGGAGGCAGGGCACCTTGGTGTTAGAAAAGGGTGCTAACTTACATGTTGTCCTCTCTTTCCTATTCAGTGGTTCCACTCTCGTCCCTTGAACAGCTGACTGAGCTATATCCTAGCTCTCCTGGCTCATGGCCTGACCAGTTCTCCTGCCACTTGTCACCCCACAGCCTGACGGCCTCCTGCCACTTGTCCCTAGCCCCAGACCCTCACCCGGCAGCTCTCTCCTGGTCCTCTTACCCCAAGAGCTGGTGTTAGGCTGAAACCCTCCTGCAACTCTTGAGTGTCTGTAGATACCTACAGGCTCTTCAGGATCTGGTCTCGTCCAGCCTCTCCGGGCCTTTGCACCACTTCTTCCCATATGCCTCCCCAAAGAGCTAATAATGATCCTTGTTTTTATGTCATTCCCATTTGCCCATAAATCTTCCCCCCAAAATGGCAGATGCACCCACCCCACCCCATCTTTTAGGACCTCAGGTGGCACTCACCATGGGGGCCCCACGATGGCCGATGAGGGTGGGCTTGGGGCCCAGGTCCTTTTTCTCCATGATGCAGGGAGAGGAGATGGTGAGAGGGGCCAGGTAGAGGGCAAAAACCACGGTGAAGAAGGTGCCGAGAATGGTCACCTGGGAAGCTGCAGACATGGACCATGAGCACCTCCTGCAAGCCATTTGCCACCTGCCAGGCCCAACCACAAGCCTGGGATGGCCAGGACCAGGTGGTCTGTATCCACTCTTGCTAGGAAGGCAGACCCACCTTCAGTTCACACGTGTGTGCACACACAGTCATGGACACTCAGAGGAAGAGTATAGTTCAAGGCTTCAGTGGCATCTGTGGCCACTCTGAGTCAGACCCCATGCTGAGCTCAGGGGCCCCACCTCATCCCCAGTGGGATGCAGGCTAAGTGGGATAAAGTCCCAGAGGGGGCAGGCCAAGCTGGCCTTGGCACCATGGGGGGCAAGAAGGGCAGGCCCTACCCGGTGGTACTCACAGGACCGCTCTGCGCGTGCGAACTGTCCTGCCACGATCCAGGAGAGCATCGTGACAGCAGCCAGGGCTCCCAAGTGCAGGAATGGCGATGTGCCCTGCATGTGGGAGGAGGCAGGAAGGCCCTGGGACTACTGTCCCTGTCCAGATCAGGTCACCAGCATACTGACAGTCCACTCCTACCCACAGGTAGGCAAATCTCATCTCCACTCATGAGCTGTGGATGCTGGGGATCCAGTTACCCTGGGTTGTAGCATCCTCCCTGACTCTCACTTGCTGTGTGACCCTAGACCCTTCCCTCCCCATTTCTGGGCCCCGGTATGGAGAAGCAGGAGTAATAAAAGGCACACTGCCTATTGCAAGGATTGTGAGGAAGTAGTCTCCCCACCTCTATCCCCACTTACCTGCAGGGAGATCAGCAGCACTTCCCATTCGTCCTCCCACAGCTGGGCCACTGCTGACATGGCCACCACTGTGGAGGCCAGGATGACCACCAGCCCAATCTGGAAGGGGGAAGCAGCAGAGAGGGCGTCAGAGCAGGTGTGAGGGCCCCCACTGTATCTGAGAAGGATAAGGGAGAGCCCAGGAGACAGACATGGGCAGAGATGGAGAGAGCAGGAAAGGAGGACGAAGCAGGTTAGAGGGAAGAAGGAAAGTGATTGGCATGGGCTGAAGGGACCGCCAGGGACAGGGAGAGAGCACAGCTAGAGACAGAGGGGCAGGCCAAACCTGAGAGGAAGGGACAGAGCAAAAGAGAAGGAAAGGAGAAGAGAAGACAAGATGAGTCTGGAAAACACGCAGCCAAGGGGGTCTCCCTGGGCCACCTAGCGACACTTTCCAAAGAAGCAACGGGTGAGGGTAGGGCAGTCTCCAAGACTTGCCAACCTCGGCCTCTGGGCGTCCAGCTTCTAATGTGTTATGGGGCTGCCTTCTGCAGCTTCTACAGAGAACCAGGAGCAAGCTTTGACAGAGGACCAGGGAAAATCTTCAGGGGACAGATTTCTTTGGAGACAGATGGCACTTGAAACCCTCAACCAAGTAAAACTAAGCTCAGATTTCCTGCTACCCAGCTCCCAGCACTAACCCCAGGAGCCCTAGATCTGCCTCCCCACCCCTCCAGGCCTGCTCCCTCAGCCCATTCACCCCTCTATTCCAGCATCCCAAAGCCCCCAGTTTTCAGAACGCCCACCAAGGCCACACACATTACCCTCTGGTTTCTCAGACTCACCCCCCAGGGCACACTGCTCGCCTCCCTGCTTTCATCAAGCTGTTCTGGCAGCAAGGTTCTCATGGCCCCATCTCCTCCCACAAAGCCTCTTCCTGGCAGCAGCATTTGAGAGCTTCCACTGACTGTGCAAGGGCTGAGTGGACTTTCTAGACACAAGGGCAGAGACGTAGCCTGTCTGTCTTTGCTCCCTGTCAGGCAAGGAGATGAATTCTTGCCTGGGATTAAGTTTTCCTTTGGAGACTTGTTAGTTTAGCCCATTGGCATGGTAACAAGTGTCTCCCCAAGAAATAGCTAACAAGGCTGAGAAAAGTTGAAGGCCTTTATGGGCTACAACAAGGCCATGCAGGTGTGTGTGCCCGGCTCTGTGGGGGCACTTCAGGGTGGCCCTCAGGTGTGCTTTTGACATCCCACATGAGGTCCTATCATCTTCATTTTACACCCAGGAACACGGGCCCTGCTTCCCTGGCCTCACAGCTTTGCAGGAGCAGGTCTAGAAACAAATAGCCTCTGCTTGTCTCAGGGGTCAGACTGCAGTCAGGGAGGTGAGGAGTCTGGCAGGCTGCTCCCAATCCCTTTCCTAGACATCCAGGTTACATCCCTCTTCCCACTTGCCCTCCAGGCATCTGCCCTCTGTGGCCAGGGAGACGGCGGGCATCCCTGAAGGGTCATTTCTGAGTGCATAACTACCAGGGGAAATACTTGCAATAAAACCAATTCCTCATCATCCTAATACAATTAAAATTTCATCACCTCCAAGTTTTATAGTTGCTGCAGTGGTAACCGTAGTGCTCAGTGGCACACTAAATGTTCAGTGTGGGATTTTCTCCCTCCGTCGTGTCTAGAAGCCACAGTGATAGCACTGACTTGCAACAATGTGCCCCCATTCTTACATCTGACTGGGGAGGATGGACCGCACAATACAGCCTGGAGACAGACCATGGTCCTCCTCTGAGATGGTGGCCTTTTGGCTTGCTGCCCTGCTGGGGCTACAGTTTATGATGGCAACAGAATGGGTGGGGGGGGGAGTGGGATGTTCATTCATTCATTCAGTCAGTCAGTCATTTATTCATCGCATCTTGCCTGGGGTCCAGGCAGCAGTTGGAACCTAGCCTTGCAGTGGTGCGACAGAATGGCCTCTTGGGGGTGTGTGGCCTCTGGGTTCTGGGGTCCCAGTGGCAGAGAGTGGCCCAAGGTGAATAGACACAGCTGAGTTACTTCCTGGTCCAAATCCTGGCTCCATGCATTTGCAGAGGGAAGCCTCTCTAGGGAGCCTCCCTGAGCTGGGACATGGGGTCAGTAAGTGCCTACCTGGAAGGGATTTGGGGAAGATAAATAAGAAAATGCACAAAGTGCTTAGCACAGAGATTGTACCAACAGGAAACAGCACATGTGAGTGCCCTCAGCTGAACAGGGTTATGTACAGAGTGGATGAAATAGTGCAATGATTGTGCCTTCAACTACTGCTGGAGGGAGAGAGGCTGGACACCAGCAAGAACTGTGGAGCTTGGGGCAGTCATTGAGGAGAAGTCTTCATTCACTGGAAGGGCTGATGAAGTGGGCCTGGTGGGGCAGTGGGGAGAGGTGTGGGTCAAGCCTGCACTGGAGGCACAGGGATCAGCTCAGCTCACCCTGGCCTATCATGTGACCAGGCAGCAGCCCATGCTCCTCTCTGGCCTCAGGCTGGGTCACTGACAGACCCTCCTCTGTGCAGGCCTCAGGGGCCACTGCTGCCACCTCTGCCACTGCTGCCTCTGCAGCAGGGAAGGCAGGAAATGACAGACGAGAGTGGTACAAGCTGCTTGGGCTACAGCAAGGTGTCTGGGAGGTGAGAGCTGTGACCAGAACCCCCCAAAGGTGGCATCTGAACTGATTCTGGGTGGTGGGTGTGGCCAAAAGGGACAGCTGAGGAGAGGGTCTCCTGTTTACCTCCCACAAAGCCTCAATTTCCCCTTCTTTCCTGGCCCTGAACTTCTAGAAGCTCACCTTGGTTGGGGAGGGGTAGGTTTCTGGGAGATAGGAGCTCTGGGTGACTGGGGAGGAGGAAGAAGGTCCCCAGTAGGGCTCCCAGACCCACCTACAGCACCAGGCCCCAGCCCAGATGGTTCCCTCCGTGCCCACTCTGAGCATCTTGATCCTCTGCTCCTCAGGACTCAGGGGAACCAGGGACTCAAAATACAGGTCAGGATTAAAATATACCATAAAACTGCAGTGTTCAAAGCAACATGATACTGGTATAAGACCAGAGAGATAAATGACAGTAGGTAAAAAGTTCATAAATAGCTTTGAATATATTAAAATATACAGTATATGATCAAAGTGGCATCTTAGATGAGAGAGGAAGGCTGGCTTACTCAGTGGAGACAGCTGGGGACACTGGGAAGCCATCTACAAAGAACTAAGTAAGATCACACCATGCCCCCAAAAAACTTTTTTTTTTTGGTACTGGGGATCGAACTCTGCACCTTGTGCTTTCGAGGCAGGTGCTAGAACCACTGAGCTAAATCCCCAGCCCACCCCAAAATAACTTCTAAAAAAGATTTTTAAAAGCTTCAATTTTTAAAAGAAGTAAAAACGTGATTATCAAGTAATGCCACAGAGAAATTTTATATAATCTTACAGTGGGAAAGACCTTTCCAAGTTTGACAAAAAACCTAGCGGCCATAAAAAGAGGTGAGATTCAATCCCTGGTACAAAAAAACAAAAACAAAAACAAACAAATAAAAGAGGTGAGAAATTCAATTACTTAATAATTTCTTAAAATCCCTGTGGAACAAACACAATAAGCAAAGTCAAAAGATAAATGACAAACTAGGAAAAATTATCTGCAGCTCATCAGCCAAAAGGCCCATTTCCAAATCTATAAAGAACTCCTACAAATTAATAAGCAAAGAGCAAATCCCACAGCAAAAAGGGCAAAAGATTTGAAGAGACATTTGCTAGAGCAGAAAATACAAATGACTCAATCCTGTGGAAAAGGCTGAATGTAACTCATCATAAGGGAAATGAAAATTAAAAGTATAGTGAGGAATCACTATCACTCATCATATTGGCAAAGGTGAAGAAATCAGCTAAGTCCATATGGGACAGGGTGTTTTGATAGGCACAGCCAGCCATACATTACCAAGGGAGCACGTATTGGTGGCACTTGGCAAAGAGGCCATTTGGCAAGATCAAAATGATAAAAGTACATGTTTTTAACTAAGAAACTTCTCTCCCAGGTTACTGTCACACTGCTCTAGTGAAGGACTGGAAGCAACTGGACTGTTGATTGGAGTCATCCATAGGGGACTAGCTGGGCACCTCTAGAATTAGGGAAGTGTCCAGAGCAGCAAGCAGGAGCAAGTGATGGCACCCATGTGGTGTTCTCCATGTACCCAACGAGGAGGTGCTTGAAGCATTTGTTAAGAGGCAGGGCACAGGGTGGGCTGGGCCATTCATGTTTAAAGAAAAAGGAGATGTTTTATATGTTTTCTGAATAGGCTTCAAATATCTGTAGAAAGACAACAGGGGGATTTTCATGCACACTTTTTTTCTCTTTTGAGTTTTGAACCACATCAGTGTATTACATGGTCAGAAATGAATTAAACAAACAAAAGAATAAAGATTTCTTAGAATCTTAGAATGGAGTGACAGAAGTTTGGAAAGAGAATGCATCCATAGAACTTCCAAGTCCTTAGTAATGAATCCGTAGAGCCCTAGATGACTCTCCCTCCTGCTAGGGTCAGTTCTCCCACTGAGATCTCCAGGCAGGGCTAGGGCAAAAGAGGGGATGTGACTCCCTGCACTGATCCACCACTTCCGGCTCTCTCAGTGACTCTACAGGCCCCTCCAGTAGGATGAAGCAGGCATGACCTGGCCTGCTGAGAGCTGGACATGGCCCCAGGAAGTGACCACAGCATGTGTCAGCCCTACCCAGAGTGCCAGCTGGTGCACTTCTTTCATGTGTCAGCTTTGCAGCCGGTAGAAGAAAGTGCCTCACTGAGGGAGGTGCGGAAGCCCATAGGAGACCTCAGAGTAGAGTGACAGCAGGAGGAAGGTGGGACAGGACCAGGGGCTACTTGCGGCTCCTTACCCTTGGAAGACTTTAGTCACATGGGTCTGGCTCCTGAGCTCCAGACCTATGTAACTGACCTCAGAGCCCGCCCTGTCTCCTGTACCCCTCCCATCTGTTCACGGGTACCTCCTCTTCCACACAGCCAGACCCAAGCTCAGCAGTCCCTCTTCCTCTTCCAGATCCCTGCCCTACCTCTGGCTGGGAGTGAGAGGTGTCTTTGGAGTCACTCTGACCCCATCTCATGGGCTAATTATTGTTTCTGAACATTTCTGTCCCTTCCTAAATGGCATGTCCACCCTGGGCCGAGCTCTGGGAACAGAGATGATTTGGCCCTTTGCCATGGCCCAGTGCTCTTTGGAGAGAAGGCTGTCATAGTCAGGTTTGCACCACCTCTGTGCCCCTGCCAAGCGGAGCAGGCTCTAGAGACGCACATTGAGCACCAACTGTGCAGTAAGGCTTTGCCATATACAAAGCCTGCTCTGGGCGTGGGCCTGGCCTTGGGAGGGGTGTTGGGATGAGGAGCGTGTGGGTGCCAATTCTAGCCTGCAAGGAACACCAGACCAGAACAGGTTGGAGCTGGGGAATCCAGATGGACATTAAAAACACAGATGCCAAAATGTAGCAGGGGGCTGTCAGGGCTGGGAGCCCGGGGGGAGAAGGCTGTGCAGACACAGGGGAGGAGTTACAAGAAAGGAGTCCAAAGAGAGAGTGAGCACAAGAGCAAGGGGCTGAAAGCAGAGAAGAAGCAGGCATGTTGGGAAGGCTGGAGATGTCTCATGTGGCAGAAGCGGAGGTGACTGTTCCATGACAGCAGCAGGGAGATGTTGGTACGGCCAGATCATGGTGGGTGGAGGAGTTTGGGTCACCCTGGGAGCCGTGCAAGAGGCTTTAAGGAAATTATTTCGCTGGATCAGGGTTTAACAAAGAGCTCACTGAAGAACAAAGAGGAAAGTGAGATGTGAGGCCTCAGTAGGCCAGGGCTACAAAATGAGCCATGAACTGTGCTTGTTCAGCATGTGGCTATGGGGCCAGAATCCCAGACCTTCTACTTGGAAACCATGAGACCTGGGGCATGTTACTTAACCTCTCTGTACCTTGGCTTTTCCACCTGCAAAACGGGATGGTGACAGTGCCTACACCACAGGGCTGCTGTGACAGGTACATGAGTGAATACAGGCCAGGCTGTGAGGAGTGTGCAGTATGAGCCACCAGGGCAGTTAAGGCAGGATCCAGGGGAGGATGGTGAGTCTCAGCTCTTCCTCTACTGTGTGGCCTCCAGCCCCCTCCCCTCCCAGCCCCAGCAGCACCACTTACCTTGTGCAGCCAGTGCAGGTTCATCTGCTGCCCCACGACAATGTGACATAGTGCCAGCACCTGAGGAGGGGCCCCAGGGTGGCAGTCAGAACCCATGTGTGACCAGGCCTGACCCAGAACAGTCAGGAAATGATGGGGTGGGAGTACCCAGCTCAGCCGAGCCCAAGCCTGGCCTCCTTACACCAGGCCTCCAGGCTCCTCAGACCTCTCCCTCAAAAGGTCACTGGACCTACTGCACTTGGAATGTTAGTGTTGGGATTCTGAAACAGATTTCAGCCTTGGCCCCACGGAGTCCCAGTCCAGAATGGGGCAGGCCTGTGCCTCTGTGAGGAGTGTATCAGGAGCAGAGTTCCTGGAAGGGGCAGTATGCAGAGGGACGTAGGAGCTGGGATGGCTCTTGCTAGGGTGGAAGGGGGAGCTGGGGGAGATTGGCAAAAGAGGTAACTTCCCGCCTTGGAGGACCTAGGCTTCAAGGTGCAGCAATGCCAGCTTCCTATTTTGGCCAGGGCAGGGCCCTCCCTCTCCCCCAGGAGCAAGGCCGCTTGACCTCTGGGACAGCCCCACATACCAGGAGGCCTGCAATGTATGTGAAGGCAGTGGCTGTGGTCACAAGGATGGGCACAGACCAGTCGCTCCAGTAGCCCATGCGGTTGTAGAGGTACCTGCGGGATGAGAAGGGCAGAGGTCACAGCTCCCCTAGGCCACTTCCTAGTGCAGGAGCATGGATGGTCTGGGCTCTTACAAAGCTGCAGCTAGGCAGACCACAGGGCAGGTGCAGGCCATTCATTCCCTCCTCATCAGTCCTGCCTGTGCCAGGTAGACACCCTGCCCAGAAGTAACTGCTACCAAGACCACACTGGATTATCTTCCTGTAGGTCCCCCACACCTATATATTTGTGCGAACAGCAAAGCTGGGACCCCACTGCACTCGGGAGAGTGGGCAGGAGCATAGCTTTGGGTGAGACACACACATTGGAATCAGGTCCCCACTCGGCCTCTTCCTGGCTTACAGGGCCTTATGGAGGTGACAGGATTCACCAAGTCCCAGATGCCCTTGGTTGTGACGCTCATCTTGATTTCAATGAGAAATGTGAAAATACAGAGTCTTGGAATGGATAAAATGTTAACAGTGTCCTATTCTACAGGATAGGGACAAGAAGAGAATTGCCCTTTAGAGGGTTTTGAGAGGATGGGGGGGTTAAGGCACAGGGTAAATACTCAAAAAATTCTCAACACAAGTTTTTACTGATATTAGTGAAAGTGTTGAGGAAATGTGATTTTTTAAAATAAGAGCCACATGGTATAATGACATCATGTACCTTATATAGTCAACTTCTCATGAATGGCATTTCTCCAGTCATTCTTTATTATGACAATACAAAACTGAAAAATCTGTACATAACTTCTTTCTGAGTATTTCTCAGTATTCCTTTAGGATAGATTCCTATAAGTAGAATTACAGAATTCCTATAAATAGAATTAACTTCAAAGGGAACGAACTTTTGAAGTCTCCTGATAGATACACTGAGCTGTTCTTCATAAAGACAGACCCACTCATATCTTCTTTGTACAACTAGGAAAACGGAGGCTCAGGAAAGGCAGCAACTTGCCCAAGGCTGTGAAGAGAATCCGAGCCAGCACTAGGCCATGTCAGCCTGCTACCATCCTGCGCTTGGCAGAAGGCTGGGAGGGGACACCAGGAGAACCCCATGGGGCATCTGCTTCCCCTACCCTGTCCCCTGGGCCTCACACTGAGAGTCCAGGGTAACATCACTGAGTATGCTCGCCTTATTGCATAGCTGGGGAAATCAAAACCCATAAAGGATCAAGACTTGTAACTATTCCTGAAAGATGCTCTGGTCCCACTTGTTTCTTAAGGGCAACCACTTTGGCAAGGAGCCTCTCAGGAAGGCAACAGCCAGACACCCTCCCCATCTTTCTCCACCCACTCCACTGACCTCCTGGGTGTTCCTCACATCTTTCTGCTGCATGGACTAACCCCAGATGCTCTTGAGACAATGAAGTCCAGGTTAGGCCCTCCTGAACACCAAGACCAAGTCCCCAGGAAACTGAGGAGACAGGCCAAGGAGCTACAGGTCCCAGGCATCCGTAGGTCCCCATGCAGGCCTTTCTTTGCAGCCTCCCTGACAAGGCAGGCACCTGGGTCTCTCAATGACAGGGAGCTCCCTCTGGGAAGGTGAGGTGGCTCTGTGGACAGCACAATACAATCAGTCAGGCTCACATCTCTGCCCCAGATCTGTCTGCATCTCACTGTGTGACCCCTGAGCTTTGTTTGCTTCAGAGTGCCCTCAGTATGTGCTTTTAGCCCTGACTGATCATATGGCCATGGATGAGTCCTGTTCCTTTGTGGCCCTCAATTTCTCCATCTATACCACATTATCTTCCAGTTCAGTAGAACTACCCAGGGTCTATCATCAAGAAACAGTGAGAATGTTCCCATTACTCACAATAGTACCTGAGCTTTGAACACCTGCAGAAATGAATAATTGATTTATGGTATTTAATAAAAACCAGAGGCCACCTCTGGGACTTGGCTGGGCTTCAGCTCATTTTGCTGGGCTATTGTGGGGCAGGAGTGGGACAGCAGTATATTGTTTACTGTGCTTGTTAATGATGGTGGCACAGCCTGGTGCTGTAGAAATTGGACACCTGATGCCATGCTCCATAAACAGAGTCTTAGGATTCTCGAAGAATAACAGAACCATGGCCTATCAGAATCCATGCCCTAGGAACCCCATACCCTTATATCATAGCCACCTTCCAGCTGGAGACCTGGTCCCAGGAAGCAGCCATCCCGTGTGGGTGCAGCCCTGAGGCCTCCTCCATCCCTCATCCCAATTTCCCCTCAGAATGACTTGGTGAGGCTGGAGTTACCCCATTTTACAGAGGAAGAGAGAGGCTCAGAGCATACCGATGACTTGTTCACAGTCACACTGACCTTAACTTCTGATCAGCACAGGATAGGGAGGAGCAGTTCTGGCTTCCAAGCTCTAACTGCCCCCACCTGGCTGTGTGATCTGGGCCTCAGTCTCCAAAGCTGTCAAAGAAAAGGTTCCTACTAGCACCTAGGGCCTTTCCCCTTGTCTCAGGGCCTTTCACTGTTTAATGAAAGGCAGGCAATGGAGAGCGAAGAGGAAGAGATGGTGCTCTCCTGTCCCAGGTACCTGCCTCCAAAAGCCCTGCCCTAGAAGAGGCTAAATTGTGCCAGACTGTGGCATCTGCCAGCCCTGCCCAGGAGGCCTAGCAGCAGGGGCCAATCCTTTGCGGAAACCTTGGTCTCTCTGGGCCCTGGAGGTTTTTTGTTTGTTTGTTTGTTTGTTTGTTTGTGTGTTTTGAGATAGGGTCTCATTATGTAGTCCAGACTGGCCTTTAACTCACAATTTAGCTCAGGCTGGGCTCGAACTCATGGGTTCCTCCTATCTCAGCTTCCCAAGTGCTGGGATGATAGGTATGTGCCACCATGCCCAGCTTTGGACGTTGGAGTTCTTGTCTACAAAGCAGGTAACTGGAGGTCCCAGTCCCGGGCTGAGTTCAGCCCCATCTCTCACTCCTTTCCATGGCGTGGCACTAGGGAGGTGCTCCTGGATCTCTTCAGTTCTGCTCCTGACTCTTCAGGCCATTCTGCAGAATGAGTCACCTTTGCAAACATTCAGGGACTTCAGGGGACCAACATGAAGTTCCACAGGCCCAGCCCAGCCATCCTTCAAGGCCTTCCAAGGCCCATTCCCAAGCTGTCTCCTCTGAGAAGTCTCCTACGCCCTGCAAGTGGGCAGGACAGAAGCTCAGGCTGGCCTTGCTCAGGCTGCAGAGATGGTAGCAGAGCCTCACTGGCTAACGTGGGAGGAGGCTCAAATGCGAGTCCCCAGGTCCCCTTCACTGGATGCTGGGGAGCCCTAGCCCACTCACCAGTTGAATTCATCGTAGTCATTGTGGACTTCCCACCAGAAGTAGAGCCAGGTGAGCGTGAGGCCGAAGGTGAAGGTGAGCAGCAGGAACCAGAGACGCTCCCACTGGAAGAACAGAGGACCAGAGGGGTCAAGTGTGGTCAGGGGTGTCTCTCAGGCCATCTCCAAGCCCAACCAGGAATCTCCCCCCTCCTCCGTCTTTGTAGCCAAACCTGCCAGGCAGAATTATTGCCCTTTGTGTATTAATAAGGAACTAAGGTGCAGAGTGGGAAGTAACTTGTCCAACAACAAGAGCCCAAATCACAAAATAGTGGGGAGCCAGAAACAGGATTGGGTCCACCCCAGAGATGTGCCCTTTTAGCTGCAGCCTGAGACCTTTTCAGTGTGTGTTGGCCCCCCGTTCTGGCAGAGTTCCCCCATTCTGACAATGGTCTCCACCATGGGGACTGAGCCTGCTTCTACTCCATTAGCATGTATGACTGAGCAGGAAGGAGCAAGAAGAGGAGGAAAAGTTCTCTTACTTCCCAGACCCCTTCTATCCCACACTCCCCAGACACCTCAGAGGAGGGGTTAAACATGGTGTCTGCACTAGACTGCTGGGAGCTGCAAATCCCTGTCCCCCACTTAAGAGCTACATAACCTCAGGCGTGTTATTCACCTCTCAGGGCCTGTTTTCTCCTCTGTGAAATGAATCCAATACCACTTACACCTTGAGGTTGCCCCAAGAACTAAATGAGATAATACAAGTCAAGTGCTCAGGAGGATGCCTGGGAAGCAGCACATCTATAAGCATCCTCTGCTTCTCTCCAACATGCAGGAGGGTGCCCTCAAGCCTTGTGGTAATGTGGTTCACCAGCAGCCCTCTTGCCCAGCTGCCACTACTCACTGTCCTGCACAGAACCAGGCTGCTCAGCCCCACCTTGTACCTAAACAGAGATGCAAAGGCAACAGTCCTCTGAAGCCCAGGCTTTCTAGCAGGCTAGAGAGTGGGATGGTTTCTCAGAAAGCAGCCTCTTGAGTCTGCTCCACCTGGACACAGACTGGCCCAAGCTCTAGCTCTGGGCCCATAAACCCAGTGTTGGTCAGGAATAGAGAAACCGTGGCAAGGAGCAGGACAGGCCTGTGCCTGTCTGGAGGGACTGAAACCTGGGAGCCACCAGCCAGAGAATGGTGGGGACTATTGGGGAGCAGAGAAGGGTAGCGGCTCATCTGCCTCCTGCAGCCAGGCCATGGAGCTGGCCCACAATGCCATGTCTATGCCAGCACCTTACCTCTACCATCCACCCCCATTCTGGCTGGCCTGGCATCCCAGATCTAGTGCTTCAAATATTTTCTCCTGTTGTGTCCAATTTTTTGTTTTGTTTTGGTTTTTTGAGACAGGGTTGCACTTTGTAGTTCAGGCTGGCCTTGAACCCACTGTATAGTCTACACTAGCTTCAAACTCATGGTGATTCTCCTGCTTCAGCTTCCCAAGTGCTGGGATTACAGGCATGTGCCACCACACCGGGCTAGTCCAATTCTTATTTGCTCCTAATAGTCTTGTTTCCTGCAGTCTTCCAGGAAGGTCCCAGACCAACTTTATTATCTGGGTCTCCCAATGAGTGAGCCAGTTCCAGCAGTGACTCCCCTCTGGTCATACAGCCCCGGAGCCCACTCCGACCTGGCCCAGCCCAACCTCTGCACTTACAGCCCCACTCATGAACCGTACAGGCAGCTCCCAAACACCTCTGTCAAGCCTGGGCCTTTGCACCACCTGCTGATCTCTCAGGCAATTCATCCTCTATGCAGAGGCCCCTCTTCCCTGAGGCCATCCCTGGATGAATCCCATCTCCCCCTGCAACCCTCAGGCTTGGCACAGAGCCCACAGTTCCAGGACTAACTCTATAGGGCTCCCTGCTACTTATAGCACACTGAAAGACCTGGGCAGCTTCATATTCCCAGGAGGCACAGGAAATCAAGAGTTGATAATGTACTGGTGGGTGAGGAGGTGGCCTTTCTCCTACTCTGGCATGAGTATGCTAACCCACAGACTTCACCAGTGCCCGCCTGTCCACAGGGATGGCTGTCTCTGCGGGGATGGGGCCTCTGTCATCTGCCTAGAAGACAAGGCTCTTTGAGAGCCCTGGTGAGGGGTAGACTCACGCCAGGATGAGGGGCTCCCAGGCAAGTAGCCTGGAGGTCAAGAGGAATAGAGAATTTGCTGCGGGTTATGGGAAGATGTCCTGTGGCAGGTACGATGCAGCACACAGGGCACTGCTGACAGGTGGCTGGGAAGACTGCAGGTGTCCCAGATGTGGGGAGGGCCCATAGCAGCCAGGGGTCCTGTGCTCCATGGGCCACTGTCCTTACTTGGCCAGATCCTTACAGCAGGGCAGGACAGGGCAATGAGAAGTTGTGCTGGGCGTGGTGGTGCATGCCTGTAATCCCAGCACTTGGGAGGCTGAGGCAGGAGGATTGCTGGAAGTTTGAAGCCAGCCTGGGCCCTTCTCCTGAGAAATGTGCAGTAGGGGTCACTCCCCTGACCAGTCTGCTCCAGTCTTCTCTGGTGACCTGACTGCCATACCAGAGGGATTGAAACTCACTGGCCTCCCCAACTCTCATGGTCAGCACAACACTAGCAATGGCTTATTTAGGGTACGTGTGCCCAGCACCCCGAATTTAAAGAAGGATCACCATGTATGGCTAAGCGAGGTGAGCACCACACCACATTGCACTAAGAAGCGTCACATCATGGCCACCATGTTTGCGGAGATCTATATGCCAATTCTTGCAGATGGCAGTCAAGTGGCAGAAGGAGCGCTTTTGCTCATTTGCACGAAGGGTCAGCATGGGAGAGTGGAAGTCAGAGAGGTCACCAAGTGGGAGAGGAGTGGGGAGACCAGGAATCCTGACCAGAGGCAACACTGAACTAGCTCCCTTGAACTGGTCCTTGGCCTTTGGGACCCTATGGGGCTATCGCAGGCCCAGCTTGGATTCAACCTTCCTTCTTCCCAGGACCCATCCCAGGCCAAACCACTTCTCCTCTAGGAAGCCTTTCTATCCCCCTACCTCCAAAGACCCTTCCCTGAGTATCCTGCACTGACCCATGGTACCCACCAACCTGACCTTCAGCTCCCACTCAATTGTGGAGATGGAAAGAGAGTGACCTCCAAAGACCAGACTGTGGCACTTCACAAGTCATTTAGCTTCTGAGTCTTAGATTTCCCACCTGTAAAGTGAGAAGAGTAACTCCTGCCCCAGAGGGATGCTGTTAAGTGTGCTGCTGGGCTTCATGGCATACGGTAAGTGAACAATAAAGGGATAATTCACTGGGCTGTGGACTCCTTCAGGGCAGGGATGGGCTGAGATATTTCTGGGTCCTCTGGGTCAGCATCATGCTGGGACACAATGTGGTGCTGGAATGTGGTGTGAGGACCAGAGGAAGAGATGGGTATAAGACTGTGACACAGAGATGCTTTGGGGCTACAAGTGGACAAAGCCATTGTTCAAGCCTGACTGTCCTCATGCTCAGATCAGGGGTCCCTGGGAACCAAGGGAAGGAACTTTCATGGCACCCAAATCGCCCTCCTTGCATAGCCCTGGCAGCTGCCAGAGAGCAGGATAAAGACTGAGCCAGGCTGGGGCTGAGGGTATGGGCCCTGGTGAGGTTGAATAATTCCTGGGCATCCAGTGGGAGCTGGCAGCAGGAGGACTATGCTGGAGGCCCCTCAGGGGGAAAGCAGCTGGGCCAGGAGAGCCCCTGGCTATGGCTGGATAAGGTTTTGCTTCCCAGGGGATGGAGGGTGGAGTCACAGAGGCTATGATGGAGAACCCCAGAGGCTGCAGCACTCGGCTTCCTGAGCTCTGCCTCACCTCCTCCCCATTAGCTCCTGCCCTAACCCTGCAAATGATGAGACCCACCAATCTAACAGAGCCAATTTCACTGAGGGTAGATGTTCCTCTCTCCTGCCTCCTGAGGATGGTCACACCCTCTCCTCACCCCTCCCTGTCTCTATCTGGGCTTTCCCACCTCAGAGCCCTCTTATTAGCAGTGGGGCTCACAGTTACAGAACAGGACTGCAGCCACAAACCCCAACCCTATACAGGAAGAGTGGGCACCATTGCCAGGCTGCCAAAGCCCTGCTAGTGTGGCTGCCATTCACTACTTCCTCCTTCCCACTCCAGATTGTTGCCCCAAGCCAGGATGCACACAGCTACCTACCACTGCTGGGGACCCCACAGGGTATGAACCATGTCCCTGAGGTCCCGAAACAGATGGTGGAGTATAAATTCAAGTCAGATCACCACCTGGCAGGAGATGCCAGCCCCACCCTGGCCAACATCACAGACTCTCAGAGTCACAGACACTTGGAGCCAGAGCTGTCTCACTCAACTCCTGTTCCACTGCCTGCCGCCCAGGCCAGAGACTTGAGTAGCTCCAGGGATGGGGCTCCCTCAAGAGGTGGCCTGGTACTCTGCCCCAAAGCTCTTCCTCCTAAGATCCCCAGCCTGGGCAGGTGGGTCTGGAAGCCTAGCAACAGTGGGTTTGAATCCCAGGCTGGCCACTGCTGAGTGACCTTGGGCAAGACATTCCTCTTCTTCAAGCCCTGGCATCCTGCTCTTGGGATGGAGACAGCAGTGCTGGCATGCTATGCAGAGCACTAAGCTCATACACAGGGTGTCTGGTATTGGCCGGGCAGGGGAAGCACTGCCCTACCCTCCTCCCCTCTCGAGTGGAGCTGAAGTCCAACTCCTCCATTGCTGCACTGTAGCTGATTCTCTGACACCACACAACAAATCTAGCCAAATAAGCAAGCCACACTGGAGTCAAATGGCTAGGGAGTAGAGCTGGGCTTTAATCTGGGCCCTTCTACCCACTGACTGCATGGCTGTGGGCCAAGCACTCAGCATCTAGACCTCAGCTTCCTCTTCTGTTCACAGGGATGACATCACCACCACCTCACAGTTGGGCTGGCAGGCTCAACTCGATTACAGATGTAAGCTGTGAGGCTCCAGATCCACCATCGTTCCTATAATTATCATTTGGGTCTGACAGCCCTTTAATTATGTGAAGACAGTGATCAAGTCTTCTCCCTCCTCTTGTTCTACATCAGATTTTTCTCTGGCTGCTGAGGACAGCAAGCCTGGCCCAGGCTGGGTGCCATGGGCAGCCCGACACAGAGCTCAGGTCTGGTTCTGCTGGCTATGGCCCTAGGAGCCGGCACTGAGGGAAGAGGAAGGCCTTGGCATGCAGCTGCTTCATGCTTCTCAGAGGCTGCACCCCTGGCTGTGAGGTTGGGGTCTTGTGTGAGTTCTTTATAGCATGGGGTGGGGAATTCTCCATCACATCTTCCTCAGGGATCAGCAAAGCAGGCAGTATAATCTGAGGCTCAGAGAGTAGAAGTGACTGGCCCAAGGTCATAAAGAGCAAACATAATGGATACAGCCAGAATTCACAGCCAGTCTGGGTGCCTCCCCCTCTCCAACTGGCTCAAAGGAACAAGGAGTAGGACATGTAATTATCCTTGTCTGGTCACAGAGGAAACAGGCTCAGAGGGTCAGGGCTTTGCTCAAGGTCATATTGTTCATCCCAGGCAATACCAGGGGCCACTAGAATTTTAGTCAGACAAGATTTCAGATGGTTGCATCATCTTGCCTCATCCTTTAAAGAAATGGAAGAAACTGAGATCCAAAGTAGAATGGCCTAGAAACATGGACAAAGGATTAGTAAATCAACAAATGAGTGCAGAAATGATAGAGAATTTAGCAGATAGTGTTGGGACATGTGGCCATCCACTGATGAGAAACACAAGTAGATTCCTATCTCATATCCCACACAAAACTAAATGCCAGTGTCCCTTGTCCACATCCTCATCGTCATTCCAGTCCCTCCACACAGGTGTGCTAAGCCCTTCTCCAGGCCAACCCTATGGGCCTTGGTCACCTGGAGACAAATCAAGCCACCCTGAGAACCCCTAGTGGTTACTGAGTGCCAAAGAGGTGACGCCAATCCTGAGGATGAGTGGGGATGGTGCAAGCAAGGCGTGCTTAGGAGTGCGGAGGCCTGTTGTGGGAGGAGGGAAGTATGGAGACATCTGCAGCACAGCTGGAAGGACAAGGCTGGGAAGCCTCCATCTAGGCAGAGGTGGAGAGCTGGGCATATAAAGGCACAGACAAGGCATGGTTTACTGTGAAGCTACTTTTCTTATGCTCTTATAAAAGGTTTCTCTATATAAGCACATTGACCTTTGTACATACAGTACATATTTTCTAATTTTATCATTGGGATTAATTTTTCCTTGCTTTTTGTGTAAAAATTTAAATTATCATGTAGTTAGATCTATCCTTTCCTTAACCTACCTTTCTTTCTTTCCTTCTTTCCTTCCTTCCTTCCTCTCTCTCTCTGCCTCCCTCCCTCCCTCCCTCCCTCTCTCTCTCCTTGAGACAGGGTCTTGGTAAGTCACTAAGTTGTCCAGGCTGGCCTTGTAACTGCAATCCTTCTGTCTCAGCCTCCTGAAGTACTGGGATTATACTCCTGTGCTACCGGGCCCATCATTTTTGTGTTTGTTTGTTTGCTTGTTTTTTGCAGTGCTGGGAATTGAACCCAGGGCCTTTACACTGAGCTACATCCCTAAGTCTTTTTTTATTTTTCAATTTTGAGACAGGGGTCTTACTAAGTTGCCAGGTTGCCCAGGCTGGGCTCAAACTTTCAGTCTTCCTGCCTCAGCTTCCCGGGGGGGGGATTACAAGTGTGCACCATCACACTTGACTTCCTTCATCGGTTTTGATTTGGGTATTGGGTTTAAGGAAGATAGCCTAAGATCAAAACTCACATGGCGTGGGTGGGTGAGTTCTTGACCTCTTCCTCTACCCTTAACTCTGTGA
The DNA here is from genome assembly GCF_053883595.1 of Heterocephalus glaber. Classification (NCBI taxonomy): domain Eukaryota; kingdom Metazoa; phylum Chordata; class Mammalia; order Rodentia; family Bathyergidae; genus Heterocephalus; species Heterocephalus glaber. Next base: position 29,924,538 of record NW_028258293.1, read on the forward strand.
CGGCTCCCCCTTCCCCCAGAGCTGCATATGCATATCAGATGCACAAAGAGGGGCTTGAAAGCCTAGTCTCTAAAGCATGAAAGCTAGAATTTTTTTTTTACATCATCCCAAGCTGTTTGAATTCTCTCAATAAATATGTGCTTTCTAAGTACAGAAAAAGTTTAAAAATAGAAAAAAAAAAAGCATCTTCATCCATCTGGAATTTATTTTGGTATGAGGTATGAGGCAGAGCCTAATTTTACTTTTGCCACATGGATGCTTCAGTTGTCCCTGCAACAATGATACTTGCAGTACCGTCCCCATCAGTTTACCACACAGTCAGTGCTCAGATGTCTGCAGCTTCCTTTCCAGGATTCCCAGTCTGTGCCGAGGCAGCCCCTGCCCTGTGTGCGGGCTCTGCCTGGTGCCAGGCCCTAGTGACTCCTTTTTGGTCCCAGCCCTGCTTTGGGGCCACAGAGCCCAGCTGTGCCTTTGGCACAGCACGGCTGGGCAAAGACTGGCAGGGAGAAGTTTGGGGGTGCTGACACATGTAGTCTGGCACCTCCAGGCTGAATCAGACACTCCAGCCCCAACTGACAGCCTGACCCTTGCACATCAAGTTCCAAATGGTTATAGGAAAGGCCTAGGAATGTAGGCTGGGAGTGTTGGGCAGGTCCTGGAAGGATTATCCTGGCCTTGATTCAGGAGATTTGGGGGAGGGGGTGGCCCAGGCAGCTAATGTTGTAGCATTAGGGCCAAGCCAGGAAAGGGATTATTAGAATCCCCACCCCAGCCAGCTCCTGGCAGCCTAAGAGGCTGGATTTCTTTCTCCAGGCTACAGAATGCCTGGCAATTAGGCCTCTGTTTGCCCTTGCTCCTGTTGGGGTGAACTCAGAGCAGCTCATTAGGCAGGAGGGTGAAATCAGGTGCAGTCTGGAGCTGCCTGTCTCTTCCCACCCATTCCTTGGGGAGACGAGCAGAGAAGAGCTGAGGGGCTCTAAGAAGAATCATCCAGAACTCTTCAGTGGGCCTGCCCAGGTCCCCTGCTGATGCTCATGCACACTCCCACTCCCTCACTGATGTTCAAAGTCACCAAAAAGCCATCCTCCTGGGTGTGCCAAGGTCAGATGCTGTCAGTGCCATTCTGAGAAGAGTTAAGTGGGACGTCGGGTTCCAAAGGCCAGCGACAGCCACCAATCCTCAGCTGCATGCACTGCCACAGGTGTCTGCAGCCATCTCATGGAAAGTAGAGGATCACCTCCATCTTTCCTCTCACAGCCACCCTGCCAGGCTGGACCTGACTATGTCAGAAGGGGAAGTAAAGCCCAGAGGCTCCACCCTCTCCTCTGTTGGTTCTCTTTCCCCAAAGCACAGGAGAAGGCTGGTTAGGGAGGGCAAGTTTCTGCCCAAGGTTGGGACAGTGATCTCTTCTTGTGTAAGTCCAGGGCACATCCTCATCAGTTATCTCCTAGGCCCTCGGGGCACAGATTTGTATCTCCCCTTACCAAGGAAGCAAGATGAGACCAGAGGGTCTGGGCCCGCCTGAGCTCCACATCAGCCCTGGCAGGCTGAGCCTAGTTCAGGCTGTAGCTTCTTGGTCGGCAGCACCCAGATGCATCTCTCTGGAGCCTGCCTCCATGGTGGCTTTATCACCAAGCCTGCCCTGATTCATAAGAACATCTACTCTTCTCTGCCCTACACCCCACTCACAAGTTGGTAGGATAAGAAGTAAGGGGCTGGCCGGGAAAGTCACACCTCCCTGCCTGCTTTCCAGCCCAATCCCAGCTCCAAGGGGAGCTGGTAGGTTGCATCAGCTGAGTCAGCACCTCCCCTGCTAACTGTAGCCAGGCCCAGGAGGCAGGACCAAGAATCAGCTCACATCCATCTATACAAGGATATATATGCCCACCTTCTCCAGACCACCCACACCCGAGAGCTTGTGGGGCCCCAAGTCCCCACTGTGTGGGCTCGATGGCAGACACCTTCCCTAACCAGCTTCCTTACCACTCAGCCACGTTAGCACCTTTCCCAGGCTTACTCAGCAAACCTGGCTGGGGGCCTCAAAACACTTCTGAGTCTAGTGGAGACACAGAAAATCCTAGTCCTCATGGCCAGCACAGGCCCAGGGTGCTCTGAGAGCCAGGGAAGAGGAAGGGCAAGGTGGCCAAGGAAGGGGAAGGAAGGAGATTGGCCCGTATTTTGGTAGGAAGGCAGAGGTAGGGGCAGGGTCTATGAGGTGAGAGGCAGAGAGGAGAGAGAAGTGCAGTCTAGGCAGGGGGCCAGTTCGTGCACAGGCACTGCTGGGAAGGGTGCTTTATCCTTGAGAGTGAGAAGCTCAGTGTGTGTGGCACGGAGGAGCAGAGGACGGGGGGACCCTGTGGCAGGGACTCCCGTGTGTTCCCATCATAGGAGGGAGGCGTGGCAGTTTGCTCTGTCTGTCCCACCCACTCTGCTGTGTACCCTTCCTAGATGGCCACTCACTGCTGGGCACAGCATGGGTTCCATCTCTGGCCTTCAGCTCCCCAGGCTGCAAACCCGGGTTGACCTGGGAGACTTCCTCTCATCTCCGTCCCCAGCCAGTCTGCTGATTATACCTTCTAGGTGTCTCTGGATCCCTCCCCTTGCCTACATCTCCACCCCTCTAATCTGCCTCAGCCTCTCTCATCTGGCTCCCTGGCCCTCCCCACTGCCAGGCAAGGGCCCTCAGAGGACTCTCTACCAAGTTATCACTGCTCCCTGGAGGTGAAAGTCTAATAGGCCACACCGCCAGGCTGAAGCCCAGCCTGCTCAGCACAGACCCAAGGCTCAGGCCCACAGGCCACACCCCTCCCCCTCCTCACACGCTGCCACTGGGGTTGAATTACTTCCAGTTCCCAAACATAGGCCACTCCCCACCACACACAGCTGCCCCTCCCTGCATACTTCCCACTCCTTGAAACAGGGCTCACTCTCTTAACCATAAACTTTCCCTGGGCGTTCACCCTCAATGGTCTGGGTGTATCAGTTCCTGTCTGCACCCCCACCTGCCAGGAAGCCCTTCAAGGAAGGGAGGACCTGGTCTGAGACACCTGTGACTCCAGAGCAGGTGCCAGGAAAGATCTCTTGATTGAATAAGTAATCAGGGCATCCCAGACAAGACCATTTGGCATGGGACAGAAGAGAGCACACAGGTAGTGCAGGCTGTGCCTTCAGCCCCTCTTGGCTTGAATAAATCACACTTCTTAGAGCCCCATCTGTAAAATGAAGAGGCTCGACTAAGCTTTTAAGAGCCTTCAAAAGGCAAAGATACCAAAGAAGAGAAAGAAGCGCAGGAGAGCTGACCGCCTAGGTCTGCTGCTTTAGTGCCTCTGGGAAGTTCCTCCAGGTATCTGACCTACCTCCCTCCCTCCATGGAGAAGCTAGTTTGACACTGTGCTGCCTCCCAAAGACACAATCTTCAGGGGGCCCTGTGGGTTTGACCTGAGAACAGCCTTCTGTCCTACCAAGTCCCTAATTGGCAGCATTAGAGTAATGAGTCACAGACAACAACCAATTAATTATCTGCAGTTATAAAAAGCATCGCTTCCCCTTCTTTGCTGTCGAGTGAGCCACCCTCCTGCTCCCGACTTCTGACTCCCGAAGCACAGGGGCAGGAGAAGAGATCACCTCACCTCACCTCATGCTCCCCAGTTTCTGGGTTCCAGATTGGTCTGGTGTGCCTCCTGGGGTGGGGCAGTGCTGTGAGCAAAGGCCTGGAGGAGGTGGGAGTGTCTGCAGCAGAAAGGAGAGGGGCTTGAGGGCAAAGGTGCCTTTCTGAGCTCCTCCCTCCGGTCCACTTTGGCCCCCAGGCTGCATCCAGCTCAGGGCCCTGCTGAGGGATCCAGCCTACATCCCAGCGCATCCCTACCTACCGTGCCTCAGTGCTCCTTCTTCTCCACCATGCAATTTCCCAAGCTCCCTCCCAGTGCCTTTCTTCCCCTTCAGCCCGCTGTCACTCGCTCACATACATTTTCACAACACATCCAGCTCTTCTGGCCTCCATCCTCCAGAGGCTGGATTTCTCCTTTCACAAAGTGGGCACATAATTAAACCCAGCTCAGAGCAATCCCTGCACTCAGTAGGCACTCAGTTAACTTTCACCACTACTCTCCCTACACTTCCCAGCCTGAGGACAAGAATGAACCACTTCTGGGACTCCACACGCTCTGTGGCCCTGTTCTATAGATGAGGCCCAGAGAGGGCGGGGCTACAGGGGGGAAGGTGGCAAAGGAGAGGCTTGGGGCCTCCACCTACCAGCACTACCCAGCTCACAGTGGTCTCATCTGCTCAGCAACAGTCATGGAGCTCCCACTCTGTCCCAGCCCTGTCCTTGAGCCACAGTGGTGGCGGTGGCGCTATTCCCTTCACTGTGCCTGGTCACAGAGCCCAACTGCACTCCCTCCTGTCTTGGCCCAGCTGTGACAGGGGGAAGGAGAGAAGAGGAGAAAGGATGTGCAGGCAAGTAGGGGAGGAGGGCGGGGGTGCCAAGGGTGCTCATCCTCAGCTGCGAGCTGGGTCGCCTGAGGTGAGCTCAGCCCCTCTGCAGAGGGGCCGCCATGCTCTCCTTCCCAGCTTGCCTGGCTCCTGGCCCCCCTGCTCCTGCAGCCTTGGCCCTGTACTGGGCACCCCAGACCCTGGCAGCCCCAGTCTGCTCCCAGTCAAGGCCTACACACTTCCTCCACCCGGACCCCTGTGCTGGCCACTGCTAAGACCTGTCTACCTCCATGGTCTATGACAGGCTGGTGAGCCCCACATGCCACTCACGACATACACTTCCCTCCCTCAAGGGTCTGAATGATGGCTAAGGGACTTTCTGCCTGGGTGCTCAGTCACCTTTCTCCCTCTCTGACTCAGCTGTCACCCTTTCCCCATCCCAAAAGCAGTTGGACCCACAACCTGGGTCCAATCTGTGCCCTGTCCCTCATGACTCTGTGACCTTCCCGGCTTCTGTCTCCTCATGGCTTGTGGGCCTACTAGAGTGAACAGCAGTGTGCATCAGCTCAGCATTGGCTCCCACGACACACAGATGCCAGCATAGCCAGGTTCCTGCCTGTCCAGACAGAGGAGGGCCAGGCCAAGCAGGCCTGCTGCCTGCCCCCAGCCCCTGGCTGGAAGGGAGCTGGGGCAAAGCAGAGCAGGCCCAGAGTTCTGAAATCATTAACCCAGCTCTCTCCCACTTCAGAGATGGAGAAGCTGAGGCTCAGGCAGCTGGAATGAGTCATCCTAATGGCTAGTCATGGCTGGCACTGGGCTGGTCACTTCACAGGGTGTGCTGTCAGGCCGTGACTGGGAGCCATCCTGGGGTGGGGCCTGGGGTGGGGAGATAGGACGTCTGCCTTGGCCAAGTTTGGCCATGTTGCTGCCTCTGTGCTGAAAATGAGGACATGCCAAGGAGTCCAGCCTGCTGCCTACCCCGGTGCTTCTCACCATTCAGGGGTCAGGAGCCTCAGCTAGTGCTCCACCCCTCACCAGCACAGGCAGAAGAGAGTGGTCAGGCAGACAAGCTACCCTGATGTCTTGGCCTAGTCAGCCCAGCCTACTTAGCCTCTGAGCTCAGCGGTGCCCTCCCTTGGCCACTCCAGCCTGTTTGGCAGAGAGCTGAATTGGGAGGTTGGCTTCTTTGTTCAGACAAGCAGGAGGGAGGAGGAAAGCTGTTCTCCAGGCACCAAAGCTTTTAGATAAACACCACACAGGAATTGGGTTCCTTCAGAGAAGAAACTAGATCCACCAGCTGATGGTGCCCCAGGGAGGGGACAGAAGGGCAACTTGGGCCTGGCTGGGGAGCCCAGCACTGAAGGAGGCCTTCTTTACCCCACTCACACCTGCTGCCAGCTCTGGTAGGCTGGTGGCTCAGGTGACTGGGCCCTGTTGCCAGGCATGGCTCTGTCAGCTCCCAGGCTCCAGTATGGCCGGGCCTCCTGTCTCACCTTCCTGCCACCACCTGCCTGCCCGTCCAGATATGCCAGGTCTGGAAGCTGGGAGCTTCTGCTCACCTTAGGGTGACCCCTTCCTCTGGAGCCCCCGAGCCACCATACTGTCAGAGGAGAGTCAACAACCAGCTACATCTATGATGGGGTGGGCTCCTCCCCTGCCCATCTGGCCAAGGAGATTCTGGAAATAGCATGGGTCCATTTTTAAGAGGGAGAAACTGAAACCCAGAAGGGGTTTCACTGGCCTGTCTAGAGCCACCCAGTAGAGTCAGCTCACTTCCCATCTCCCTGGCCTGTGGGTTTGCTGGGGCCCACAGGGTCCCTCAGACTCCACCCCTGGGTAGCTCACCGGTGTGGTATCATCATGAGAGCGCTGGTAGCGCTTCCAGCGGCAGCCGTAGATGCCTGTGAGGCAGGAGAGGCACAGCTGTGGCTCATAGTACTGCAGGGGCTGGTGTCTCACCATGCTCGTCCCCGCAGCCCTGGCGCCTGCCTCTCAAGCACCCATGGAGGCCCCCAGCTGGTCCTGTGGGAGGAAGCACAGAGCTATAAGGCAGCGAAAGGGCAAGGAGTCAGACTCAATACTATACATGTTACTGTAGCCTCAGTTCACGTGTCATCATCTGTTCAAAGCCCTGGAGTGGTCCTGTCTCACCTGGAGCCAGGGCCACCCTGGCAGGTCCCCAAGGCCTGCTTCCTACCCCTGAACATGACCTCACCCTCCCTACTCTTTCCCTTGCAGTTGCGTGGACCTCTTCCATATTCCTCACACTAGCCTAGCATACTGTTGTTTTCTCTGCCTCGGATACTATTCCCTTAGAAAAGGCATGGCTCCCTCTTTCCCTTCCTCTTTTCAGTTCTTTGCTCAAATGTCCTTCTTTCAGTGAGACTTTCTCTTAACATTGGAACCCCTCCCCACATTCTCTAAGCTTCCTCCCATGTTCTGTTTTCTTTTCTCAATCATGTTCTTAAGCATAATTTACTTTGCTTATTTTGTTTCTTATCTGCCTACCCCATTATGCTTTATGAAGGCAAGGATTTTTGTCTATTTGAGTCTCTGCTGTATCCCTATAACTGGAGAAGTGCCTGGAAACAGTAGACTTTCAAAATAAATATTTTTAAACATTATCATAAAAGCTGACATGCACTAAGCACTTAAAATACAGCAGGCACTGGGCAAATGCTTTATGTTCATTGTCCCACCCCATTGTCTCAATCACCTGATACGGCAGGTAAGGCATCCCAAACCCATCTGACAGTTGAAGAACAAAGTGAGGCTCAGAGAAAGAAAGGGCAATGCCTGGCCTGCTGTCACACAGCCACAAATGGTGGAACTGGATGTCTGCTCCAGGGCCTGAGGGGTTCAGTCTCCAGGCCTGGGGACCCCCACCTAGTGGGGCCATGGGAGGCTGGGGGAGCAGTGGGAGGTGTGTAAGATCAAACTGCTGCTATCCCAGCCCTGCCTGGCACCCTGGAGACCAGACAGGTGGCTTGGCTCCTGTGACCAGATAGAATCAGCTTAAGACATTCATACTCTGAGTGTCAGGCACCTTCTGCTCCCCAGCACCTGTTGTTATTATGATGATGATTCCATGTTGCAGGTGAGGAGCTCAAGCCCTGGTCTGTGGGAATCCAGAACCCAAATCTAGGTCCTGGCCTAGGCCCCAGAGACAATGGGAACAGGACAGACCTGGTGGCTTCCCAGGGCAATAAGAGGGTGACCAGCACTGTTCCAAGTGCGTTCCCTGCATTAACACTCCAGCAACTTCAGGAAGGAAATATTATTGATATTATTTTTATTGAGATATAACTCACATGCTACAAAGTTCACCCCTTTAAGTATACAGTTCACTTTTGATATATTCAATTTTTAGTATATCCACAGAGTCATATACCATTATCATTACCACTACTTAATCCCAAAATATCTCCATCAGTCCAACAAAAGTCTCATACCCTTTTGCAGTAATGCCTCTATTTAGCTCAGCCTACCCTTCAGGCTCTGGCAACCACTAATTCACTGTCTGTCTCCACAGATGGGCCTAGGCTAGAAATTTCATATAAATGGAATCATGTAATATGTGGCCTTTTGTGTACTGCTTCTTTCATTTAGCATTATGTTTTCAAAGATCATTCAGGTTGTAGCAAGTGTCAGTACGTCATTCCTTTTATGGCCAAATAGTACTCAGTTGTAAGGATATTCTACATTTTGTTTCTCCATTCATCAGCTGATAGACATTTTGGGTTGTTACCACTTTTTGGTTGTTAGGAATAACACTATTGCAGATGTGTTTTTGTGTAGACATATGTTTTCAGTTCTCCTGGGTACATTCTTTGTGGTAGATTTGGTGGGTCATATGGCAACTCTTATATTTAACATTCTGAAGAAGTGTCAAACTATTTTCCAAAGTGGCAACACTATTTTACATTCCCAAAGTATTTTCATTATCATCTTCATTTGACAGATGAAAAATGTGAAGCCCAAGTTGGGCACAGCAGAACAATCCTGCAATCCCAGCACTGAGGGAGGCTGAAGCAAGATGACTGAAGTTCAAGTCCTACTTAGGCAACTTAGTGAGACTCTGTCTCAAGATCAAAAATAAAAAAGGTTATGGTTGTAGCTCAGTGATACAGTGCTTCTGGATTTGATCCTTAGTACCTCACGTGCACACATGCACGTGCACACACACACACATGCACACACACACACACACACACAAGCTGAAACACAGAAAGATTTAGCCACTTACCAAAGGTTACACAGCAGAGCCAGAATTCACACACCCAGAGGTCTTACTCTAACCCAGGGGTTGGGAAACTATAACCCATAGGTTCACCAAATCTGACCTATAGCCTGTATTTCTGTACAGCTTGAAAGCTAAAAATGGTTTTTACATTTTTAAATAGCTGGGAGACAAAATCAAAACAAGAATATCTGTGACACAGGGAAATTATATGAAAGTCAAATTTCAGTGTCCATAAATAACACTTTATTGGACACAGCCGCATTCAGTCACTTATGTCTTGTCTGTGGCTGCTTTAACTATAACTGCAGAGTTGAGTAGTTGCCACAGAGACCATATGGCACACAAGGCCCAAAATACTCACTGTCTGGCCCTCTGGAGGAGACGCTAGCCGACTCCTGCAACCAGTGAGCTCCAATGCTCCTGAGCCAGCGTTGTGATGGACAGAGGAAAGGTAGCCTGTGGACACCTCTGTGGTGTCAGGAGGGGAAGGCCTGCTTCCTGAAGGCACTGCTAATCTGAGACCTCTGAGCTGAGTTCTTGAGATGCCATGCTCTAAGTGCCCAAGCCACACCATATGGGCCTAATGGGATATAGTCCTGCTCACTACTCCCACCTCTGGGAGCCACCCAGGGCATCTGCCTATCTCTCACTCCCTCCCTCAATACCCCCACCAAATGCCAACCTCAGCCACAGATTACAGCCTCCAGGGCTGGGGGAAGGTGCATTAGGGGCTTGCTAGGAATACAGAATGACTAGGAGCCTGTTAATTGCTGGGAACTGTCTGGTACGGTCTTCCCCAGTAGCTCCCCAGGAAAGCATGTGGAATATGGTAGACCAAGCCCAGGGCCTGAGACAGTGTGGAGTGGGGATGCTGTTGCACTCAGCTTAGCTCCCACAGGGTAGGGTAGGAAGGGATGGGGTTGGTGTGTGTGTGTGTGTGTAACACTCAGCTTTCTAAATGCCACAAGATATAGGGAGCTTTGAATGGTCATGTATGTATTCCTATGTTCTCAGCCTTCCAGAGAGGGTGAAGGCCAGAGGTCATAGCCAAACAGCCAGATCTCACTCTGCACCTCCAAGATTAGAGTTTTTACTGGCCCATCAGGCATCACATCTGCCCCCATATCCCCAGGCAGAAGGGAGAAACTTGGATTCATCCTGCCCTGGCCACTGATTTGCTCTGTGGCAGGGTCCACTTCAGGCTCTTCTGTGGGCCTCAGTCTCAGAGTCTTTCAAAGGAAGTAACAGCTTTGCCTCAGCGTGTATGGGGCGACATGCAGTACATCACCACAAGGATCCAGGCCGAACAGGTGTAGGTTCTGGGGGTAGAAACCCACAGCCAGGCCCCCCAACCTTCACCTTCCTCTCCCAGGGCTCCCTGACCCTGGCACTGATCCCCATGTGTCCTCTGCTGCTCCTCCTCAGTCCTCTCATCACGCCCACCAGGAATGGAAATTCCACTTCAGTCTGGAAAGAGGGAGGTAGAACTTCGGGTCACGCCTCAGCCAAGACTGGCTGATTCTGGCTCTGAACCCTCCTTTCCTCCAGGTGAATGCTCATCCTGGTTCTAACTCTTGGGGCTCCCCTGGGAGGCAAACCTTTTCTTCTGTGTTCTCCCAGTGGGGAGGACCCCATCTACTCCCACAGCGGCTTCGGTTACCAGGGGCTGCCAAGGCCAACCGGTCTCTGCCTCTCACGGAGACAGCCAGTGCCTCCTGCCTGTCTCCAGGGAGTGTCAGCCCAGCTTGGCAGACACTCCAACACACTGACCTCCTCACCAACCCCACCTGCTTCTAATAACTCTCCAGGTCCTCTTATGGCTTTGCCCTCAGCCACCCCCAAATCCCTCTCTCCTTGCCTCTGGCAGTTGGCCCCCCCTCTACCGCACACTCTTCCCTCCAGCTGAAGTGAACATCTCTTCCCTCCTCTCCCCTCCCTTCCCATCATTCTTTCTCTTTTTTGTTTTCCCCCCTGTACTGGAACCCAGGACCTTCCCACTGAGCTGTATCTTCAGCCCTTTTTTATTTTAAGACAAGGTCTCCCTAAGTTGCTAAACTGATGAAACTGGCAAGCTGGGCTCAAATTTGTGAAACTCCTACCTCACTTTCCCTAAGTGCTGGGAATACAGACATGTGCTACCACACCTGGCTTGGAGTAAACTTTTTACCAGCCGCATGACCAGGATCGGCCCCTACCATTCCTCCCATTTGGCCTCTTCAGAACTTTATCTGGTTAACTCCTCCCGAAACCCTCCCCCAGGTGGCCTCCCCTGTGTCTCTCCCATAGCTCTGCAAGTGACCAGCCTTACACAGGAACACTATGTGTACCCTGTTGACATTCCAGTCTCCCTCAAGGGACAGCCTGATTATCACCAGGTCCACAGGGGCCAGCACAGGGCAGCAAGACTAGGTGGTACCAAGGGCTGCTGGAGGTGCTTCAGAGGATGACCCTGGAGTTCTGCTAACAGCTGTGTGGCTCACACACTGGGCAGCTGACACTGAGATGAGCAAGCTCTCATACAGGACTCTTTACACTCACCCTAGGCAATTTCCACCCCTCCCCTTCCTGCCCCACTAATGGCATTACTTAACATCAATAGATTTCTCCAAGCCACCCCTCAGGGCTGCTGATACCAACCAAGTTCCTGAGAAATCCCAGCCAAAAACTCCTGCTGGCTCTGAGACAAAGCAAAGCCCATCCCAGCTCAAAGTCCTGTTTTCAGCCTAAATTCTTAGCTCCTGGCCTGAACTTGCACAACCTCCTGTTGGCAGCAGAAAGGCCTTTGAGAAGCCACAGAACAGTAAAGGCAGGGGTGGTGGGGAGGTGCACCCATCTGGGGTCCCCAGCCATTCACACCTCCTGGAATGTACCTGTTCCATACCCCTCCCTCTTGTGACCACTGGCTACCAGGCCCTCACTACCCCACCCTCTTTCCTGGGTGTGGAAAGAGTTTCAGGCCAGAAGTGAGGGCCTGGGTTTCTGTCCAGTCACCCTCAACTGACTTGCTTTGTGATCTGAGCCTTACTTTACTCATCAAAGAAATGGGGCTAGATGGGGTAGCACATAAAAGTGCTTAAGCCTGGGCTGGGGTGTAGTTCAGTGGTTTGCCTCACATGCTAGAGGCCCGGCACTGCTAAAACAAAAACCAGAAAGTGCCCACTCCTGCAACAATAGGAATAAAAATTGATACATGCTACAACATGAATGAATCTTGCAAACATTATACCAAGTGAAGGAAGCCAGTTATAAAAGGCTGCATATTAAACCTTTCCATTTATAAGAAATGTCCAAAAGAGGCAAATATAGCCAGAAAGTAGATCAGTGAATGCCAGGGTTGGAAGAGTTAGGAAGGAACTAGGGGTAACTTAATAGGTATGGATCTTCTTTTTGGAGAAATAAAAATGTCCTGGAATTACATTGTGGTGACATTTGTACAATTTGGTGAATATACTGAAAACCACTGAATTGTGCAACTGAATTTTCTTGCTCTTTTAAATTTTTTTTCAATTTTTATTTTTTATTAATACATATTTGCAGTACACAACAATTACATCTCTTGTAGGGAGTTGGTACATGTACATAAAACATATTTTTTTTCATTCCCTTCTCCTCCCCTCCCTCTCCTCCCTCCCCTCTCCCTCAATCTCTTGGTCTCCTTCCCAATTGCAAATGATCTATCTCCCTATTTCTTATTTCTATCTTTATTTTCCTCTTTATATTTTGGGTTTCTCATATAAGAGAAACTATGCGATGTTTAGGCTTATGTGTCTGATTTATTTCACTTAACATTATCCATAAAGCATCCATTTTCCTACAAATGACTCATTTATCCTTTTCATCGCACAGTAGTACTCCATCATGTATAAATACCATATTTTCTTTATCAATTCATCTGTTGATGGACATATAGGCTGCTTTCAAGATTCAGCTGTTATGAACTGTGCTGCTAAAACATGGGCATGCATGTATTACTATGCTATGTTGTCTTTAATTTTTTTTATTGTTTAACTGATTTTAATAACTTGACATAAAGCCCCTAGAATTGATATAATCATAATGCAAAATACATAGATGAATACTGTCTTCTTTTAAAAATATAAAATAAATAAGCAAGACGTGAAAATAGGCAAGTTTCCACTAAATAAATTAAAACTTTAAAAAAAGAAAGTTTTCCTTTCCATGTCATTTGAAGACGGGAAATTATCATTTTAAACTATTCAAGTTTATTTAACAAATTTAAAAAGGTTTTATAAAATGTTTAATTTTCATCAGCTTCAAGGTTTATGTTGCTGCCGAATTTTGCATATAATTGAAATTTCAAATCCCCTAACAGCCACTGAATTGATTCTACTCTGGATTCTAAGGCATCAGTTTCTTCTTGCATATTTTTCTTTGCTTCTTCTAACATGTCTTGTGTTTCTTCTTGAGAAGGGCTAATGAAAACGTCACCAGTCTGGTAAGGTATCATTAAGCTGTCATCATCTGCAAGCATGATGTCGTCACAAGCATCTTCTAAATTCTGGAGTTGTTTCTTTTTTACTTCTATTTCTTTCTTTAGCTCTGTGATTCTACTCATATTCCACCCCAATGTATTTATCTTTTGTTGATCTTCGAAAGTAACATTGACATCTTCTGCAGCTGCCTTCTTCATGGTGTTGTCTTTAATTCTTTCAGAAAGATATCTAGAAGGGAATTATCTGGGTTAAATGGAATTCCTAGTTTTAGTTTTTTGAGGAATCTCCATACTGTTTTACATAGTGGTCTTACTAGTTTACATTCCCACTAATAATGTAGAAGAATTGTCTTTTCCCTGCAACCTCACTAACATTTGTTATTTGTTTTCTTGATGAAAGCCATTCTTTTTGGAGTAAGAGAGAAGAATCTCAGTGTTGTTTTAACTTGCATCTCTAATGGCCAGAGATGTTGAACAGTTTTTCATGTACTTATTGACCATCTGTACTTCTTCTGAAAAGTGTCTATTCATTTCAGTTGCTCATTTTTTGACTGGGTCTTTTATTTTGGGAGGGTATATTTTTTTTTAGTTCTTTGTATATTCTAGATATTATTCCTCTGTTAGAGGAGTAGTGGGCAAAAATTATTTTTGCCCATTCTGCAAGGTTACTTTGTTGGTGAGTTGCTTTGCTGTGTAGAAAGGAAACCTTTTATTTTGATATGATCTGATTTGTTAATTCTTTTTTTTTTTTTTTTGGTACCGGGGATCGAACTCGGGTCCTTGCACTTGCACAGCAGGCAGCAAAACCACTGAGCTAAATCCCTGGCCCTGATTTGTTGATTCTTGATACATTCTTTCATGCACCTGAGGTTCTGTCTGGAAAGCCTAAACCTATGTCTTCAAGAGTTTTACCTATTTTATCTTCCAGAAGACTGTTCCTGTTTTAACCTTTAGATCTTTGATCTATCTTGATTTTAGTTTAGTACATGGTGATTTATATGGGTCTAGATTTGGTCTTCTATATGTTTAAAGCCAGTTTTTCCAGCATCATTTATTAAAGAGGCTATCTTTCCTCCAGTATATGTTTTTGGTCCCTTTGTCAAAGATCAGAGAGCTGAATTGCCTGGGGTTGTTTCTGCATCCTCTATTCTGTTCCATTGATTCACATGTCTGTTTTTGTGGTTGTACCATGCTGTTTTTACCACAGTAGCTTTGTAATGCAATATAACTTGAAATTTCAGACGGTGAGACTTGCTGCTTTGCTCTTGTTACCCAGGACTGCTTTTGCTATTCTGAGTTTCTTCAGGTTCCATACGAATTTTAGGATTGTTTTCTCTAGTTCTGTGAGGAATGCTACTGGTATTTCGATTAGAATTACATTGAATCTGTATATCAGTTTTGGAAATATGATTGTTTTGACTATATTAGTTCTGCCTATCCTGGAAGAAGTAACATCTTTTCATTTTCTAATCTCTTCTTTAATCTCCTTTTTCAGAGTACTGTAGTTTTAGTTGTAGAGGTCTTTTATTTCCTTGGTTAGGTTAATTCCTAAGTATTTAATTGTTCTTGATGCTATCAGGTGTGGTATTATTTTCCTAATTTCTTTCTCAGTGAGTTCATTATTGGTGTATGGGAAACTACTGATTTTTGTTTAATTTTTTATCCTGGTACATTCTGAATTTGTTTTTTTTTAATTTGGTTATTTTTTAAAATTTGGTTATTAATTCTAGGAGTCTTTTGGTGGAATTTTTTTGGCCCTCTGTGTAGAGGATCATGTTGTCTGCAAATAATGATAACTCTACTTCTTTCTTTCCTGTACTTAACTTTATTTCTTTCTCTTGCCTGATTGTCCAGACTAATGTTTTGACTACTATCTTCAGCAGGAATGGTGATAGTGGACATCCTGGTTTTGTTCCTGATTTTAGAGGGAAAGCTTTCAGTTTTACAGCATTTAAATATGATGTTGGCAGTAGGTTTGTCATAAATGACTTTTATCAGATTGAGAGGTCCTTCTATACCTATTTTCTCCAGGGTTTTTATCATGAATGGATGTTGGATTTTGTCATTTATTGAGATGATCATTTCACTTTTGTCCTTGTTTCTATTTTTTTTTTTTTTTGGTATGGGGATTGAACTCAGGATCTTGCACTTGCAAAGCAGGTGCAGCGCCACTGAGCTACATCTCCAGCCTTGTCCTTGTTTCTATTTATGTGATGTATTACATTTATTGATTTGCATATGTTGAATCATCATTGGATCCCAGGGATGAAGCCTACTTGGTCATGATGTATGATCTTTTTGATGATTTGTTGCATTTTGTTTGTCATTATCTTGTTGAGGACTTTTGCATCTGTGTTCATTAAAGAGAATGGCCTATAGTGTTCTCTCTCTCGCTCTCTCTCTCTCTCTCTCTCTCTCTCTCATTGTTGTTGAGACAGAGTCTCACCATGTAGTTTAGGCTGGGCTTGAACTCACTATGTAGTTCAGACTGGCCCTGAACTCATGAAGATCCTCCTGCCTCAGCCTTCCAAGTAAGTGCTGGGATTACAGGCACCCAGCTTAGTTCTCTTTTTGGGTTGGGTCTTTGTCTGGTTTTGGAATCAGGGTAATGCTAGCTTCCAGGAATGACTTTGAGAGCACTTCTTCCCTTTCAGTTTCATTTAAGAGTTTGAAGGAGTTTTGGCATTAGATCTTCCTTAAAGTTCTTGTAGAATTCAGCAGTGAATCCATCAGGACCTGGGCTTTTCTTAAATGGTAGGGTTTTTTTTAATCACTGCTTTTATTTCATTGCCTGTTGTTGTGACACCATGTATACTGGGCTCATGATTCTGCAAATACTGAGGAATGAAGTCTCAAACCAAAGGAGGTTAGTAGAGTTTTTATTGGAAATAAAGAGAATAGAACGTGGATTTCCAGGAGTCCCAAATGGGGTGGCTGCATGGGCTTGCAGCCATTTAGAATACTACAATTGCAGTAATTTAGAATTACCTACAGGCAAATAGGGTATTGGAATTGCTTAGTCATTTTGTGGGCAACTATCACTGGTGTCTCTGTGCAGTTAAAAAAAAGCCAATAGGAATCAGGCTCTCTAGCTCAGTTCTTTCGCTGTGTTTACAGTAAACTAGGATCTTAGAAAGAACTAATGATTTTATATTATAATATCCTCAAAAATCCTAAGGGTGGGGCGGGCTGTATTTCATGTTAGAGGAAGTTCATTGTAATTTCACATTCCTCAAAATTCAGGAGTTCAGTAGGTGTTGGTCCCTTTCTGCTAGAGTAAGGGGCCACACTCCATGTTGCCTAAGTAATGTTCATTTCTGGTCAAAGTCCTAGTTCACTGTCTATTCTTAATTTTTATCAATATGGCTGGCCATCCCACTCTATTTCAGGCCATTCCACTAGCTAGCTGCCTTACTTATAAGCTAACTAAATAAACTATTTTCTACAATTGGATTATTTAGAGTTTTTATGTCTTCTTGGTTCAGCTTTGTAATTCATCTCCATCTAGGAATCTATCCATTTCTTCTGAATTCTCCAATTTATTGCAGTACATATTCTCAAAGTAGTTACTAATAATCTTCTGGATTTTTGCAGTGACTGTTGTGATTTCACCTTTTTTTATTTCTAATTGCATTAATTTGGGTCTTTTCTTTTCTGAGAAGATTGGCTAAGGGTTTGCCTATTTTCTTAGTTTTTTTCAAAGAACCAGCTCTTAGGTTCACTGATTATTTGTGGGGGTTTTTAGCCTCAATTTCATCAATTTCTGCTCTGATCTTTATAATCTCGTCCCTTGTACTAGCTTTGATTTGGATTGTTCTTGTTTTTCTAGGACCCTGAGGTAAATCATTAGGTTATTTATTTGAGCTCACTCTGTTTTTCTGATGTGGGGATTCACAGTTATAAATTTCCCTCTTAGGCTGCTTTCTTTTTTTTTTCAAATAACTTTATTATCACACACACATACAAAAAATTAAAACCATTCAAAGAAGAACAATATAAGGGGGAAAAAACTACAATAATATTCAAAAACAGTAGAACTCAACCAAAACAAAACTGAAAAGCACTTAAACATTTTTCCATGTAACTTAAAAAAGTATCTCAAGCACCAAGACACCAGAGGATGTAATTTGTTTCAGAAAGATCCCCAAAATCAACGTTGAACAAATAATGATCTGGAAAAAAACTCCAGTTAGTTAACAGACTCCACATAAGCCAAACTGCTCCTAATTTTTTTTTTTTTTTTTTTTTTTGGTACCAGGGATCAAACTCGGGTCCTTCTGCAGGCAGTGGAACCACTGAGCTAAATCCCCAGCCCCCTAAAATAGATCAATATTCTTTTTCTTTTTTTGGTACTAGGAATTGAACTCAGGACCTTGCACTTATAAGCCAGGCGGCAGAACTACTGAGATAAATCCCCGGCCCTTCTCCCCAATTTAAATTTTGATACAGTCCTATGACACGCGATGGAAACACAATCCAAGAAATATGTTGTTAGGCCATTTCATCCGTGTGTATCCTTAATTACACTTTCAGTTTCTCACACTAGAGAAACTATTCGGTATTTACACATGTGTGTCCTATTTAGTTCACTTAAGAGGATGGCCTCAATATGCATCCATTTAGCTATAAATGCCTCTAGTTTCTAAGACTGGAAGTCCCATTTGACCCCGCTATTCCACTGCTGGGGATCTTCCCCAAAGAATTAAAAGAATCATACCACAGTGATATATGTGCACCCATGTTCATAGCAGTGCAGTTTGTAATAGCTAAAACTTGGAAACAGCCCAAATGCCCAACAACTGGAGACTGGATAAAGAAAATGTGGTTTTTTTAAATAAAATGGAGTACTACTCAGCCATAAAAAATGAGAAATTAGAGACATTTATAGCTAAGTGGATGCACATTGAGGTGATACTCTTAGGTGAAATAAATAGGACACACATGTGTAAATACTGAATAGTTTCTCTGGCGTGAGAAACTGAAAGTGTAAATAAGGACTAAATGTATAATAGGTAATGTGAAATAGGAGGAAAAGGGGCAAAGGGGAAGGAAGTGGGAGGGCTAGGGGAAAGGATAGAAGGGAATGGGATTAATATGAGAAAATGGAAAAATAGGAACAAAATTTTTGTAAATAGGGAGGACTGGAGGGGTTGAAGGGAGGGCTGGGCAAGGGTGAAAAATAAGAACCAAGAGAGACTATGTAAAGGTGCAAATTTCCAATGATGAATGTCATTATATTGTATACCTAAAATGTACCAATGATTAGAATGAATAATAGATAATGCAACATAGGAAGAAAAGGTCCAGAGGGGTAGGGGTAGTGGGAGGGGCAGGGGAAAGGAAAGAAGGGAAAGGAAAAATGATGAGAAATGGAAAAAATGGAAATAAAGTCTTTGTAAATAGGGAAGGGTGGAGGGCGTGAAGGGAGGGCTAGGAATGGGGAAAAAATAAGAACCAAGATGCATCATGTAAAGGTACAATTCCCAATGAGAAATGTAATTGTGTTGTATACCTACAATGTACCAATAAAAGAATTTAATACAAAAAAAATGTCTCTAGTTTCTTGTTCTTTATGGCTGAGAAGTACTCCATTTTATTAAAAAAAAAAAACCACATCTTTATCCAAGGGCTGCTTTCATTGTGTTCCACAGTTTCTCATATGTTGTACTGGCATTATTATTTGATGCTAGGAATTGTCTAATTTCTTCTGTGATGCACTGATTATTCAAGAGTGTATTGTTTCGTTTCCATGAGTTTCCATAATTTTTTTTTTTTTTTGAGACAGGGTCTCCCTATGTAGTTCAAGCTGGCCTTGAACTCACTATGTAGCCTAGGCTGGCCTCAAACTCACAGCAATCCTCCTGCCTGAGCCTTCTGAGTACTGGGATTACAGGTGTGTGCCACCTGCAAGCCCGACTGAGCTTGCATAATTTCTGTGGTTTCTTTTGCCATTGATTTCTAGTTTCATCATTCAATGATTTGACAATATGCATGGGATAATTTTGATTCTTTTGCATTTACTAAAGCATGCTTTATTGGCTAGTATGTAGTCTAGAGAATGTTCCATGTACTGCTGAGAAGCATGTATATTCTGCTGTTGTTGGGCGGAACATTCTAAATATCAATTAAGTCCATTTTTTGGAAGGTTTAGTTCAACCTTGGTGTTTCTTTATTGATTGTTTTTGTCTAGTTAATCTGTCTACTTGTGACAGTGGAGTACTGAGTTATCCCACTATAAACTGTGTTGATGTTTATCTGATCTTTTGTGTCCAGTAGTGTTTGTTTTATGAAGTTGGGTATGTGGTGTTTGGTGCATATATGTTTATAATTGTTATCTCTTCTGTTGAATTGTTCCTTTAATCAATAAATAAAGACCTTTTTTGTCTCTTGAAGTCTACTTTGTCTGAAAATAGAATAGCTACTCTTGCTTATTTCTGGGTTCTTATTGCATGGAATATTGCTTTCTATCTTTTGGGTTTTACTCTATAAATTTCTGTTTTAGGTTAAATGTGTTTCTTGTATGCATATACTGTTGGATTTTGTTTCTTGGCCCATTCTACAAGTCTATGTCATTTGATCAAGGAATTGAGACCATTCACATTGAGTTATAACTGAAAGGTACTGCCTTATTCCTGTCATTGCATTATTTTCCTGATGCTAATTTCTCTTTTCCCCCTTCTGCTTACCCTGCCTAGTGTATTCATTCTAGTAGCCCTTTTGTCATTGTAAGCTTCATTGTCTCTTTTTAGAATATCTTTGAAAATTTTTTGGAGTGTTGGCTTGGTGGTCATATTTTCTTTAGGCACTTTTTGTCATGGAAATATACTTCTCCATCAGTTTTGAAAGATAGTTTTACAGGATGTATCAGTCTGGGTTGGAAGTTATTTTCTTTTAGAGCTTGATACTCTTTGCCCCAAGCTTCTTTGGCCTTTAAGGTTTGAGAAGTCTGCTATAATTCTAATGGGTTTACCTTTATAAGTAATTTGTTACTTTTCTTTAACAGCTTTTAAGATTTGTTCCTTGTATGGAATTATGGTATTTTGACTATAATGTGTTGTGGGGAGGTTCTTTTCTGATTGTGGCTAGCTCACTTATCTGTGATTTTCCACCATATTTGGAAAGTTATCTGCTATTATTTGTGTAAACAGGTTTTTATGCCATTTATGCTGTCTTCTGATTTTTCACTAATTCTAATTAATCTTAATTTTCTTTGCATCACCTAGCAGATGTTGGATCCATTTTTCATATTTTCTTTGGTGTATTTAAGGTATCTCTAAATAACTGGTCACTGACCTCAGTCCCATCTTCTAGTTCTGACACTGTCCTCACATTGGTCACTTCTGCTACTCATAATTTCAACAGAATTTTAATCTCCTGAGTTTTTATTTGGCACCTTTTCATAGACTCTAATTCTTTGCTAAACTGGTCACTCATGTTTTGTATCATTTTGTTGAGCTCAGTTAGGTTTTTTTTTCCCTGGCCCTTCAGTTAGGTTTTTATTAGGGTCTTCTATCAACTCAGTGATTATTTTCTTAGGTCCATTATCTATTTAGTTATATCTTCTTTGAGTTCACTGAGAATCTTATTGGTCTGTTTTTTTTTAATTTCCTCTGTTATCCTTTTGAATAATTCAGCTTTGTGGCTTTTGATTTCTACTCTTTCCATGCCCCATGGATCAGCTTTAGGGGGAGGGTTGATAGTTTTTGTAGGCAATTATTGCCTCATTGCCTCATGTTTCTATTGGTTTTTGTTTGTTTTTTTGTGCTGAGGTTTGTGGTTGATTATAGAAGACTATCTTTAGTTAGTGTCTGCTTTTCAGTGATGCCCTCCAGGTGTGGCTAGCTATAGGCCCCTCTCTCTGTCCCAAGATTCAACCAATTCTGTTTATTTGGAAAGGGAGGCTACTGTGTATTTGGTCTAGCATCCAGTTCTCTAGGAATGGGCCAAAGTATTGTTAATGACATAAAACCAACCCTAATATTGGTATAGAGAAAACCAATTAATAGCAACAACTGTGCCACTTTGGCAATGGCAATGAAACCATCCAAAATAATAGTGCCAAAGACAAATTAGATACTGATAAACCCTAATAACCAATAATGTACTACCCTTATCCATAGAAAAGAGATCTATAATTATATTATAAACACTAAGACAAACCAAATATTGACATACAGTAAATATCTACTAAATGTAATAACTATACCTCTGCTAACAATAAAACAGTATTCAACAGTAATAGCATAGCATTAACTATCTAAAATTCATAAAGTTTAATGGTTATACTAGTAAAGATAAAGGGGGTGGGAAACTGGAGAATGAAAACAATAAAATCTGAAAAAATTGGAAGATAAGACTAAGGAGAGAAAGGTGAGACAGAGGATCCTATTGAGGAATAAAAGGAAATTAACAGTATTAGATAAAAGTAACAAAAAATGAAAAAAGAAGAAAAAAGAAAAAAGAGCAAAATTTTAAAAATAAAAATAAGAAGGAAAAAATAAAATTAAAAGGAGAAAATAAAAAAAGAAAGAGAAAAAGAGAAAAACTCCAAACCAGAAGAAACCAATGAAGGAAAAAGAATAAAAAGCATTCTTTTGTGTTTTTAAGGGAATGGTTTCTTTCCAGGATCCACAGTCTTGGAGTTCAGCAACTCACAATTTTCCCTGCCTAGCTTTAGGGCCTATGGGTTTGTGAGGTGCCTTCCCACTGCACCCCACACCAGAGTCCGTATATCCCAGACTGGCAATCATCTAAGGTGTGTGCTTGCTCACACTGGGAGATGGGGAAAGCAATCAGACCACTTGTGTCTGTTAGGCGTAGGCCACAGGGTGAGTATTTAAGCAGACTACTGGACTTAATGCCTGTACTTTCAGACCCAGCTGCCTCTAAAAGCCACCCTCACCTGGGCTAGTTTCTCACTACAGAGAATAGGGTCTATGTCCTTCTGGACCTAAGTTTAAATTTCTCAAGGGTTCTATGTCTAGCCTACACCCTCTCTGCAGCTGTCACCTATGGCTGTTTCTCATCCAGTCACTGGGGAAGGGTAACAATGGGAACCCTAAAGTGGAGTTGTTCTGTAGTTATTCTGTGGTTCAGTCTTAAGTAATTAACCATTTCCCCAAATGGCACCTGATTATGTGCTTTCTGGCACTATGACAGGCACTGCAGTAGGTTTCATCTTCAACTCTAGCCTTCTGTGAAGGAGTCACTAATGGAGTAAAACCCTGCACTGTTTTTGCAGTTTACAATAGCTGTGGGAATTTCTTGGGGCTAGTGGTACTGGCCAGATCTATAATTTCTCCCTGGATCTGCCAACCTTCCAGGCTTACCTTCTCTCCCTGGTCATTGGCCTCATTTGTCAGTCTGGTGTTTGGTGCCTCTGCTGCACTGTGCCAAGGGGAAACAAAACATAGAGCTGGCTCAGAGTTGGTGGGTGGCTGTGGCCAGGGCATTGAATCCATGGGCATGGAGTTGCTTGGGGGACAATGTGTGGCTCCATTGTCAACTGCCATGGGGGCACAGCTCTGTTGTCATTTGCAATGGGGACATGGCTCCTGCAATAAGCAATTTAAATAAGTATGTGTGATATGTGGATTTTATCTCAATAAAACTTTTTCTTTTTACGTGTCCAGATCTGGAAGTCAACTGATGATTGCTGCACTAGTGTGGAGTGTGGAGTGTGTGAGACCATTGGTGGCTACACCAGAAGAGACAATGGCCTGGGGTTCTTGGTGGTACTTTTAGCCCCTTTATCCTTACCTAGACTGGGGTCTCCAGGACTTCAGATTCTGAGAGCCACTCTGTTCCCTCAAAGAACTCTTCTGCTCAAATTAAGGTGAATGTTTTTCTGTTCTTTGCAATCCAAACCCTTGCCTGGTACAAGATGCACTGTGTTTTCAGTTCTTAGCAGATTTTAAATATTTAATGTGTTCCAGAAATGGCAGAACCAACATATGTAGATTGTTATTATTGGTAGTCAGAGCAGTTATTGTTTGTTGTGCTACCACTTGCTTGCTGGGGGGAAATGGGTAGGTACAATGGGACTTGCTCGGTACCATGTTGAACTTTGCACACGGATTACCTCCTGATGACAACCTTACCAAGAGGATGCCACCAGCCTTATTCTGCAGATTAAAAACATGGGGTTAAGGGGTCAGGGATTTAGCTCAGTGATTCCGGCTCTTGCCTTGAAAGCACAAGGTCCCAAGTTTGATGCCTGGTACCAAAAAAAACCAAAACAAAAACCATGGGCTTGAGTAAACAAACTGTGGTACATCCACACAATGATAAAATGAAATAATTGATCAAATCGCAAAAAGACACAGAGGGAGCTAGACGTGGGGGTACATGTCTGTAATCCTAGTACTCTAAGAAGCTGGGGCGTGAGGGTGACAGATTCAAGTCTATCCTGTAAAACTTGGCAAAACTTTGTCTTAAAATTAAAAAAATAAAAAGTGGTTGGAAACGTTGCTCAGTGTGCAGGCCCTAGGTTCAATCTCCAGTACTGGGGGGAAAAAAGACAGAGGAAACTTGGAGGCGCACTGCTAAATGACAGAAGCCAATCTGAAAGGCCACATACTGTGTGCTTCTAACTATATGACATTCTAGAAAAAGCAAAATTACACAGGCAGCAAAAAGATCAGTGCTTGCCAGGGGGTCAGGGGGGAGGAAGGGAGAAATAGGTAGAATGGATGAGCTAGTAATACAAAGGCCTGTCATCATACATTTGTCAAACCCCATAGAATGTACAAGGTAACATGAGCTCCAATGTAAACTATGGACTTACTTAGTGATAATGTATCAGTATCAGTTCATTAATTATAACAAATGTACTGTATTAGTACAAAATGTAAAGAATAAAGGGAACTAGGGTGGGGGAAGGTAGTGAAGGAGAATATGTGGGGACTCTCTGTACTCTCTAATCAAAATTTTAAACCTAAAACTGATCTTCTAAAAATTCTACTAATTAAATACATACACACATACCCAAGAAGTTAAATGATTCACATAAGGCCAAACAGCTAACCATGGAGGAGGGAGGATTTGAACCCAGGGCAGCTGACTAAAGCCCAGACTTCCCATGGCAGCATCCCCAGAGGGAGAGTCTGCCCACATTTACATCCTCTTCCACCTCTCTGCTGGCTACATCTATGGAACTTTGACCTGCTACCCAGGGGATAGAGCTTGGTGTTTTGGTTGGCAGAGGGTGTTTTCAGGCCTGGGGTGAGCATTTCCAAGGGTCTGGGAGGAAGACGAAAACCTCTGAGGTGTTAGGACAGGGGGAGCCAAGGCCTGACATCCTCCTGCAGCCTGCCAGCCAGGGCCTGGGGAAGGTTGGAGGCATGGAGGAAATACTTCCTTCTCCTTGGCTTTGGATGCCCTTACTGGGGCCTCAGCCAGAGCCTGAGTTTAACCACTGGCAGCCAGGGTGACCGCCACAGCCCTGGTATCGTGGGGGGGCTTGAACACCTTGAATGACCTCCATGGGTGCCTTTCCAGCACTCAGCTTCTAAGGTTAATAGCCACCTGCTTGCTCCTCTCCCCTAGGTGCAAAGCATAAGGGAGCCAGGAGGTCCAGAGGACACATCCCACGGGCCCTACTGCTCTGCCCACGGAGACCTACATTCCCTGGGCCAAGTCACTGGGAGTCCTGGCAGTGTAGCACCATCTTGGCACCCATTTCAAAGCTTGAATGAAAGCTGTAGGAATGCCTGGAACACGGTTAGAGGCCTGGTCAGCCTGAGGTCCCTCCCATCTTTGGTAGTGACAAGGTATAGGTATGATGTAGCCCAGATAACTTACAGAAGTAGTGACTCACACTTCACTTCGAGTAAACCTCAGGTATGCAAGGCACAAGGCCACAATGACCTCTTTCCTCTGGGCTGGGGGATATGGCCTTGGAATATGACTAGCTCTCCTCTGTGGTCCTTGCTAACTGCTGTGGCTGACTCCTGGTCCCACTCAGTGTGGCAGGAAAGCCTGGTATCCCAGAGTCCTTTGTCCTCTGGCAAGCCCTCCTTGTCTCAGCTCAAGAAGCCCTTTTCCAGGAAGTCTTTCTGATGGGTCAGGGTCTCTGCTGGGTCCCAGAGCTCCATGCTTCGTCAGGCCACAGCACTAACCTGTTAGAGGCTTTCTGGAGAGGGTGGAGGGTAAGCAGAATTCAGAAATAAGGGGGGATTTGGTGCACAAAGGGTAGAAGAAGGCACATTCCAGGTAAGGGGACTGTACAGAGCAGGCCCGAGAGGCCAGCAGGGAGGCTTCTCTAGGGCAGAAGGGGCCTTCAGGCTGTGGCCACCAAGTGAAGACCCATTTGAGTTGCATGTGGTGGCTATGGTGGGGCTTGCTGCCAACAGGCGCCTTCCCCTCCTTCCAGGGGTAGCAGGGCATGTCCTAAGCAGCTCACCAACCAGGCCATTCCCAAAAGAAAAACTCAAATCATATCTCCGAAACCAATCTCTGGCCACAGGCCTAGGACTGGAGGTGGGGGGATAGTATTGATTCTGGGATTTCCCACTTCCAAAGGCTTGTAAAAGGTCCACCCAGAGAAATGTAGAGCCAACCAATCCCAGGCTCCACACTGCTGCACTCCAGACATTTGTGGTTAGCTCTCTGGGAGCCCCCACAGATTTGAGACTTTTTCACCACATGGCTTCATTAGACAGCTTGACTCTGGAGATCTATGCTGTCACCATCTCACTTTGTGACCTTAGCTAAACTGCTCCACCTCTCTGGGCCTCAGAGAAAGCTTTAGATTCTAATGAAATTATCAGAGAAAGGAGTCAGACCCAGGGCAGAAAAGAAGTGCCTGAGGGCAGCTGCAGTGGGAAAGAGGCAGGCTGTAGGATTCAGTGGTGAAAAAGCCAGGTGGAACCATCCTTGTCACACCTGCTCATTGTTTGGAGGAAAAGTTACTCAATGGCCAGGACTGAAAGCCAGACTCCTCAAAGAATCAATCAGGCCATAATTAGAGTCACTGTGAATCTTTTCCCTCAGTGATGCCAGAGTCTCCTATTTGTTTACCTGACACTTCTGTCCCTCTGATAGGAAGTAGCCTCTGATTGCTACTTCCTTGGGGAGAAGGGAGGGAGGCCAAGGCAGACCCATCTTCCCAGCAGGTCTGGGCTACCCTCTCATAGGAAGCGCTCCCTGCTTCTCTCAGCAGGAAGGCCCAACTTCCTCCCTGAACTGCAGCCTTCAGGGCACCATCTGTCCTGTCCCTCAGGGTCTGGATCTCATTCAGCACGTGCTTGAGAGGCCTCCCGCCATGTGCCCTGCATGCTAGGAGCTGAGAACCAGATGTCTGCTGAGCCTCTCCCTCAGATAAGGCCATGAGGAAAGACCTGCATTCTGGGACACATTAGGGGCCACAGGCTGGACAGGAAGCTCAGGTGCCTGCCCCAGGCCTTCTGTTGTCTTAGCACAGAGGGAATCTCCTTTTCCAGGTCAGGGCTACAAGCTCAGGCTGAGTAGTTACCAGGCATGACCTGGCTTTTCTCAAAAAACAGAGCTGAGCATCTCAGAACTCCAAATCTTGGGCTGAAAATGCCACAAGCTGCAGTTTTGGAATCACCGTTTGTACAAAACACACCTCATGGAATCCTGGAACAATTTAGTTGGCGTCTTAGAACTACTAAGTCACAAAATGTCAGCACTGACCATGCCGTGGAGCCAATCCCTCCAGCCTCCCTTCTCTGCAGAAATCCCTTGTACAGCAAGGAGTGGTGGTACCAGCCTCCCCAGATCAGCCAGAGGCCTATACACCCTAGAGACGGCCCCCACCTCTCTGTGGGACTGAGTGGCTCCCTCAAGCTGCCAGGACTGTTGGAAGGCCATCCTGGGAAGAGTTCTTCCCACTGCTCTCCCCTTCCCCATCGCACTGCCAAGCTCTCCCTGGAACAGGCAGAGCCAGCAAACACCCCACCACCACCAAGGCCTCAAGGGCCAGCCCAGAGGCCTGGGGAGGGGGAGATTCACGACCCTCTCCCCCTCAGGTTGATCCTAGGGGCCTCATAGGACCCCAGTGACTCAGTCATCAGATCAGGGCTGGCCTTACCTGATGCCTCTCCCAGGCCCAAGGGCAGAAGTGCCACAGGGCTGAATGTGGCACAGACTTGCACTGGGCAAATTTGTCTCTGCCCAGTTTTTGCACCTTGAAGGAATGGGAGTAGTGATTTTATTTACTTATGTAGTATAGCAGGGCTGCTATACAAACAGGCTTACCAAGTGGCCCTGGGTGGCAAGAGAAGCAAGTAATACCATCTGAGGAAGCTTCGCTTGCCTCCTTCCCCTTCTTACCCCTCCAGCCTCACCCCCTCCTGCCCCTTTTTCCTCCCACAGCTTCCACGGTGTCCTCCAAGGACACCATGCTGCCCAGCTTCCCCAGCTCCTTACCTTTGCCCAGGCTGGGCCCCTGTCAGGACCACTCTCCCACAGGCCAACCCAACTCCCATCCATCTTAACAAATGGACCCTGAGCAAGACCTGGCCTGACAGCCCCGCAGAAGCTCACTTCATGCGCACATTGCACTGCAGGTCATCATCTGCTTCCGAGGCTGCCTGCACCAGGTTGAGAGCTTGTGATCCATTTGGCTAAGCATCTGCCACTCTGCCCAGTGATGGGGACACAAGATACCTCAGGCCCCCATCCTGCTAGAGGAGCCACAGTGTAGGGAAACTAGGTGCCCTGTGTTGAGCCTGGCCCCAAGAAGGTGCCCACATAGTTATGAGCTGGAAAAGCAGATAAACATGCAGAGGAAAGAAGGAAGTAGTCAGAGCCTTTTAAACCTCACAATGGTGGACCTACTCCCCTGCCTGCTCTGAATTCTGCCTTTTGCCAATTATAGAAGAAAATTAAGACACTAAAAAAATTTCATTTAGGTTCCTTTCTCCCACAAATTTTTCTTAAACTTCTGGTATCTGCACGTTTCTTCTGTTCCAGCTCTAGAGAAGATGACCTCATGGTTAGCACAGGAACTTAGTTTTCTCCCTGTCATTAACATTTCTCTTCCTCACAGCATTCTGCAAATAGCAGCAATCTCTCTGCTTCCAGGCATATCTCAGAGCCTGGACCCTAAACTTTTCTTTCCTCTTTCAAATGTCCAGGTTTCACTCTGGCAATCAAAGATCAACTTTGCTCTGATGCTGAGGAAGAAAGCCCAGGAGTCAGCTGGTCCACCTTGAAGGTTCACACCAATTCCATGACTCAAGGCCTCTAATTCCACCACTTGTCATTCATCCCATTAGCTGAAACACCACTTTCTCTAGGATTCTCTCTTAAATACAAATTTTCCCTGGAGTGGGGGGGTCCATTAAATCCCCAAATTAGAGGTCAAGGTAACAGTTAATACTTAGCTTGAGAGAGCCAGGTAAGCACAGGGGTTTGAAGAGTCTATGCTGCATGGATTTGAGCCCAGTTTTACCACTGAAATAAGCAACTCCTTAATGTTTCTAGGCCTCGGTTTCCTCATTTGTAACATGGGCATGATACCTACCTCATGGGTTGTTATGAAGATGAAATGAGGTACTACATGCAAGGCCCTTAGATAAGGCCCTCAGGGGGGTAAGCCAGAGACACCTCCACTGTGAGCTTCAGTTTTGCTGCTCCATAAAATGGGACAAGAATCCCTGTCCTCCTGCCTTTTTTTCATTAACCGTAGGGTACTTCCTCCACAAGAGAGGCAGATATTGTTCTAGAAACCAGGAGGCTGCTCTCTGTGGTCTGTCTCTACCTCCTTTCTCCCTTCCTCCCTCCTATGTTTTTCTTACCTGGAAGAAGGTACCAGTGGCTGTGAGCTAGGATCCTTAGGGTGTCCTATCCAGAGGCAGTGATGTAGCTTCACTGGAAGAGCTGAAGGAACAAGGGGACAAACCCAGTGAGATCTTCCACACACACCCTCCCGTGAAGCTGGTGGCTGATCCCTGTGAAGCTGTGAAGCTGGTGGCTGATCCCTGGGCACCGAAACCCAAGACATGGATGCCACTTCACCTCATGCTGCTAGTACACCAGCCTCACCTTCAACCCAGACAACCTACTCTCTTAGCCCCTTGGCTTCTGTGCAGGGCTCAAAGGCCCCAAAGGCCAGGACCCTGGAGGCAGAGGCTCTCTCCTGATGCAGGGAACCTGTTCCTCTAAGGTAGTGGCCAGGCCAGCTGTTCTTCCAAAGCAGCTGTGGAGGGGAGGGCGGGCCAGTGGGCTGGAGGCGGATCTGGGGCACTGCAATTATGAGCCTGAGTTCTGACTCATGTGCACCTCCCCTGAGCCCAGCTCCTGCAGCCAGCAGGGCAGCCCCCTACCCAGGAACTGGAAGAAGGGAGGGTACTGAGGCCATGGCAAGATGACAGCAGGGAAGGGGCTTCGCATGGGTACCACAGGCCTCAGAGGATGCTACCACCTTGCCTTCTCGGGGACACTGAGACTGGCAGAGCCAGGGACATGACCATATCATCCAGAGAAGCAGAGGCAGAGACAGAGCTGGGACCCAGGGCAGTGATGGCTTAAGCCTAGTGCCCAGCCAGCACCCATGTCAGCAGGAGAACTCTCCCGAGCTCATTGGCACTCTGCAGCCACACAACAGCAAAAAGCATGCAGCCAAGACTCTGCCTCAGGCCAGGCAGAGTTGAGCTCAGAGACAGTGTAGGCAGACCCTGGAATAGCCCAGTCTGCCTCTACACCTCAGTGCCCAGCCTCTCATAATGCCTGCGATGCCTTGCACTCTGTAGTTTACAAAACATACTTGTTTCTTCTATCTTCCAAAGTGACCTCAAGACCTAAATAACAGAAAAATGTAAATAGATAAGGGCTTCTCCTGCTTGTTAAACTACAGTCTGACACAACAGAAAAAATAAATAAACTACAGTCTGATAGGTCTAGGCAGGGTCCAAGAGTCTGCATTTCTGGCATGCTCCAAGTGATGCCCATGCTGCAGGTCCATGGACCACAATTTGAGCAGCAAGGACAATGCTGAAAGCAGGATGTTGGCAGGTCAAACTGCCCATGTTAGAATCTTAGCGTCTACAGTATGACCTTGAGCAAGTTACTTAACCTCTCCTTATGTAGAAAACAGTAATAATAAAATCCATGCATAAGATTGATGTGGAGGATTAAATTAGTTAACACATGTTAAATACTTAAAGTAGGGCAGAGGGTATAGCTCATCTGCCTAGCATGTGCAAGGCCCTGGGTTCCAAACCCAGCATCAAAAACTAAACAACGCCACCTGCCTCGAAAGCACAAGGTCCCAAGTTTGATCCCCAGTACCAAAACACAAAAACAAAAACAAAACAAAACAAAACACCAAAGGTATTATTATTTAAAATTCTAAAACAGAAGCTCTAAGAGGTGCATATACCCAATGAGGCAGCCAAGTTGGACTTTAAACCTGAATCTTTAACATAAACCCTGCCATACCAAGTTGCACAAAATGTCACAGCCAGCAAGCCATGAGACAGACACGGATACTGAGGCCCACAAAGGGGCAGGAAACTGGCATGGTCACCAGAAAGTTGGTGTCAGAAATCCAAGCCTGGGGCTGGGGTGTGGCTCTGTGGTAGAGCTCTTGCCTGGCATGCTCAAGGCCCTGTGTTCCATCACCAACACAGGGGGGAAAGAAAATCCAAGTCCCCAGCTCCTGCCCAGTGCTCTTTGTACCACACTTCACTGTCCTCTAAGGAAGGGAAAGTGCCACGGATAGTCCCTGAGGGTTCTCAGCTCTGCTGCCAGCCACATCTAGGCCAGCAGCTACTCTCAAAACCAGCTGTGGGGGCTGGGGATTTAGCTCAGTGGTTCCACTGCCTGTCTTGCAAGCGCAAGGTCCCAAGTTTGATTCCCAGTACCAAAAACCCCCCCAAAAAACAAACAGGTATGGGCCAAGCATGGTGGCACATACCTGTAATCCCAGCACTCAGGAGGCTGAGGCAGGAGGACCACCTCGACTTCAAGGCCAACCTAGGTTACATAGTGAGTTCAAGGTCAGCCTGGACTGCACAGCAAGACCCTGCCTCAAAACAAAAACAACTCCTCCCCCAAGATTGGGGTGGCTGGCTGGGGAAGTCACCCTCATCTGGGGCCTGGCCTCACTCCAGCCCCTGCCCACCAGGAACATCTGCCTTCCATTTCCATCTCCTTCATCCAGCCTGGGTAAGGCTCAGTGTTAGTGTCACCCAGCTGAGGTCCAGGCAGAGGGTGAAAGGAATGGGCTTGGCTCTGCCCCTACCTTGGCTTCCAGCAAGGGGCCAGTAGAAGCCTGTGACTCATTGGAAGGAAGTGCTGGCCCCAAACAGGAGTGGCTCTTTAAGCTGAAGCCCCCCCTCCCCGCCAGCGCACACACACACACACACACACTCACTCACTCACTCCAGGACCCTGGGATGGTGGCAAAAGCTGAGGGAAGAAATGAAGCTGATGAGACAGAGCAATACTTCTTCAGATTTTACCAAAAAATCAACCTTGGCTTAAATGCCCTGCTTGTGAAGCTTAGCCTTTGAGCTTTCTTGCTATGGCCTTAAGTACATCAGAGTCCTTCTCTGAGCCCCAGGTCCCTCATCTGTAGGATCATGGACTGTTCTAAAAGACTGCTGTGGCCTGGCATTCTACAATGAGATGAAGGATTGAGGGTAGGCTTTTCATGTGAATGAACAAATGCACACATGAATGAAATGAATGAACGAACTGAGTAATCTAATTTAAACTCTAGCTGTAGCATAAGATCTATTACCTATACTTGCTTGTATGGCAGAGATCTCCTCATTGGGAAGAAGACTTACCCCTGAGGTACCCTTAGAAGGGGAAAAAGACCCATCATCCTGAGCCCCACTGGTCACAAATTCGCAGATTTATTAAAGAACATACAGGAATCCCTGTCGCATGCATCCATGTGACCTGTAATCCTAAACATCTGCTTCCCTAACACCACTCAGGCCTACACAAACTCTTCTGCATTTCTTGAACTTCAAGAACAAAACACAATGAGTCCAGATGCCAGGAAGGTCACCTGCAGAAGGGGGTAGAGGGAGATGGGGAGGGTGGGGGTGAGTGGCAAAAATGTTTTAGAGGGAAGACAAATTAATTTGTCAAATCCTTTTTGTCAGATACCAACGTGCAATCACTTCTTACATAACCAAGTATCAGTTTTCCAGTAATGCTGAGCATCTTTTTGTTTGTTTGTTTCTTTTTGGCACTTCTTCCTGTTCCATTTTGTGGTTCTAAAAGTACTCATGAATTAGTGTGGCATTCACAAAAAATGCAGATGGTGGCTGAAGAGCATTTTAGAGTATTTAACAATCCCTATTACTCTAATGCAACATGAAATGTGATACTAATTCTTTAAATTGGCAACTAGATGGCACTGAACACTAGAACTGTAGTTTCATTTTTATAAAACCTTCAAAAATTTGAGTATTTAATCTCATACACAATCTGTGTATTTTGATTTTAATAGCTTCATAAAATAAAAACAATTTTTTTTTGGCACAGGGGATCGAACTCAGGACCTTGTGCTTGTGAGGCAGGTGTGGGGACCACTGAGCTAAATCCCCAGCCCAATAAAAACAATTTTTGAAGATAAAAAATAAACCCTCCTGTGTTTACATTTAATTTAATTTACATTTTTGATGAATATATATATATGTACATATACATATGCATTTTTTTTCCAGTACTGGGGATTGAACCCATGACCCTGAGCATGTTAGGCAAGTGCTCTGCTACTGAAGCTAAACCTCAACCCTTCAAATTCTATATACACTTTTGTCTTAGTTACTTTTCTCATTGCTGAGACAAAATACACAACATCCAAAGTTAAAGGAGGAAAGGCTTATTGCAGCTCACAGTGTATAGAGGTTTTAATTCATAGTCAGCTGGCTCCAAAGCAGGGTGGCATGGCAGAGAGCCATCACCTGAAGGTGAGCCGAAGGCAACAAAGCAGTGAAGGAGCAAAGAGGCAACACAGCAAGGGACAAGTGACCCTCTTTTACTCCCTCATATCTTATACAGACTATCCACCCTTAGGGCAAATAGCACTCACACCCAGGGTGGGGCACCGTTAATCCTAACTTTGGACATGAATCAATCCCAGCATCACACATTCTAGATCCAACCATCTCAGAAGAGCACCACCTATGACCACATGAGTCTTTGGGGGAGACCTCTAGATACAAGCCATAACAACTTAAATTGCACTTTATTTTCAATCCTTTAGATCACTACAAATGATAAGAAAATCTTGATTATGACAATTAGTGATCTTGCTAAAATGAAGACAATGATACATTTTATGCAATAAATAAATAATGAATCATAAGTCTTATTTATCTGAACATCACCAGCCCATCAACAAAACGCCCAAACATGGGTAATTAAATTCAGACATTCTTAGTATTTTGTCACTTTCAGTCATATAAAACTGTACCCTTATACATATAGTTCAATTTACATAAGGCATTATATTTGTCATGGTAAGAAAGTCAAACTTGTTTCATTTCACAGATTTAACAGGTCAAGAGGCCCATGCACGTCACCTCCTGCTCCCAGCCTCGCATTTCAGGAGGGGTTCTACAGGTGACTGATGAGGCTCCGGTGGGTTTTTAGGTTCTCGGATCCCGAGTCTGTCTAGACAACACAGATCAAGTTGCCAACAGAGATTCTGAGCTCCTGGTGTGTGCAGTGGCTCGGGAAGGAGAAGCCGTGGTCTGATGGTGGAGACAGACACACCAAGAGGACGTGTGCACAAAGGCAGCAAGGACCAGGTACAGAATGGGGCCTTATTGGTGGCACAGGATGGCCGCACTTGAAGCAAGCAAGCTGTTTCCAGGGAACTGCCAGCCCTTCCCTGCCTCCAGCAGGGTACAGAACCTCTAGACTGCTTCTTCCCTGGGGCCACACTCCATGTCCTCCCCTCACCCCTAGGCTCTGCATGTTCCTCAGCCTCAAGGTGGGGCAGAGCCTTGCAGCGGACTGGGCATTAAACGGGCCGAGGGCAGGCTTGCACCCATCTGAGCACAGAAGCCTTATACAGCAGGCCCTCCCTGAGTGCTTGCTAGTGAGGAAGCAGCAGTAACTGCTGTTTCGGTTCTGTCCACCCTCACAGTCACAGAGGGGCCAGGCTGGGGGCCCAGAGCAGATCTGAGAAAGGGCCATGGGGCTAGGAGCACATCCTGGCCCTCTCAGCTTTGCTGTTTGGCTGTGTGGTCACAAGCAAATCACTTTACTTCTCTGGGCATCAGCTATGTCAAACAGGGATTAACCCTATGTTGAAGTCACCTGATTTTAGGTCACCACATATAGAACTTTGGTTAGGAACATGGGGCACTGGGGCTCAGAGAGGGGAAGTGACTTGGCCAAGGTCACACAGCAAGTGACAGAGTCTGAAGTAAAACTCAAGCTCATTGCATCCTGCAGGGCTGGACCCCCAGAGGCCTGAGTGGGGAGGCCAGATTTAAGGTGACATCTCTTGCTATGTTCTAAGGAACATTACAGGCGTCAGGGTGGGTACCACTCTAGGCTGACATCAGCAGCTAAAGTCATATAGTCAGATCTTATGATTTAGTCCAGAGTAGTCTTCTGTTTGCCCTTTCCTGGGACATGCTGCCCAACACAAGCTCCCAAGAGATCTGAGCACTTTACATGGAAAAATTTCAGCAGTAGACACAACGGTGGGCTGTGAAGAAAAGTCAAATGCAGGAGGGGAGAGGCTACAAGGGCCTTTATTTCCTCCAAGCTGTTCAGAGTCTCCAGGGCCCTGACCTAACCTCTGCCCATAAGCCCTGCCCATCTCCCGATCTTCATCCATACCCCTTGGGCCAAAGAGGTGGGCTGGGAGGAACAAACACAGCAGACCACCAGGGTGACCTCCCGGGCGGCCTCTGGGGCTGGCTAAGTTGGACAGGTTGGCCGAAACCATGCCTTCTGGGAGACTGGGGGACTTGGGGGCTTCTGGGGCTGAGCAAGAGAAGACCTGGGGGCGACAAGGGGGCAGCAAGGGCCTAGCACAGCTCTCGCAAGGTACTGGCCCTGGCTGCCCTCACACACCTGGGGTTCCCCATTCTGCACATGGCCTTCCCAACAGTTGCTACTTACTGAACCCAGGTTCTAGGCAATCAGCACCTTACGTGGCTTTTTTTGTGTTTTGAGACAGGGTCTCACTATGCCATTCAGGCTGGCCTTGAACTCACTATGTAGTCAAGACAGGCCCTCCTGCCTCGGTCTCCTGAGTGCTGGGACTACAGGTGTGTACCACCAGGCCCAGAACAACACCTCGTGCTGCATCTCACATGATCTACACATAATCCCCTGAAGCGGACTGTCTCACGCCACACATATCCCCTTGG
This sequence comes from Heterocephalus glaber, assembly GCF_053883595.1. Classification (NCBI taxonomy): domain Eukaryota; kingdom Metazoa; phylum Chordata; class Mammalia; order Rodentia; family Bathyergidae; genus Heterocephalus; species Heterocephalus glaber. Next base: position 29,959,987 of record NW_028258293.1, read on the forward strand.
GACCTTTTTACCTTTTGGGAACAGCTGGGTATATGGTCCCTCCCGAGACCCCTTAGAGCCAATTACTGGATTCTTTTACCCAAAGATGCCCCAAGGTGCCTTTTACCAGTGACCTGTGTAAATTCCCCAGCCTCCTTGTCCCTGGAGGGTCAACCTTGGGTGTAGTTGGCACTGTCCTCAGAGCTCTTTTGCCGGCCTGGACCACCATTCCCTGCACAGAGCTGGCTTAAATCGTCTCTTGCCTCTCTCTTCTTCTTATTTTGCTTCAACTCTCCTTATTCCCTTAGCAGTTTCTCTCCTGGAAAACTTCTAACAAATCACTCTCACATGACTTCTGTCTCAGGGTCTGCTTCTGCATCACCCAACGTCAGACATCTCTGAGGTTGGTGCTAGGAGTTCTACTGCAGATATGAGGAACCTGAGGCCCTGGGACCTGAAGAGTTGACTTGATGTTAACCCCCACCCTCCAACCAACGTGGCAGGCAGCAGAACATGAGCTTCAATTGAGGCCTGGAAAGGCTGAGTGCAGGTCCCTCTCCTCAACGCCCACTCCTCTGTCTACTTCTGCATCACTTGAGCCTGTTTATGTCCTCGAACGCAGCTGTCACCCTCTGGTCTTTTAGGCTTCCCTTTTTTTTTACTGGAAGGAAAGGATGAGAGTTGAGAGTCTGTGGAAGGTCCAAGAAGGATGACTAAGGCCTCAGATTCCTCGAATTGGCCTGAGCCCTGTTTTGGTCAATCCTTGTGAATCAGGGTGGGTCTGACATGCTGAGAATGCAGGGACTTTTCAAACCAACTTCATGAAAACAAGTTGTAAAAACACTGGCCCACATTCAGAGCGGCTGGCTTATAGGCCTGGCTCCACAGGGCAGGGCTCAGCAAGTTCACCTGGAGGGAGCACACAACACAAAATTGAGGCCAGGTTCAAAGAAAGAACTTTCCAGTACTGAGAGTGGGGCCTTGGGGTAGTGCTGGGTGTGGCATCCTCCAAAGCAAGGAATACCTGTCCTGACCTTCCCAGGCCTTTCTTGTTTGAAGTATCTATGAAGGAAGCTCAGTGACCAAAGACACAAAAACCATGGAGGTGAACCCTGCCTAGTCCCCGGAGTCCCCTCCAGACTTGCACCTGGTTTACGAGGGTGCTCAGGGTGTCCAGGACTCATAAGATCCTCCCCACACCCTAGAGTAGCTGCTGCCACTCTGGGGACGGAAAGACAGACAGAGGCTCTGGAGCCTTGCAGCAGCTAGGGTAGGATGAGGGCTGCCTCCAAGGCCCCTCCTTATCCTCTGTCTTACACAATCACCCTGCAGAAAGGGTCACCCCTCCAGGGACCCTCTGGACCTGCTGCAGAGGAAGGGTGCCAGCCGGTGTTTTGGGGCACCCCCCCCCCCCCAGCAGGTGAGCTCCTTCTAGCCAGGCACAAACAGGCCTGAGTCTTTCCCAGTCCATCCCCCTCCAGCCTCTCCGGCCTACCTTGCTTTCTCGCTGAACATGTGAGAGCTATCTACACTCCTGTCTCCATTTCCATCAGTCCACTGCTAAACCCTCCACCCCGTTTCCACCAAGTTCACAAATGGCTTCCATGGAGGCAAATCTGCTGGATACTTCTTGGTCCTCAGCTGACACCAGACCTGGCTCTCCTGGAAATGTTCCCCTTCCCTAGCTTCCTAGTCACACTTGCTGGTTTTCTTCCAGCTTCACGTCCACTTCCCAGCCCCCCGCTGGCTCATGTCTCTGCCCAGGCCTGAATATTACTGCACCACCCAAGCCCTTCCCCATATCAAGGTGTGTCCGTTCTCTCCCTCTGCCAGCCTGGAAGATGAGACACTCCCTCCCCACCTACCTCTCCCTCAAATCCCTAAGTTCCACAGACACCAGGCCCTGTTTGCAGCCCCCACCTCTTTCCTCTCATCTCCCCCCAAGCATCCCTGGAATCTAGCAAAGGCTCCACCCAAAAAGCCCTCCAAGATTCCCCACAAACTCAGAAGCACCTTCTTCAGCTGTTGTCCTGTGCCCCACACTGCCCCCCAGTTCTACAACCCTGCTAGTGTCCAACAGCATATTTGATGCCCAGGCTGTCTCTGGAAGGTAGGGTCAGTGTCTTCTCTGATCTTAGGCCTCAGAACCCAGCCCAAGCTCAGCCCCTGGGCCCCAGAGAGGTCTCTCAAATCTAGGAACTTGCATCCCTGCTGATTTTGCCCCACTGATGAGGTCAGTCCACAGGCCCTTGGGGCTGTGTCCTTGCTCTGCTCCTCCTAGGGTGTGAAACACATGCAAACTCAGGCCTTTCTTGAAGCACCCCATCTGCCTGTCACTTACAAAGGAGCTATTGTGAGCGGCCCAGAAAGAGCCAAGGGGGCCCACCTCACACATGCATACGCACACATGCAAACATGCCAGCAGACATACAAAGATACACAGAGTGCACACTCAAAGACACAGGTAAGAGGTAAGACAAGAGGACACACAGGCACAAGCATGGCTGATGGAGGCATATGCAGATGAGTAGAGTCAGGCTCATGGGGACAGGAGCATCACGGAAAGAGAATGGACTCGAGCCACCACCTCACCTGGAGTGCAGGCTGGCCTGGCAGGGCTCAGGGTTAGCTCTCCTGACAGCAGCACAGGGCTTCTGGAGAGTCAGGACAGCCCTGTCTGTTTGGATCCTGAGGCTATAGCCAAATCCAGAAGAGGAGAGGAGGCCTCAGGCTGTTTTCCATAGAGGGGGCTGGAGGCAGTGGAGGAGGCCACTGGTGGCTCCTCAAGCCCTCTGCCAAAGCGGTTAACCTCCCCTACAGCACCGCCAACCTGAGAAGATAAGACTCACAGTGTCCACTGTATTGCAAGGGCAGGGAAAGCAAGTGGGAGTGCACATCACACTCAAAACGGATACAAGTGACACATGGCCAACACCTGCCTTTTTTCCCCCTCAACCCTGTCCTCGCCCTGTCATCCTCCAGGTCTAGTACCTCTCCTCATCCCGCTGATTCCACCATGGAAGTGGCTTCCCCTTTATGGTACCCCAGTCCGTCATAACTGTGAGAATCAGTCAAGAACTCTCTGGAACCCCCAGGATCAAGTACAAACCCAACCTGCAGAGCTTTTCTCAATCAGGCCTCAACTCTCCTTTACAGTCTCCTCTGCACTTCATGGAAGCCCTACCAGTTGGAGCTATTTCCTGCCTTAGGGGCTTTATTCTCCAATTTTATACCTTTGCACAACTGATTCCTTCTGCATAGCATACTTCCCACACCTCTGCTTGGTAAACTCCTATAGATCCTTCAGTACCCAAATGGGAAATGATGGACTGGCTTTACTACTGTCAGTCAGGTCCTAAAGCCAGCACATAATGAGTAAATTGCATATGGTCAAAATCACCCCTGGCTATATATAGCTACCACTTATATGCAATGCCTAGGCATTGTTCTAGGCATTTCCTGTTTTGACTCACATAGCCCTTAAGACTGTGGCAGATTGTATTTCCAAAGACATCTGCAGCAGCTCCTCCCATCCCCCACGCTCTTCTTACAGTGAAACTCTGACACCCTTCCCAGGAGACGTGGGGTCTGTGTAGCCCCACTTGAATCTGGGGTGGGGGTGGCTGAAGTCACACTCTGAGGCTTCCAAGGCCAGGTTATTAAATGTGACCCGGCTCCTGCCGCATTCACTGGGACACTTGCTGGAGCTCTGAGCTGCATGAGGATACCTGGACTGCTTGGAGGCTGCCATGCTGTGGGACTCAACCAAGCCTACAGAAAAGGAAGCCCCATGGCTACATGAAGAGCAAGACAGGCAGCCATCCCAGCTGCTCCCATCCTCAATGGTCAGGCACCATTTGACAAAGAGAACCCAAGCCAGAATCACCCAGTTAAGCCTGCTTTAAACCCCTGGCCTACAGAAACTGAGATGATGAAGTCACTGGTTTTATAGAAAGTCACTAAGTTTGGGGGTGATTTATTATGCAACAGGAGTAACTGGGACAACTGTAAAGCAGGAACTGTCATTTTCCTTGCTTTAGAGAAGAAGGCTCCACAGCACAGAGAGGTTAGGCAAGTTGTCCAAGGTCACAGAGGAAGAAACTGGCAGAGCAAGGATTTGAACTCAGGCATTTAGCCCCAGAATCTACTTTTCCCTGCTATGCCATCCTGTCTCCAAGGTCTGATTGCATCCCAGCCATGGCAGGCCTCAGGGAATGATTGCTGAATAAATGACTAAAGGGAAGATTAAGCAAGTGAAAGACTACATGAGAGTGACCAAAAGCAGACAGTGAGCTCAGAGTTGCAAGGCAAGGACCTTAAATAAGACCACACCATGCAAATGAGTGTGACCTAAGTCCCTTGTTGCTAGGACAGGTTCTCTATCCACAGTCCTGAGGATATAGAGGGGGTCAGGGAGGCTGGCAGGTGCTACAGACCTCTGCTCCCTGAGATGCACACGTCTGTGCTCCCTGCCTCCTCCAGGCCAAAACTTGCAGGGCTATATACAGGTCCCCAGGGACCTAAGCCCACCTAAGGTCAGGACCTGGGGGCCACATAGGAGGCTGGAGACCTGAGTTTCATCCTGCATGGCCACTGACTGGCTGTGTGAACTTGGACAAGTCCCTGTCCCTCTCTGGATCCAAGTGCTCTCGAGCTTTAATATATTAAGTCTCACAAGGTACTACACTGGCCTCATGACTGGTGTGCAGGTGAGATGTGGGTGTGTGGGTCCTATAACCCTTGTACTAAAGGGATCTGTCCCTAGAAGTACAGTGGTAATGACGATGAATCCTGCTACTGCTCACTGTGAGCTTGCTGTGTGCCAGGCCTTTGTTACAGGCACCAACTCCGCTCCTTCCAGCAGCCCCCTAGGGTAGGGCAGACAGCAGGGTGAAACTCAGATTCATAGCTAAAGTGATGCTGGATGTAGGGTCCAACCCAGTACCACCCAATTTCAAGACTCCCACTCTTCAGTGTGTGTGTGTGCGTGTATGTAGGACCTCATGCATGCTAGGCAAGTGCTCTACCCCCAAGCTGCATCCCCAACCCCTTTTAATTTTAGTTTGAAACATTGCCCTGCTAAGTTGCCCAGGCAGGGATCAAACTTGGAATTCTTCTGCCTCAGCTTCCTCAGTAGCTGGGACTATAGGTGTGTGCCATCACACTTGGCTAAAACTCCCACTCTTACCACAATAGGCAAGAGGTAGAAGTAACCTAAGTGTCCATTGATAGGTGGATGGACAGACAAAATGTGGTCTGTCCACACAGTGGAATATTACCCTGCCTTAAAAGGAAGGAAAGCCTAACATTTCTTACAATACAGACGAACATGTAGGCCATTATGCTAAGTCAAATAACCCAGTCACAAGCTGGGCATAGTAGCATACTTCTGTAATCCCAGAATGCGGGAAGCTGAGGCAAGAGGATCGCCCAGAGTTCAAGGCCCACCTGGGTTAATTGTGAGCTCAAGACCAGCCTGAACTACATAGCAAGACCCTGTTTCAACAAACAGACAAACAAAAAATAAGCCAGTCACAGTGAGGAATACTGGATTCCACTTACGGAGGTCTCTGAAGCAGTCAAATTCACAGAAACAGAAAGTAGAGTGGGGGCTGGGGAAGGCAGATGGGAAGTGGCTACTTAGCCAGTTAGGAGTTCCAGTTTTGCATGGCGAAAGAGCACTGGCAATCAGGGCTGGGGATGTAGCTCAGTGAGAGTGCTCGACTAGCATGAGTGAGCCTGGGTTCAATCCCCAGAACTGAAAAGCAAAAAACAGAAAACCCAGCTCTAGAGATCCATTGCACACAGCGTTAATATTGTTAAAACTATCGAATTATATACTTAAAATGGTTAAGATGATAAATTGTATGTTATGTGGACTTGGGCAGGATTTGGATAAGCATAAACAGGCCAGGGCCAATACAAACAAAGGCTTAGACCCTACTCCCTGCCTCCCTTCCGGGATGCAGCTCTCTCGAGGCCCCTGGCTACTTTAGCCCTCTAAGTCTTCTTCTAAAAGCAATGCTCCAGAGAAAGGCAAGAAGAAGGCTTGGAAGAAGAGATTTCTTGAACACCTCCTATGTACCCATAGGTCCACTCACTGCATGAGCTTGGGCCATTCTCTGTCCTGAGGACTCAGTCTTCTCATGTGTGCAATCAGAAGGTGACCTAGGATTCCTAGGTGTCCTTCTAATTCTTGCACTGGAAATAATCTTTGAGGGGGAGGGGGAAGTGGAAGCACCAAGGATTGTAGACAAGAAAGACCGAAACACTCTGGTCAGGAATCTGAGGTTTTGGCCTCTCGATCCTGCCCCAAGCAGCCTCTGCCAACTTCACAGAAAGGGAATCTGAGACGTGATAGGATCACAATTCCTATTTCCAGCCCATCGCTGTTTCTCCTGCTCTATGCTGCCAAAAGTAGAAAGGACTTCAACATAAAGTAAAGGATGATTCATGCAGCCACAGACACAAAATCCTCCATGCCCGGAGCACTCTCCAAGAATTCTGACTCTCACCCCTTCCCCTTGACTCTCAGGAATTCCTAGTTTCTCCCCTAGAAGGATGGGAGAGCTCTTGGTTCCAAACCCAGCTCTACCAAGTACTATTCGGGCCTGGGTCCTTATCTGTACCATGGGGACAAGGACACCTCTCCACAGCCTGTGGGGAAGGTTAGATGAGAAGACACCAAATGCTGAGCCCAGAACCTGGCACACAGTAGGCACTCAATAGCAGTCGCCACTATCCATTCTCTCCTTTCAGACAAAGCCATTTTCATCCATCTGTTTGTGCTGCTCAAAGGCGGGTTTGTTTGTTTGTTTGAACTCATCCCAGAAGAGACTGTCCCCCAGGACACTGGGACATGTTCTCCAGTTGGCCCTAGGGAGGAAGAGGAGAATGTGGGGGACTGAGCTTTACTTGATGGAAAAAGGAAAAATCACTATCCCCTGCAACTAGGAGTGAAATCCTGGGGAAGCCCCTCTACCAGGAGGACCCAGGGTGGCCCCAGATCAGCTTAATAAGCTCCCAGGGGCCTGGCGGGAGGCTAATGTGATGGAGCTGCTACTTAAATCGAACAAAGCTTTCTATTCTTGGCTGAGCAGGGGCCTGGTTCCCTCCCAGCTGCCCAGCAACATATGAGCTGTCCCAGCTGATCATTCACACAGGTGGGACCTGAGATCAGCTAGGACCACAGGAGGCTGGGGGGCAGACCTGTGACCTGAATAGAGCCCAGGCCCACAGGAGGGCCTCTGGGGTGTTCAGGGAGTTTGCAAAGGGGCTGTAAGGAGGTTTGGGTTTAATGACCTCCAACGTCACTTCTAAGTCTTGATTTCATAGGGCCAACATTCTCAGGTTCCACAATCCAATACTTCCAAGATTTGGGAAAGAGTCCATGGCTCCAGTGGACCAAGTTGCCAACAAAGATGGGACACCAGCTCTAGAGCGCACCTCACCCTACGCTACCCTCCCCTCTGTCCCGTAAGATGCAGGGATGCCAGTGTACTCTGACTCTGGGGTCCTCAGGCAGAGAAGCAGTGTGCACAGCCAGTAGGACTCAGCACTGAGGTCTGCAATGCTTCCATAACCCCACGTTACCCCTGGTCTGCTGGGGAGCCTCTGGGCACTGCAGGAAAAACAGGGAAAGATGGGGGACAAAGCTGCCATGTGGCCCACTACCACCAGACACTGCTGTGCAAGGCATCCCACTTGTGTCTGCTCTGTGACAGCAGGGCCCGCCACCCCCATCAGACAAGATTTCAGTTGCCAGGTGAATTGTCCAAGGTCATACCCTGGAGGCTGGAGGACTGTAGTAAGAACCAAGCCCAGTTGGCTGAGAAATTCCTCCTCTGCTTACACTTCTTTGCTTCTTCTGCCCACAGCTTCCATGGGACTACCTCCCCTAGCCACCCACTTTTAGATGGGAAGCTCAGGCCCACAAGAGGAAGTTTACATGCTCAAGGTTGAACATAGAGTTGGTGGCAAAGCCAGGAAGATTGTTCTCAGGTTAGGGGTACAACTGTCACGATCCTTGGCCGGGTCCCCACCATTGGTCCTTCTCTGGATTCCTCCCTTCCACTGATCCAGAACTAGAGATCCCGAGGCAAGACTGACTCCTGCACCCTCAGTCTCTGACACAGTGGCTGTTCCACAAGGTCATCCAAGAGATAAGCTGAGAATCAGGGGATAGGAGAGTGGGTCACAGACTCATGCTCAAGGCTGGCCAGCTGAGCACACACATGGTCTGGCTACGGCTGACCCTGACACGTGCTGGGGACACTTATAGGACACTTTTCAGGAGCATTCAGAGGTTAATTAACCAGCTGTTCTATTAAAGAAAGCAAATGAATCTCTACTTGGCTGGTGATCACAAAGCCTGCCCATCAGGACTGGGAACACAGCCCTGGCTGCCTGGACCCTTGACCTGCACCCCAGGCATCCTACTCCAGCTCCCCCATACACCCACTATCTACTGGATTATTTCTACCCTAGAAGGATTTTATAATATGTTTCTCATCTGAACTTCACAGAACCTCAAGAGTTTGGTCTATGTACCTTCCATTTTATAGGGACAGAGAGGATTAAGGACTCACTCAGGTCACCTGGCTAATTTGACAGAATGAGGACTTGCACCCAGGGCTGCCTGACACCAGGTCTTCCCTAGTGTCTGAGGGAAGGTAACAGACATCAAGTGCTGGAGGGACAGGCTCCTGATGATTTCTACTGTCCTGACCATTTCCAGGAGCTTAGTGGACATTTTTCCTCCTTTTTGCTTACAGAGGTCACAGAGCAAATAACTAAAGGCATTTGTAAACTTAATACACAATAATAAAAAGAGAAAACACCAGCTTCATTGCTCTGCCTGGAGTTGGACCTTACCTGCAAACTGGTGTCCTAATATGTACCTGGAACCCTACTAAGTAAGCCACCCACTGGGTTGTTTGCTTTGACCTTGCTCCAGCCTTGTAAGTTGCGCTTATTAACTGCACCTCACAGCAGAGGCTCAGCAAGGCCAAGTATAAAACCATGCTGCACAAGCAAAGAGGTAGAGTCAGGACAGGAACCACTGTGCTCCTGATTGGCCTTTTTAAGACAAGTGGTGGGCTAGGAAGTACGGCTCAGTGGTAGAATGCTTGCTAGCATGTGCAAGGGCCTGGGTTCAATTTCCAGCACCACACCCACACCCACACCCACACGTAGACACATGTACAAGCACAGACAGGGGAAGAGTTCTTTTTTTAATAACCTGCTTAAGTTTATGATATTCACTATATTCTTCTCCCTGCCTGTCACCCCAAGGCACACACACATGCACAGGAATACACACACATGCACACAGTCCCAACCCAAGCAGAGAGAGCATCTGTGCAGCCTCTGGGGCCAGCCTTGCCAGTTGACTGCCCTCTAGGCTGCCCTGGTGGGGCCAGGACACCATCTGGGAGCTGCTCAGGCACAAAGGCATTGAGAGGGGAAGGAATGCTGGGCACATCTAGCCCTGTTCTCTTGTACCACTTTCTGGGCGGTATGGCTTTGACCAAGTTCTCTATGTGGACAGGCAAGGGCTCCTCAGACTGGGTGCTACAGGCCAAGCTGAAATAAAGCAGCATCCATACCAGAGATTCAGGATGACTGATGGAGATAAGTGGAAGAGATAGAGGGGGTGACCATCTTGTTCTTCCCCTTAGACCCTACGCCCACCAACTCCAACTGTCCACCCTCTACCAGCTACCCAGAGACAGAGTCCACTGTATGTGAGCAGGCCCCACTGGACCTCACCTGTGAGCAAGGGAGACAAATTAGGGAGCAGGGGGAGTTCTTGACATGTACTTCCCCCTTCCCAGAGGGTGGGAAGCTGGGGAGGGAGCAGCATCTGGCCCTGGGCCCAGGAGACAGGAGGGGCAGCAGGATTTCCCTCCCTGTTCAATGCACACAGACACTGGGCTGCAGACACACAGTACGGGCCTGAACGTACAACTTGTACATAATTCACAGGCTCCTACTGCTGTGGCCTGGATAAAACCTACCTGGTAGGAGAAGCCTAAATGGGGAACAGAGAGTCCCACCACAAGGGAGCACTTCTAGAAAAGGGGGTGAGCAGGCCAGTGAGCTGGGGATTAATAGAAACTGGACAAATATTACTGATGGCCAGAACTGTTTATGTATGGAGGTTAAGTCAGTTTGTAATATTTGTTCACAAATTTTATCTCACTGAATCCTCACAAATGCCTGGTGTGGGAATTACTATGATTCCCATTTTATAGATGAGGACACTGAAGATCAGAGGCTAAGTATCTTGCCCGTTTTCACAAAGCAGAATTTATCCCCCATACCATGCTACTGCAGGCACACAACCCTCAGCTCTGGCCTGGCTCAGCTCCCTTCTCCTCACCGCACCCTACTCTTGCTCATGTGGAGCCTTGGAGCCCTGTAACAGCCATGAGCAAGGCTACCAGGGCATTCTAGGATGAGGAGGCAGTAAGTGGTCTGCCCCTACCCAGGAAGCCTCAGACCCCGGCACAGGTAGGACAGCCCAGAAGACCTCAAGGCTAGGGAAGAGGTGATCAGGTCTTCCCTTCATTTATCCAGAATAACTGGAGCCCACTTTCAGTGGCCTAACCTGATCACAAATGAGAGGAACCTGAGGCCCATAGAGGCCCAGAACTTGTCCAAGTCCGCTCCGTCCACAAATGCCTACTGGGCACCAGCCAGGTGGGCACCCACTCCACTGGTGTTCTGATGCTCATAATCTACCCCAGTACTTCTCTAGCCCCAGATTCAATGGCTCCCCTTGACCTCTACCCCTGCTGTCCAGGGCTCCTTATAATGTCCTCCATGCATCACCACCTTATACCTTTGCTCCAGCTGTTGCTCTTCTGAGAATGCCCTCCCTTCCTTGCTGGCCAGAACCCTGTCCCATCTTCTCTTTGCAAAACTTCACTCAAGCCCCTGCCCCCAGGCTTGGGCTGATGGACCACAGAAGGAAGCGCTCCCGCCCCTCCTTCTATTCCTCCTCTGGACCTCCCCATACTCTTGACCTCTCATAACATCTGTACATCAGTCCTGAAGAGATTTACTTGTTCAGGCCCCTGTGAGGACCTGGCATTAAGCAGGGGCTTGGTACAGCTCCATTTAGTTGAGTAAATGTATCACCCATCCACCCACCACCCAACCCGGAACAATGAAAAAATGACTTCTTCCTTTTAAGGCTTGTATTTGCCTTTCTTTAAAAACCCTTAGTGAGCACAGGGAAGCAAAGTGGAAGATTCTTAGTCAGACTTGTCTTGGCATTTTCCAGTGCTGGCTCAATGCCTGGCACACAGTGGATGCCTTAAGTATGATGATTTGGTGGATGAATAATAAAAATATCTCCTTCCCCTTGCTCTTGTTCCCTATAGTCCCACCATTATTACCAAGCCTTTCCTGGAGCTGAGCAGTGTCCCACAATGTACTTTCAAAATGCAAACAGCGCTAAGAACTCATCTTCCGTGCAAGTAGTGAATCAGCTTTCTTGAGCCCCAGACCTTCCTGTGTGTTAAAGGAGGTGCACATTCAAACACATTTGGGAAAGGATGGCTATATGCTCTGTCACCTTAGTTCAAATCCACATGCCAAAGGCCCTGAGAAGGTCTGTTCTGAGTTCTGTGATGTAGTAGTTTCCAAGTCTGTATGCTCATGCATCCTGGGGCCTATTAGTGTCCCCCTGGAACTAGGGATTCCCAGAGCAGAGTTTGGGAAGTGTACATAGGAGGGTCCACTACAGAACAAGGTATGTGTGCTGAAGTGTGCTTAAGGCTGGCACCCAGCCAAAGCCACAATTCCTTGCATGACCATTTTATGGAGGCAGACAATCTGACCTCAGCCATCAACAACAATTCTTAATGAGAGGCAGAAAAGCAGGTGACATCATATAGGCTTACACATAGAGCACAGAGGTGGAAGAAGGTAAAAGGCCAGAGATCTCAAAGAGTTGGCGATTAGACAGGGAACTTCACCCTGCTCAGCTTTGCTTCTATGGTCTGCAAACTGGGGATAATGTTCTTCTCAGGGCTGCTGTGAAGGTTTAGTGTGATGATGCAAGCAGAGGTTGATTACAAACTGTAAAGCCCTATGCTAGCATTCACTATGTGCATCATTATTTCCCTGCATGTGCAGCCAGGAGAGTGTGGTTATATGGCGACTGCACACAAGCCATGCAGAGGTCTTCCATCAGGACTGATGGGTCCCCAGCAAGGCCCAGGTGGTTCTGCTCACAAAACCTGGTTGAATAGGTAAGAATGAATGAATGAATGAATGATCTTATTTTAATAAATTCTACTGTCCCATTTATCAGTCCACAACTAGTAAAAGAGTCAAATTAGGAAGGCCACATATAAGAAGGAGGGGAAAAGAGGTTCCAGGGCTGCTGGAGGCAGGTCAGTAGGCAGCAGAATGAACGGACAGGGTGGGAAGAGCCAGAAACCAAGCTCAACAGTGCAGTGGCTTGGAGTCATTAGGTGTAGGAAGGCAGAGGCCTCAGCATCCTCCACAAAGCAGGCAGGGTTTGTGAGGTCCATCCCTGCAAGGTTAACCATGTTGGCCATATTCGGGGAAAGGACATGATCAAGCTGGGTTTTGCGGGGGGTGGTGGGGGGTGGTGTTTGTGTTTTACAAAGGTTTTAACCAAAATGATTAGAGTTATTTTTAAAAGTCTAGGGAACACAGGAGGGCTTCAAAGCACACCAAAAGACCTAGCTGCCTGAAAAACTGCTTCTTACATGTACACTATATATTAACACAATTATACATAGGACAAACATTTTTAAAGTACCTCCTATGCACTGTTAGGCCCTGGGGATACTAGGCCATGTCAGACAGCGTCATGAATGGAAGACTTGGGGTAAATAAAAGAGGTATCTGGTCCCTTGAAGACTGAGAGGGAAGAGGAGGAGAGGGGAGGGGAGGGGAAGGAAGCAGAAGGAAGGAGAGAGCAGGGGAGGGAAGGGGAGAGGTTGTAGAAGAAAATTCACAGACAGGAAGTCTGGAAGAGCAAGCTAAACCTTGACCTAAAGCTTGGTCCTAAATCACTGTGGCCTCAGCAAGTTGCCTTCCTTCTCCGAGCCTCCATCTTTAAAGTGAGGCTAGTGGTAAAAATACTACATGGCTCTGGGCACAGGACCAGCAGTCACAGACACTCTCTGGCTGTAGGGGCCCAGCCAGCAAAGCAGGGGTTGCTAACCTATTGTTGTGGGGTAGACTAAGGCTCTCTGGTTCCTAACTTGCCTGAGGTCTGGGAGATGGTGGGAGTGCTACTCTAAGTTCGGGGGAGTCTGCTTCCAGAGCTCCCCCTTCAGTCTCCCAAACAAACCCCACAAGGTCTCCTCCCAGACTGTCCAAGGATTCAGGGCATCATGGGTATCAGAATGTGTTGTAAAGTTAAACTAGTATGTGTCAAAAGGCAACAAGAAATAGGTCTCAATTCCTCCCTGAAACCAAACACTTAAATTCCCAGGAGCTCTCAGAATTGGCCGACCCAGAACTCCTGGGCTCCTGAGCCCCTGACCTTCTTCATTCCTTGGCCAACTGCCTCCCCAGGGAAGGGATACACAGGCCCAGAAGCCATTACTGATCCCTGACGGCCAACAAAGCAAGGCTCCTCCTGAGGCCCACAAGTTCCTCCTAGATCAGACTACCTGGCTGTCCTGTGTTCCAGCCCTACTGAGAATCTACAGGGCATGGCCTGGCCCTGTCTGTGGGAGCCACTCCAGAGTCCCCCACCACGCCCCAGTGACAGGCCAGTTGTTTCACCTCTCTGAGCCTCTGGTTTCCCACCTCTAAAACAGGGATGAATTCAGATGGCATGTAAGACACATCTACCAAAGAGAGACTCCTGAAACCAGTCCACCTGAGCTATGAGTATCTGGGTAGGTAGGCAGAGGAATGCCAGGCTCTCTGCAGCCCTGGTCTGAGAAAAGAGGTGCTACCCACCTGACTCCCACTCCAGGAGTCAGTGGCCAACATGGCCAGAGAGGCAATGGCTGGCCAGCCCCAAGGAGTACATAAAGTGGTTGCCCAAGGCTGGGTCCAGCCATGGACTTGCGAACACCTGACACCAGCTGCGTCCATTCCAGAGATAAGGCTGTCCCAACAAAGCCACTGGGACTTTCTCATCTAATCTTGAGCTCACAGGCCCAGTTAGAGGGGAACTCAGCTCCTACAACCACCCAGAAGAGGACCCTGATCTGCTATCTTCTAAGGCTGGCTGGGGCCAAGCAGGGGAGAGGTAGAAAAAGGGACTCCTAGCAGAACCGCATATATCTTCACTGGAGAAAACTGGGCCCCAGGTCACAGACATGCTATAGGCCCACTGTGGCCCAGAGCTGTTGCTAACTAGCCTCAGGCGACATAGCAACACAGCCAAGATAGGCCTTATAGCCCCAGCCCAGGCCTCTCTCCACTGCCCCAGGACCACCCTTTTTGGAGTATGCATCAGAGAGGAAAAACAGTGTGAGCAGTCAGGGTGATGTACCCACTCAACTCCACCCTGACCAGGAAGCTCTGGCCCCTGGGGCCTCTAAGCCCCGGGATGGAAAGATGAAAATCAACACCCAGTTCTACCTCTGCCTCACTCACAGCAGGTAATGACGGCCACATCTGGATGGAGAGAGCATGGGCTCAGCCTGCCTTTGCAGAGTCCCCAACAAGAGGAAAGAGGTTCCAGTTACAGCATGATGAACTTCAGTGGGACGCAAGAAAGAGCTTCCTGGAGAGGCATTAAGAATGGACAGCATGCAGAGAAGGGGAGGAGATGAGAAAGGTTGTAGCTCTTCTAAAATATAAGATAGTGTCACATCCATTATGTAATTTTACCTTCAAAATAGCCTGGAAGGTAAAAGTTGCTACCTTCATTTCAGAGGTGAGCAGCTGAGGCTTGGTGAGCTAAGTGACTTGCCTAGTACCTTCTAAGCTTTGCTCCAAGAGGCAAGATTCCAAACCAGGACTCTGACTCCAAGCCCCACACACTCGTCTCCTCAGGACCCGCTGAGGATCGATACACCACTGCAGCCACATGGGCATCTCACTGGCTGCCCTGGTGCCCAGATGTGAGCTGCCAGGGATGCCAGCCATTCGTCAGTGGCTGGCCTCAAAGGGCTCTGTGTTTTAGGTCTCCCCAGCTGTGCCCCAGCTGACAACAACCCCCAGGGAAATCCCAGGAGCTTTCCCCATGAAGTGCTCCAACCATGTCACATTTCCTGTCCTGATTGTGCCTTCTGAGGTCCAGGTTCAGTCCTTGCACCAGGCTGCCACCTGCTCCCTGCTTAGAAGGAGCCCCATGCCCGCCCCACACCTGACACTCAGACTCCCCATCACAGGGTCCTGCAGCATCTGTCCCGGGCCTGCAGCCCCTATGTTCCCCTTACTGGGGGGTGCCCTGAGCTCTTGGTGGCATGGCCCACACTGGCAGTCAGAGGCCAGCATGGCCCAGGGCTGCCCTCAGAGAGGTAATGGCTGGCCAGCCCCAAGGAGTACATAAAGTGGCTGCCCAAGGCCAGCTCCAGCCATGGACGTGCGAGCACCTGACACCAGCTGCGTCCATTCCAGATATAAGGCTGTCCCAGCAACCCACTGGAAGCCAGCTGCAGCCTGTTTGGGGCAGGAGTCAGCGAGGGTGAGATGGATGCCCCCACAGCTCCTCTCTCAGACAGTGTAGCAGCTGGAATGCTGCAATTCTTTGGGGTAGAGCCTGAGACCCCCTTTGTAACAGATGATCCTTAAACTCCTAAGGAGTCAGTGTTCATGGGCTCCACGGCTTTCCACTGACAGGGTGAGGAGTGTCTTCAACTTAAAGGTTTCCAGCCTGCCTGGCCCTGGAGGCTGACCCTTCAGATGGCACCTGGCTCTATGCTGCTGGCTTCTGGGAGATTCATGCAACTGGAGCATGAAGAGGGCCGGAGGAGGGAGGAAAGAGAGCTGAGGCCCAGTCTCTTGCTAGGTGTTCAGGGCTGACTGGTCTCTCTATGAAGTGCCGAAGCCTCTGTCCCTATAGCTGTGCCCTTGCTCAGCCCTGACAGTAAGGCTTGCATTGCTACCAGCCCTTTCTGCTTGTGCCACACACCCCTAGGCTGACACACCCTGTCTGGCTAGGCCAGAGCAGAGGAGCCCAAGTCCTGCCACCAAAAACCTCTAACCACACACAGAATAAATTAGGAAAGGACAGCTGCTGGAAGGGATGCTCAGGACTGCCTGTGCAGGGCTCCCTGTCCATCTAGACTTTGCCAAAGATGGGGCTAGAGATGGCTAAAGGAGAAGGGACCAAGTGCACCCCGTGATGGTCTGAGGCTTACTGTATGCACTTTTTAATTAGTTAATTTATTTATTTATTTTGGTACCAGGGATTGAACTCGGGTCCTTGCGCTTGCGCATCAGGCGGCGAAACCCCTGAGCTAAATCCCCGGCCCCTAGCTATGCATTTTACAGGAGAGAATATTGGTGCTCAAAGAGACAGATGATTCACCCAGGGTCATCCCGCCAGTAAGTAACAAAGCCAGGACCCAAACACAAATTTTCCTGCCTCCAAAACCCATCAGGTAATGATGCTGATATCACTGTGCTGAATTGGCTCCCAACAGAGGTGGCTGACTTTAGCGGGGTAAATTGTCAGTGAGGGCTTGCACAGAGGCCTCCAGTGTCTCCCGGATGTCTTCCTCAAGATGAGAAAAAAAAAACAAACCTCAAAAAAACCCTGCCATTCTTCAGTCCTCCCAGGTGGGGCAGAGCCCCAAGTGGGCGGTGCAGTTGGGTGTCAGGTTGGAAAAACAAGCAGATTCAGACAAGGCTTCATTGTTACCAAGAGTCTGACATTTTGACCATTAAAACCAAGCAAAACAAAATGCTTGCTACTATGTCTTATCTCTGAGAGAGAAGGGGGACAGTAGGAAGGGCCCCAAGACCAGGTGTTGATCTCTTCCCTTCTGGGACGGTGAGTCCAGAGTCTGAGTCCAGCCAGCCCTGCCACTGTTTCTGTGACAGTTCCTTGAACTCTGATGACGTGTCAGGCTCTACATGTTCCATGCACATCTTATTTCTGCCAGATTGTTGCTATTCCCATTTTTCAGATGAGGTGAAGAAACGGGGGCTCAAAGGAGCAGAGCGTTGGAATCCAGGTTTTTCAGACTGCAGTCTTCCCATGCCCCTCATTTCTCCGGGAGGGAAGGGCAGGACCCAGGAGGAGGGGGCAGCATAGGAGAATGAGCTTCCTCTCCTAGAGATGTGTAAGCATCGTCTTGGGACTGTGCTGCAAAGGACAGCGATGGCTCTCTGACTCGGCTGCACTCTAAAAGCACCTGGGAAGCTTCAACAGTGGATGCTCAGGTATTGCCCCAGGGACAGTGGGCCCTGCAGGACATTTAGAAGTTTCCCACACAATACCAATGTGTCCAAAAGCCATCGGCCCTGCCCAGATGTCTTGCAGCCCTTATGGCCTTGGAGTCCCCATCCCATACCTCTTTAAGAAGTGAAGGGATTTATCACCTAGACCCTATTTTATGAGGTTGAGAGCTCGGGCAAAATACAAGGGCGTCCTCAAGGTCCCACAGACAGCCACAAAGAGACAGCACAAGGGGCCTTGACCTCAGGGTGTCTCTGGGGTGGGGTGAGGCCCTTTAAGGTACTTGGAGGTCCTGGCTCCCTTCTCAGTAGGAGAGAACTTTCTCTTTGAGCCTCCTGGGTGGGAGGGTGTGATGAATTCTTCATGGGATTGTTTTTTAAGAGTCCACTGGTTCAAAAGCTGAACAGCTGCAGGATTAACTCTGGGAGACTCCCTCTGCTTGCCGGCAGGCCTTGGGAGCACAAAGATGAAAGGTCTCAAATCAGGCCTGTTGATGTCTTCCTGTAGGAGACTTGGTCTCCAGCCTGGGACAAGCTGGCCTCTCAGGCCAGCAGCCCACACTTCCCCCCACTTGCCTTTTGGCCTGCCTCATGCCCTCAGTGCAGAATGTCACAGACAGGCAGACAGCAATGGGGTGGTGGGAGGAGAGAGCTTGTGGGGTGAGAAGTCCTGAGGTCAGCCCCAGCCATCCCCTCACCAGCTATCCTTGGAGAGGAACCGGTCCTCTTGGAACTCATTCACAGTGCAGCCTCACAGCAGCCTCAGCTCTGGCAGCATCACCTCCGAGAACCCTGCCCTGATTTCTTCCCAACCTGACTCTGGGCAATCCAGCCCCTGGCCTACCTTGTCACACTCTGGGTGTCACTGCTTCTGTGTTCTCCCTTTCCTACCAGGATAGCCATTCATTCATTCTACAGGGCAGCTGGCCTTTGCCTGGGATCCATTCCAATACCCTCCCGAGCACCTGTTCCCTCCTGCTTTTCACTAGGTGCTGGAGACAGATAATAACAGCTCACGTCCACTGGGGGCTTATTATAGACTTGGCCTTTTTGAGTGCTTTGTATGTATGATCCACTTAACTCTCACAGTAACCCTGTGAAGTAGCTGTTACAATCAGCCCCATTTTACAGATGAGGTAACTGAGGCCCACGGGGGTTAACTCACTTGCCTAAGTCACTTGAGCCCTGCCCTTTACTATTAGGCACAGATATCAATGGGACTAGCCCCTGCCTCACAAGCTCACTTTTCACAATGTAGAGGTTTTGCACCTATGTGTTTACACTCACCCCACACACACATCAGAATCTCTAATCATTTTACACTGTGGTTGGATGTGTGCAGAGAAAGGGCCAAATGAATGCTGCCTCCTTTTTAGAAACCATTCACACTCTCTGCCTAGCATCTGCTAGCTGGATCTCAGACAGTTCCTCCCAACTGGGTCATTTCTGATGCTAAGGTCAAAGAAGAAAAATACTGGTTCCCAGACTTCCTAGTCCTGCTTCCTGCCCTGAACCTGGCTCAGGGTCTCCCCAGTGAATAGCTGTCAATAGCACTGGAAAATGCATCTCTGCAAGTCCCATCCGACACACAGCAACCTCCTAAGGGAAGTCCTCCCTGTCACGTGCCACGCCCTCTTTCCTGGCTTTACTGGCTGGATTCTTCTTTCAGCTTCTTATCTCACTCATTCATGAGGTCAATGATAACACAGGCAAGCAGAGCATGGTGGGCCTGACTGTGTACAGACCCCCACAGGTACTCCACAGCTTCATCTCATTAAACCCTCATAATACTGTATTACCAGCTCCTTTTTGATTGATCGGTTGATTGATTGATTGATTGAGACAGGGTCTTATTATGTAGTCAGGCTGGCCTTCAACTTGCTATGTAACCCAAGCTGACCTTAAACTCATGATCATCCTGGCTCAGCCTCCTGGAATTACAGGACTGCACTGGTATGACTGGCTCAGCAGCCCCATTTTATAAGTAATAAGTTAAAAAAAAAAAAAAAGGCCAAAAAAGATGAGCAACTTGTCCCAGAGGCAGTTTGCATTGCTTCCCCTGGCCTGGGGGCTGTTACCTTGTGTCAGGCACACTGCTAGGCACTTGGAAAGAGGGGTGGGTTGGGGCATTGTAGAGTTTAGTTCTGCCAGGCTGGTAAGGGAAGCAGATCTACATGACTCCCAACTTCAGACCACAGTCAGTGAACAGAGGCTGTGGATCAGCAGCAGAGGAAAAAGGAGTCCTAAAGGCTTCTAGAAAGAGGCAGCTCCAGGCCTGGAAGGACCTCATTGATTTCCCCACTGGTCAGGACAACACAAGGGCACACCATGGCCCACAAAGCTCTGGTGCCTGTTGCATGCCTGCCATGGCCTTGGAGGTGGCAAAGTGAGGAGAAGCTGGCTGACCTCCAGCTGCCCTGCCAATGACCCCACTGTGGCTGGGCCAGCTGCCTCCAGTCCCGCCAACCTTTCCTGGCCCAGCAGGCTGCCAATCACAGCTAATGACCACGCTGCCTGCAGCCAAGGCCACCACCCTCCTTCGGGTGACCACAGTACTCGCTGGCCTAGACAAGAGCCAGGCCAGAAATCACAGCCGTTTGTCACACCACATCCTCTGGCCCTGTGCTGTGGTCTCCTCCTCCTCCTCCTCCTGTCAGGGTCACGAAGGACACTGCAGAAATCTAGAGAGCCAGGACACTCAGGACACTGCTCTATTCACCAAAAGAATGGGCAAATAGGACCCCGGAGGGGGCTGACTCACGGCAGGTCACACAGCCAGTCAGCATAGAGCCCAGGGCCAAGGACTGCTTCCTGTGCCCCATACTCAGTCCAGCACTGCCCTGAGCCTTGGAGAGAAGGCACATATCCTGGCTCTTCATGTGCAAAGAATGCTTTCAAGACACTGGGTGGGGCTGAGGAGACAGGACATTTCCTAAAGCTGGACATTTAGGGACAGACGGAAGCAGATTTCCACTTCAAACAGATGTGGGCCTGACTCCTCTGCACTGACCAGCTGTGTGACCCTGGGCCAGGCAATGCACCTCTCTGAGCCCTAGGCTCTGGGGGATAACAGTAGCTACCTCCCAAAGTTAATGGGACTGAGAGTGTGAAGTACCTAATACACTGTCTGGCTCAGAATAAGTATTCAGAAAGTATTTGCTGTTATTAATATCATTATAGTATTAAATATTTGGATGCATTTTACAAAGTACAAAATGTTACAGATGTAGGTATTACTACTACTACTGTTAAGTGTCAAAGATTCAGAAGTGGCATCCCAGAGGGTTGGGCAATCCAGGACTGTTTCTTTTGGGTGGAATTTATGACCTAAGTGGGGCCTGGACAGACAGGGAGGTGAGCCAAGAAGAGGCAGGGATGCAGTTCTGACAGAAGGGACCTCGAAGCACAGGGGCAGTGATGGGTCCACATGTGGTGGGCTAGGAGACAGTGGTGACCAGAGGCCCCTGCAGTGGCTCGGGTGGGCAAAGACTTGAACATCACAACTGCTGGCCTGGAATCATCTTACACAGGAAGCACAGGGAGCCGCAGAGGAGGTCCGAATGGTGACTCCATGTTTCCTTTCTGAAACCCGAGTTCTGCTGACATTCTAGGTCCTCACCCACCCTTCCACTCACCCCTCTTCTCACCCCTAACTGACCCCCAAACCCACCATCACCACCCCAGACTGACCCCTACCTCTCTGCAGACCACACTATCCTGTCTCTTCTGCTGCTGGTGTGTGTATACAGTAAAGATCTTCATTGAGTACCTTTTATGCCCTGTGTTTTACAAATGTGACCTCAGACACGCATATGAACCCTGAGAAGTGGTCACCACTATGCTCGCTGCACAGAAGGAGGAAGAGGCCTGGCAGATCAGGTGTCTCGCCCACAATCTCACAATGAACAGACAGCACAAGCTTGATGACAGGACTCTTCTCTTTCCAGCAAGTTGCCTCTAGCTCTGGCCCAGACACCTGCCTCCTCCCCGAAGCCTTCCCCTGACTCCAGCCTCTAAGGGCCTCCTCTACAAATCTCCCCGCCCAATACCTCACCCTTATTCACACCTCCACCATCTCTTTGAAATTAAAGGCCCACAGCTTGATCCTTGCTCAGCTAGCCTGGCTCCCAGTGCTACCCAGGGTTCTATTTGGTCCCCAAACAGGAGAGCTGATTGGTAAGAGGTCATCCTGTCCCTGTCCTATCCTGCTGTCCACCCCCCACATATTCACTCCATAGTCCAGACAACAGCCCAAGAGCTATTCACCTCCCCTGGTGGGACTGAAGTTCAGCTGAACTCACAGCTTTGTCCCTGAGCCTCCCTCCCAGTGAGGGAAGCAATAAATTATTCACTGCACCCTGTGCCAGGGAGGCCAGACAATGGGCCAAAGGGAATGGACACCAGCTCCCCCTCCTCAATGCTCCCACAAGAAGCCATGGTGGGGTCAGAATCCAGAGGCCCTTGCTAGTGTCCCCAAGCAGATTCTAGCAGACTTTGAGATTGGGAAGGGGACAGAGGAGTATGACCCAATTGAGAAAACACAGGTCTTAAAATTTGCAACTATAGCCTGTGTTCTACCCCAAGGCAAGTCTGAACATCTTCCCAGACTTCTGGTCAAAACTCAAGCTTCTTCTCTTCCTAGGGAAGGAAACTGGCAATTAGCCAGGCACTGTATATCTGTATCTCACTTAGTCCTCACAACGACCTGGTAAGGGAGGTGATCTACTTTGACAGAGAAGCAGTGGGGCTCAGAGCAGTGAGGTGATTGTCCAGAGAGTAGAAGAAGGGAGCACTGGGTCACCTCCCTCTGGTCTGTCTGACTTACCACTGTCTACGGCTCGCTAGTCACTTAGGTTCCAGGCTGCCACTTAGCCCACCTGGGTAACTTCCAGGTTACCTGGTGGGCACCTGGTGGTCAATTAGCTCCTAAAGAAAACTCAAAAGTTGTGGGTAAGCAGTTTTACTTCTCTGAGTCTCAAGTTTCCCATACAAGGTAGCCATTAATACAAGCCCTAGCAGGCTTTGAGTAGTTCATGTCTACAATCTCAGTACTCTGGGAGGCTGAGGCAGGCATATTGCAAGATTGAGTTCACCCTGGACATCTTAGCAAGACCTTGTCTCAAACTAAAACATAAACTGAGGATGGGCAGGGGATGTAGCTCAGTGGCGCTGTGCCTGCCTGGCAAGCACAAGGTCCTGAGTTCGATCCCTGGTACTGCAAAAAAAGGGCTGAGGATGTAACTCAGTGTGAAGGCCTTCAGTTTAATCCCTAGTACTGCAAATAATAAATATATAAAATAAATTAAGTAAGTAGTAAATAAGCCCATCCTTGGCAAATCCAACAAACTCCGTAGCACTCAACAGTTTGTGGATATGACTGCCTCATTATCCGAGCAGGCAACACACAGCCTGCCTTGACCCGCTTTATAGGTGAGGCATCCTGGAGGTACCAGGCGACTCTCCAGTCCTGCTCTGCCTCACTCCATGTTCCAGGGCTAGGTTCCACCATACCATGAAATGAGATCACAGGTGTGAAATTATATCATCAAAGAGGAGCTTTGTTTAGAATCTGGGATTATTAGGAGGACTTGAATTCTCAGATGGAGGTGGGGGTGAGGAGGAATCCCAAGCCCCTTAGTCACCTTCCAGGTTCCCCCAACCCCTCCAACCCCAGGGACAAGCTTCCAGTCTCCACTACCCCCTCTACCTCCCAGGAGCTTTCCAAGGTGGTTTCCCCTCGACTCCAGGGAGCTGGGCACAGCAAGGGTTAACCAATCCCCACCAAGGCCACAGGGCCCAGACCAAGGCCATGGGCTCCCTCTCCCCCTGGAACATGCCCAGGGCTCTTTCACAATCCCCTACCCCCTACATGGCCCCAAGGGCAGTGTAAGGAGCCCCTGCCTGGGAATCAAAAAAACCTGGGACAGTGCCCCATCCTGGCAGCCCCAGCTTTAAGTCCTTGAGCAAGCCCCCCCTTCCTGGGCCAGAGAGTTCTCCCCTGCCCAAGTGAGACTAAGATCAAGCCTGCAATCTGGGCCAAAGGCTCTGGCGCTGCTGGCATGTCTCAGGCCCCAGCATCAACCACACAGACTTTCAAGGCAGCCTCATACATGGTCACCCTGACCTCATTCAGGGTGGGGAAAACCCCAGATGTTCACACAGGAGCCACAAACTGGGGAGGGGAGTGGACACCATGAAGGATGTTTGGAAGGCTTTCTCAAGCCTACTTCTGATTCAACAACTCCCTAGCTTTAGGACTTGGGGCAACTGCTGCACTCCCTCAAGGGTCTGCAGTGGCCTCATCAGTAGTGGGGAAGAGGTGAGTTGGGGGAATATTAAGGGGTGACATCTCCTCCAGCTTCTTCAGTGGTCTGACTCGGGGATCTCCATGGTGAATTCCCCAATAGATAAGCAGCATCTCAAGAACTCCAGCGTGCCTTGGAGAGCCTGTAGTCCATCATCCTGGGACCTCAGGAAGAGAAGCTTTGGAACTGGGGAGCTTCCCACCTCTGCCTCCAACTCTGGGTCACCTTTCTTGGGAGTTGACAAGCCCAAGGATTGAGAAGCAAGGAAAAGCCACCTCCTCAGTTTCTGATCTGCACTTAGATGCCCCAGTGGCCCTACCTTGCACCTCCCTTCCTGGGCTGCTACTCACTTTTTTTTCTCCCCTCCCTCTTTGCTCTCTCTTTACCTTCTCCCTCCTCCCCTGCCTCATCCCTAACGAGAAGAGAGCCAGGTCCTTCAGACCTGCTGAACCTCGGTTTCCATATATGTCAGCATGCATAACAATACACAACATCCATCGCACCGAGTAGCAGCCGAGCCTTAAGTGAGAGATCATTTGTGCAAGGGCGGGGCGCGGACCTGGACACAATGGGCGCTCAATAAGTGCTCTTTTTCTTCCTTTCCATCTCTTAGCTGGTTCCAGCCTCTGCCCGCGCCCCCTCCATGCCCCCAGCGGGTTATAGTCCGGCCGTGAGGGGTCGGAACCGCTCCTGTCGCGCATCCGGGCTCTCTCACCTGCAGCCTCGGCTCTCGCCGGCCGGCGGGGCAGAAGGGGCCCTTGTGCTCTTCTCTGGGCAAGCGCCGAGTCCCTTGTGGGGTGGGAGGAAGGCGACTACTTCGGCTCACAGCACTAGCCCAGTGTGTCCTGCCTGCCTAGAACCCCTCACCAGGCGCGGAAACCCCGGCTTCGGCTTCCCGGGCCCTCAAAGGGTTCCAAGTCCCAGGCAGTCTGCCGCAGGCGGCGGAAGGTTCGGTACTCGGGGAGCCGTGCTCTGCTGCACTCAAGACGGGGCTGGTGCCACCTTGCGCTAAGCCGGGACAGAGAGCTGAGGGCTCCAACACACCCTGAGGTCGTGGTGGCGGGGTCCTGCCCGTCCCACTGGGTCGGGCCAGGGCTCAGGAGCCCGGCAGCCAGCTCCGGATCGCGGAACCCAGGACTGGGACGGGTAGGGCAGGCGCCGGCGGCGGGCGCGGTGCGCTGGCCAGAGCCCGCGGGGAAGTCTTCCTAGATCTGGACGCGGCTTGCTCTGCAAAACGGGCGGACCTCGGCGCGGCAGGGTCTTTGGAGCTCCGGGCCGCGACTCCACTTCCTCCTCTTCCCCCGGGACGCTGGCCGCTCGCTCAGCTCGGAGCCGCAGCCGCAGCCACCGCCGCTGTCATCCTAGCCGCCCACCCCCACCGGAGCTGCAGCCCGAGCCGAGCCGAGCCGAGCCGAGTGGAGCCGAGCAGAAGTAGCACCGCCCAGCACCGGAGCGCCGGGGAGCGCCGGGGAGCGCCGGGGAGCGCCGGGGAGCGCCGGGGAGCGCCGGGGAGCGCGGGCCCGCCCGGACGGGGCGGAGTCATCCTAGGTCCCGCCCCCAGGCCCTGGCAAGGGTGGGGCACGCGCCTGAGGTCCTTCGCAGCCCCCCACCCCCAGCCTTCGGGCAGCGGGAGCCAATCGGAGAATGGGAAAAGGGCGGAGCTCTGCGGAACTTGGCCTCCACCTCGGAGAGGGCGGGCCAGACAAAGGAGAGGTGAGACGCGAAAGAGAACAATACACGGGTTGGGGTCCTTAAGGAGCCGGGCCGGGGCCGGGGTCCCCTAGGGACCCAGATGGAGGGAGAGGCGGGGAGGATGAGTTTGTCCGAGGTGGGGGCTTGATGCCTGCCTTGGGGCTGAGATGGGGGCGTCCTGGCCAAAGAACAGAGGTCGGAGGAGAAAAGTAGCAGGGACGAGACAGGGTGGAGGGCCGGTGGGGTGATGGGGTACGCAGCTGGTGTGTCCCAGGAACGGTGGAGCGCCACTGCTCTCCGCTTGCTCCTCCCCAGCTTCAAGGCTCCGTGCGCCGAGGTGAAAGTTGAGTTCTGTGAGATGTTCAGATTTTAGGAAGCGGCGAAAAATACGTTTTTGAAAGTAAAAGAGCAGATCTGTTTCCAAGACTTCCCCTTCCCCCATCGTTCATCACCAGGGAGGAGCCTGGTGATGAACGTCGTCAGTTTTGAAAAGATGAAGTCAAAGCAGACGTGTGAGACAGAACACCTCCAGTCGTGACGTGTCTTCAGTCTCCTCGCGCCCGTCCCGGGCCTAGGTTGCAGGAGGTGCCCCTAATGTGTCCCTGAACCCCCTACGCAGGAGCGAGCACAGAGCAGGCATTGGAGTGGTTGGATATATGAATGAATGTTGAATGTGCGTGGGGGCGATGTGAAAGCCACTAATTGGCCTGGGGAGCAAACGGTGCCACCGTATAGCTTCTCTGTAAGCACCACAACAATCTTATTCGGCAGGAGCCTCACGTCACAGTCGAGGATCCAGTCACTGAGAGGCCACATGATGTTCCCCAGACTCCACAGCTGGCACAGGTTCAATCCACCCATCACTATTGCATCGAAGGGCAAAGCAGTGTGACTCTGAAAGTTTACTTTACCTCTCTGAGCCTCTATTTCTCATCTCAAAAAGGAATCAGGATGCTGGGACTTGGCAGTGAAACAAGTGGGGGACTAGGAATGCAGCAGGCTTCAGAGGATAGAGGGAAGGGCATTCCTGGCAGAGGAAACAGCATATCCAAAGGCACAGAGTCTGAAAGAACACTTCTGCGGGGCCCTGGCCTATTCTGGTTAGCAGAAGTGGTTAGCCAGGCTAGCAGAGAGGATGATGTTCTGGGTTAAACCCTGAAGGTGAGGAACAATTGCTCTGTTGAAGGACCTAGAAAAGTAATGGGTAGCTGGGGCTCCAAGGGAAGAGTCTGGAGAGTCAGAGGGATCCAGGCAGGAGGAGTTCGGAGCTTCCTGAAAGGCCAAGACTATTTTCATGGTCCTGGGCCAAACAGAGCGATTAGAGAGCCCTGAGTTTGGAATCACAGGTTGTCGGGGGGAGCACTGTAGGAGTTTTTAAGCCAGGTGTTGATCGAGGAAAGAAGGAGCTGTGCAGGAAAGCAGGTAGCTAGAAAATCCTTATAATCCACGGAACACATGTGGTGTGGGTCCCGCCTGAGGAAGAGGCCCAGGTGATTTGGAGGCCTGGCCTAGTCCCCTCTAGAGTATACCAGCCATGCTGAGGGCTTGGTCCAAAGGATTAGGAAGAGGGTGGGCTGAGGTGGGAGATACCCTCTCAGTCAGGCCCAGACGGCAGCAAGTTTCGCCCTAGGAAGCTGGACCTATGTGGTGAACTTTGTAATGGTGCTAAGAAACCTTGTGCTTTCTCCTTTCTCAGAACCTTCTCTAGCTCCCAGTTGCCAGCATGATTAAGCCCTAAGTCCCTGGCCTGGCATTCCAGCCACTGTCTGCCAACCACTCCAGCCTCATCACCTCTTCCCCCAACCTGCCCTGCATCCAATTTTCCTCAGCTCCATCAGCAAGCAGAACACCTGTCTGTGTGCAGCTCCCCCATGTGGTCTGCTGTTGCTCCCCTTCTCTCATGAGGTAATTCCTGCTTCCTTACTGGGCTGAAGGGAAGAAGCTGGAGGCCAAATGCTCATCTGTCCTCATTGCTGCTGTGTTCTCAGAGCCTAGCACAGAGCTTGGCACATAGTAGGTGTTTGCAAGTATAGTAGTTGTTGGCTTTTGCATCTCTAGGCCAGCCCCCATCTCCTCTGAGAAGCATTCCTGAACTCTTTCTGGCAGCCTGCCTTTGGTCTGGCTCCCTTGGCCTGAAGGTTCTAGGATTATGAATCTTCATGTCTGGCTTCCCCAACTGGGTTGGGAGCACCTCCGTGGCACTGTGCTTCCACCCACCACCGCCCTGCCCAGTGCTTGGCAGCCCTCTTGAGATCTGAGCACTGGGAGATGAATGAATAAGGGTCTCAGAGAAAAGCTGTCTGGCTGTCCCTGCTGAGAGAGCTGCCTTGGCAGGGTCAGAGGAATAGAATGTCAGAATGAAAAGAAGCTTTTCAGAACAGACCATCCCTGACTTCAGGCCCACCGAAGGTCACCAAGAAGTGACCAGCAAACAGGTCTCAAACACCCACATTTGCCCTCTGGCTGCCCCTCTAGAGAAAAGGGAGTCTTCTGAACTGGGGCTATCGGGCCTTTTTGTGGCCAGGGAGGCCCCCCAGCATGACAGTGGCATGATCAGGGTGGCTCATCAGGGGGGGTGACTGAGAGCTCTGGGCTGCTTGGAACCCATGCCTGGAGGCTGATGGGAAAGACTGGCCTTTCCTGCCCATTCCACTGCACACTGCTCCTCAGAGGCAGTTTATAGGAGCTCTGCAGCCCACACTTCAGGCCCTGCGCAAGGTGCAGCTCCTTCTTATTCTCATCACAGTTATTACTAATTATGCATTCTTTTTCATAAGTAGGCCAGTGAATTGTGTAAGGCTTCGTCATGAGATCTGCTCCCAACCCATCCTTAAAGGTGCACACAGTCTGGGTGGACACAGTGCTAAGTTGTGGCAGGGGACACCAAGATGAAGCTGGCAGACATGGCCACTGGTGGGGTTGTTTGGTTCAGCTGAGCTGAGCTCCTCAGGCCCTCACAGTTCTTAGTATTTTCCCACCTCTCTGGCTTCTCTCTGTCTCTGTCTCTCTCTTCTCTGTCCTGCATGCACCCCACACCCCCACACCCCCAGTGGGGACTTTCTCCATTCCCCAAGGCCCAGCACCCAGGCTGACTCTCTGAGAAGCCTGCTCGGTTCTCCCAGTGAGCAGCAGTGCATCTTCCTCTGGAGCCTGCTCACATCAGAGGCTCTTCTCCCCATCTTGGAACTCTGATCCCCTTGGGTCTGGGCTGCTGGTGGTTCAGGTTTCCTGCCCAAGTGTGATCTAGCAAAGGGCAAGGGGTGGCCCCTGATTTCCTTCTGCCACTCTGCATTTCACCAATATTTCCTGAGCTGGATCAAGTCTTAAACCACACGTTGGGTGCTGGGATAGTCAGGTAAGAATCCATCCCAGACATCCAGGAGCCCCCAGTCCAGAGTTGTCTGCATGGATGTGTATGCCAAGTGCTCTGTGAACATGGACCACCCATTTCAGCTGGGGCAGGGCAGGGGAAGGCAGCTGAAAGGGAAGGTAACACTTGAATTTGACAGGTAAGAATAAGAACTTGCCATGATAAAGAGGGACAAGTCTTTTAGGCACAGAGGACACTGCTTAAAAAAACATGTGGCAGCTGATGCGTGAGAAGGTAGGTACATTTGGGGACAGGACTGACACAAGAAGGTGAAAGTGAGACCATGCCACAGAGTCATTTGTGCAGACTCTAGAGCCACACAGCCTGGGCCCAAATCCTGACAAGCTACTAGCTCTGTCATTTCTCTGTGTCTGGGTTTCCTCCTCTGTAATGTGGGGGCAATGTGAGTACTTGTAGGATTTTATTTTTAAACTGGTTTTTTTTTTTTTGGTACCGGGGATTGAACTCGGGTCCTTGCATTTGCGAGGCAGGCGGTGGAACCTCTGAGCGAAATCCCCGGCCCACTTGTAGGATATTTTTAAGACTTAGATGAATTAATCTTTGTTAAGGCCCACATGAGTGTCAGATAAATAAGATGAGCTGGAGAAGCAGGCAGAGACTATGCTGGACATAACGGGGCTTGAATTTTGGCTTCATCCCGGGGGGCCCTGAAGTACCAATGCTGGTGAGACTGGAGGGAACTAGGAGCCTGGGCTTGGATCCAGCCCGTCTTCTCCACCCAGGTACTGATGGACTCTATGGACCCCAACCTGCCTGCCACTTGGCCCCTCTGGCCTTCCGGTGCCCCCAGTGGCCCTGTGGCTGCAATCCATCTATAGTGGGACTGTAGGGGCTGGAACCTCACCTGACTGGCACACCCAGGGAAAATCTTATGGCCCAATTTATTGCCAAAGGAGGGGAGTAGGGTGTCCACAGCACCTGCGCGGGGTGTCTGAGCCCTGCCCTGGCTTAAAGGCTGGAAGATCTGAGTAGGAGGCTGTGTTGAATGGGGAGTAGATGGGAGCATGTGGGAGGGGAACAGTGACTGCCACTTTCCTGGACTGGAGACAGTTTGGATGGAGGACATCGTGGGTGTAATATTGTGGGCTTGGGAGCCAGACCTACAACCCAGCCCAGCCACCTCCTCTCTCTCTACCTCAGCTCCCTCATGGGTAAAATTGAGGTGAAAGTAGCAGCTCCCCTCATAGAGAGATCCAGTGCTCAGTAGTGAGGCCTGAGCACTGGTCGGTGTGGGGGAGACCAAGGGCAGTTCTGTAGCCCTGAGGCAGGGAGGTCCAGAGGCTGGGCCTGGAGAGATGGGTGAGGGGATGTGTCCTACGGGTTTGGCTTCTGGGCTGCGGAGGGAGCCGTGGGAGGGTTTAGGCAGGGATGACTGACTAGGTCAGGTTCACTTTTCAGAGGTGGCCTGGCCACTGATTGGAAAGAGATGAGGGCAGGCTATGGGTGTGTTTTAAGGGTGTGGAAACCAAGGAGAGACCTGAGTCCTGGCTATGTCCCT
This sequence comes from Heterocephalus glaber, assembly GCF_053883595.1. NCBI lineage: Eukaryota > Metazoa > Chordata > Mammalia > Rodentia > Bathyergidae > Heterocephalus > Heterocephalus glaber. The sequence goes on from NW_028258293.1 coordinate 29,990,210, forward strand.
GGTGGATGGGGGGATCGGAGAACCCTGGAGGGGAGGAGGCAGGACCTAGATATCGAATGGCCTAGGGTGACTCCCAGGGCACAGCTGGGGGCCAGACAGTGATGGCTCCATTCACTGGAGTGGGGAGCTCGCAGGGCTGGGGGCTCTGAGATGGCAGGTGTGGGGTCAAGTGGTGTAGCTGGAGGGGGTACTTTGGGGAGATTTGCCGGATATGTGGGCCAGGAGCTCAGGAGAGGGACCAAGCCTCAAGGCTGCAGCCTGGGAGTGGACAAAATGGCCCCCGGCAGGGAGGGTGGTCCTGCTAAATGAAGCAGAAAAACCAGCACGAAGGGGAAAGAGCCAGAGGACACATCAGAGAGGGAGAGGGCAGCATGGAGAGAGGCTAACTAGGGCCAGGAGGAAAGGATGAAATGTCCTCTGGGGGAGCAGTTGGGCCCATGGGTGACACGGGAGGCCAGTGTGGGTGGAGAGGGAGGCAGGGTCAAGGGAGCACTTGGTGACAGCGGACAGCCTTTCCAGGACAGCTGCCAAAGGGCTACAGGGTGGGGTAGCGGCCAGAGGCGAAGGTGGAGGCAGAGCTGGGGGCTGGAGGAGAAAGCTGGAAGCAGTGTGGGAGAGGAAGGCTGGCCCAGCACTGAGGAGAGCAGTGCTTCTGGGGCCAAGCGAGGACTGCAGGGCAAAGGGGCAGGCAGGGGAGATTTCTGTAGTCCCTTCTCTCTTGGTAGAGGGTCAGGGATCAGGTGGCTTTGGGAAACGTCTGTGTCAAGTTAGTAAAAAGTGATACACAGCTCCCTCTCCTCATTCTCCCAGATCCCTGACCAGGCTCCAGTCTTGAAAGTTGAGGAGCCTCAGTTCTTTTTTTTTTTTTTTTTTTTTGGTACCAGGGACCGAACTCGGGTCCTTGTGCTTGTGCAGCAGGCGATGAAACCACTGAGCTAAATCCCCGGCCCTAGCCTCAGTTCCGCTCTGATCCTATCCTGGGGCTTTCCTCCATTCCACCAGGCCTGCCACCAGCCAGTGAGAATAACTGATCAGAACTCCAGGCTTTCTGGGCATGGTGGCACAGGCCTAAAAACCCAGCACTTTGGGAGGCTGAGGCAGGAGGATCACAAGTTCAAGCTCAGCCTGGGCATTTTAGCAACTTGTGAGACTCTGTCTCAAAATAATAAAAAAGGAAAAAGGGATGGGGATGTAGTTCAGAGCAAATCCTTGGATTCAATCCTAAGTGCCAAAAGGACAAAAAAAAGAAGAGATGTAGTTCCGTGGTAGAGTGCACACCTAGAACTCCAAGCTTACTCTTTCCCAGTGCCTTTGGATGCTCACTAGAGGGGGCATCTAATTTGAGCCTTCAACTGTTAACTGCAAGGTTTGTTACCCCTGGACCATGAATTCCTTGTCTGATTTACCTCTGTGTCCCAGTACAGAGCGTGGGACATAGCCTGCAGGTGTGCAATACTTTTACAGTAGAAACACAATGGAATGCCTTCATCTGGCTGCCTCTGCTGCCCCCTGCTGCCTCATAATGGTTAATGCAGAATAATATTAAGCTAATGCTAGAGCACTGATTCTCAAATTTTTGGTATTAGGACCACTTTTCACACCTAAAAATTATTGAGAACACCAAAAAGCTGCCTTGGCATTTACATTACTATAAATTAAAATAGATACATTAAAATTCTTATCTAATTAAAAGTAAAACCAAACAAGCCTAGCATCAACATATTTTTAGAAAAAAATAACTATACTCTCCAAGACAAAAAAAACAATTAGTAAGAAGAGTGACATTGTTTTATGTGTTTATGAATTTCTTTCTCTGCCTTTCATTCTTTCTTTCTGTTTTGTGGTACTGGGGATTGAACCTGGGACCTTTGCTGTGGGCTGCATCCCCCTCCCCTTTTTGTTCTTTACTTTGACACAAGGTCTCACTAAGTTGCCCAACTGGGCTCAAACTTGTGATCATCCTGCCTTAGCCTCCCAGAATGCTGGCAATACAGGCGTGTGTCCGCATACCCAATTTACAGATTTAATGCGTGTCTTAATAGAAGACAGGTGGGCTCTCATACCTGTTCCTACATTCACTTGGACACACTATGTTGTTTTGATTCAAGTTTATGAAGAAAACACAGGAGTTGGGCTCAGAGGCACATTTCTATAATTCCAGAACTCAGGAGGCTGAGGCAGGAGAATTTTTATTTTGAGACCATCCTGGACTACATAGTGAAACCTTTTTAAAAAGAAAGAAGGGGGCCAGGGATTTAACTCAGTGGTTTTGCCGCCTGCTGCACAAGCGCAAGGACCCGAGTTCAATCCCGGGTACCAGAAATAAAGAAAGAAAGAAAGAAAGAAAAAGAAAGAAGGAAGGGGCCGGAGATTTGGCTCAATGGTTCTACCACCTGCCTCGCAAGCACAAGGTCCCGAGTTGGATCCCAGGTACCAAAAAAAAAAAAAAGAAGAAGAAGAAGAAAGGAAAGAAAGAAAAGAAGAAGAAGAATACTACAGGCTTACACAGATATGTAGCTGGGAAAGGATATTTGGGGAAAAATGATTCACTAAGGCAAATTTTCCAAATATTGACAAACTTCAGCATATAACATTTTTTAAAAATCACATTCATTAATATCACCACCGATCTCAGTGGAGAAGTCATTAAATTTCGGGAAGCTGTGAAGGTCACTACTTCAAACATGTTTTTGAAATTCTAATTTCACTTGAAAGCTTGAATTTTATCATCAGCAATAAATACTGTCGGTTTGCCCTGAGACATGACAGCTCTGCTTTATTCATTTTTGAGAAAATGTCTGCCAGATACCCAGCCTTTCATACCTGTAATTCATCTGTCAGTATTTCTGTGAAGTAAAAATAGTATTCTGTGAAAAAGAAGTGGCCAGTTCCACTCAAGATTTGGACAGTTGCGCAAATGCTTTTCCTGCCAGACAGTCATCGCGCTGCATCCTGTGCTTTACGGTACTTACCAGGCTGTCCTGCAGAATTGTAAGATCTGTGGGGCTGTGGGTGGAGCTCAGTGACAGAGCGAATGCTTAGCATGTGTGAGGCCCGGGGTCCCATCTCCAGCGCCAAAAACAAAATAAAAGACATGTAGTAGCCAGGGATTTAGCTCAGTGGTGCCACCGCCTACCTCACAAGCGCAGGGTCCCGAGTTCAATCCCCGGTACAAAAAAAAAAAGACATGTAGTCAAGAGTCCATCTACAAGGAGCAGAATAATTTTTCTTGTGTCATCAGACTTTCCTGAGTGCTGCCGCCGGTGTTTCCGGGGAGGGCTGGTGGGAAAGCATGTGGTGACTTCTGGTTCAGGTGGAGGCCGCTGTTCTGGTCTGTGCTCAGGCACCAGCGGCCATGCCCAGCTCTGCCCTTGCACTCAGGGAAATGTCAACCGATGACAAAGGCCAGAGACGCCTTCCTATCATCACAGAAAGACCTTTGGCCTGGCAGACTCCCATGAAAGCATCTGCTGTCTGCTCTGGAGTGTGCCTTGTGTGCTACACATTGGCCAGAGTGGTTTGTTCCTTTTCAAAAAAAAAAAAAAAGAATTGTGCTAAAATATACATAGCAAAATTTACATTTTAAAGTCCCTATTCAGGAAATTCACATTGTTCTGCCATATTCACCTTTCATTTCCAGGAATTTTTTTATATCACAGAACTGAGACTCTAGGCCTGGGTGTGTGGTTCAGTGGTGCAGGACTTGCCTAGTGTGCATGAAGCCCCGGGTTCGACCCTCATTCTACCACTCCCAAAACAACACACACACACACACACACACACACACACACACACACACACACGCACACAAACCCTGAAACTCTGTACTCATCAAGCAATATCCCTCCTTTCCCCTCCATTCTTCCCGCCCCCAAACTTTTGGGAACCACTCTTCTGTTTCCCATCTCTGAATTTCTCTACTCTAGATTCCTCATTTAGGAAGAATCATACTCTATTTGTCCTTTTGTGATTGACTTATTTCACTCAGCATAATGTGCTCAAGTTTCATTGTAATGCGTCAGAATGCCCTGCTTTTTTTAAAGGCTGGGTAACATTCCATTGTGTGTATGTACCACTTTCTGTATCCATTCATCTGCCAGTGAACATTTGGGTTGCTTCACCTCTTGGCTATTGTAAATATGCTGCTGTGAACATGAATATGCAAACATTCCTTAAAGCAGTGATGGGGAAACTTTTAGAGCTTTCAATGGCCATAGGTTCACCACCACTGCCTTAGAGACTGTGTTCTCAGTTCTTTGGGGTATGTACTCATAATTGCTGGAGCTTAGGGATAATTCTATTTCTAATTTTTTGAGGAACCACTACTGTTTTCCACAGCAGCTGTATCATAATACATTCCTACCATCAGTGCATAGGAGTCCAGTTTCTCCACATCCTCACCAACACTTATCTTCTGGTTTGGGGGATAATAGTCACCCTAATGGGTGTGAAGTGGTTTCTCACTGTGGTTTTGATTTGCATTTTCCCTATCATTAGTGATATCAAGCATCTTTTTAGGTGCTTATTTGGCCATCTGTATATATTCTTTGGAGAAATATCTGTGTATTCATGTTCTTTGCCCATGTTTGAATGGTTTTATTCTTGTTGTTGTTGTCAACAAGTATTTCACTCCTATACCTCCTAAGAGGTGATATTACCGTTCCCACTCACAGAAGAGGAAACAGTGTAAGAAGCTTGTCCAAAGTCACACAGCTGGCGAGCGACAGATTCAATAGATCCCAGATGCAAAGAGCTGCCATTCTTTTTCACTGTGTCCTTTTACCTAAGAACTAAGGGGCATCCCTTATCTCCAGGAGCAGCTGGGGAGAGGACAGGAAGAGGAGAGTTGAGGGGACAGTACCTTGCCCCTAATGTCATGTGCGTAAGAGACAATCATGGGTGCTGTTCAGGGCAGAAAATCAGAAATCTCTCAACCAGCCAGCACCATGGCAATGGCTCCTGGTACTAATGGTGGCTTCCCCTAATAATTCAGGGAAACTGCTGAGCAACCAGCCCATCCTGCCCTGGGTTGACACTAAGATGTGAAATGGAATTAGACCCTGTCCTTCAAGGAGTGTTTGGTTTATTGGGGGAGACGGACCTACCACGTAACAGTCACACCAGATCCTTTCATTTGCTGTTACCTTTAGGAAATTTCAGCTGGGTGTGGTGGCACACACCTGTAAACCCAGCACTCAGGAGGCCAAGACAGGAGGATCACAGTGAGTTCGAGGCCATCCTGGGCTATGCAGTGAGCACTTGTCTCAAAAAAAACAAAACAGGGCTGGAGATTTAGCTCAGCAGTTTCACCACCTGCCTCGCAAGCGGAAGGACCCGAGTTCGATCCCCCCCAAACAAGAAGTTGTTTAGAGTTCATGGTCCAGGGGTAACAAACCTTGCAGTTAACAGTTGAAGGCTCAAATTAGATGCCCCCTCTAGTGAGCATCCAAAGGCACTGGGAAAGAGTAAGCTTGGAGTTCTAGGTGTGCACTCTACCGCGGAACTGCATCTCTTCTTTTTTTTTTGTCCTTTTGGCACTTAGGATTGAATCCAAGGATTTGCTCTGAACTACATCCCCATCCCTTTTTCCTTTTTTATTATTTTGAGACAGAGTCTCACAAGTTGCTAAAATGCCCAGGCTGAGCTTGAACTTGTGATCCTCCTGCCTCAGCCTCCCAAAGTGCTGGGTTTTTAGGCCTGTGCCACCATGCCCAGAAAGCCTGGAGTTCTGATCAGTTATTCTCACTGGCTGGTGGCAGGCCTGGTGGAATGGAGGAAAGCCCCAGGATAGGATCAGAGCGGAACTGAGGCTAGGGCCGGGGATTTAGCTCAGTGGTTTCATCACCTGCTGCACAAGCTCAAGGACCCGAGTTCGATCCCTGGTACCAAAAAAAAAAAAAAAAAAGAACTGAGGCTCCTCAACTTTCAAGACTGGAGCCTGGTCAGGGATCTGGGAGAATGAGGAGAGGGAGCCGTGTATCACTTTTTACTAACTTGACACAGACGTTTCCCAAAGATACAGGCCCGTGGTCCACGAGAGCACATTGTGGAGGCTGTGGAATGAACTTGACTTTTACTCCAGTTAAAATGAGAAGGCTCCGCAGAGTTCTGCAGATGGGGCTCTAGCTACCATTTTGATCTCTGAGAACAAGTGTCCATATACTAGGGACAGAAGAGCTGCGAGCTGGAAGGAGCCTAAATGCTGAGGACTTAATGAAATAGAGCCCCCACACCACCCCAGGTCAAATACTTTCTGATTTGTATCTGAGGAAGAAACATGCTTGTTTACCCCACTGCTATTCTGGGGTTCTCTTACAGCTGAACCTAATCCTATGATTATTCTTCACTTTTCCTGAGTTATCTCATTTTCATTCTCACTATATCCTTGCACTGGATGTTACCTCATTTTTGAGAGGAAACAGGGAGCCTCAGAGATTTTAAGTAAGTAACTCAAGGTCACCCAGCCGGGAGGAGGTTGATGGAGGAGTCTCAAGTCTGGTCACTGATTCATTCTACGAGCCACACTCAGGGTGACCTACCTGTGTGCAGTTGTAGACGGAGATCGACTGACCCCTCTGGTCTTGCCTGGTGTCCTGCACCCGTGGTCCAGGAGCATCTAATGAACACAAGGCAGGCTGTAGGGCCCAGCTGTCGCGTGGTGACCAGCTGCCCTGGGTCACTCAGGACTGTCCCTGTTTCAGCACTGAAAGTCCCATACCCTTCAATTCCTGGGCAAACCAGGTCACCCGAGAACTGTAGCCCAGCCAGGACCTGACCCTACCTTGATTTCACTTTGTTTGTTTTTCTGGTACGGGTGGATTGAACTCAGGACCTCACACTTGCCAGACAGGTGCTGGGCCACTGAGCTAAATCCCTAGCCCTTGATTTGATTTTGTAACCCCCTCAGAAGACAGCAACTCCTATTCCCTTCTCTTTTTCTTTCTTTTTCTTTCTTTCTTTCTTTCTTTTCTTTTTTTGCAAACAGGGTCTCACTATAGTTCAGGCTGGCCTTGAACTCACAGTGATCCTCCTGCCTCAACCTCCCAAATACTGGGATTAGAGGTGTGTGCCACCACACCCAGCCACCGTTCCCCTCTTGATTTTCCTTGTCCTTTGATTTTCTGCATTTCCCACCTACTCCTCACAATGTAATTTTGAACTAAATCTTTGAGAAAGTGTAAAATGACTTCCTGCTTGCCTCTGAGAAATTAAAAATAAAAAGACCTATTAGCCCCCACTGTTTGACTGAGGCACAAGTTTAGGGCATAAACCTGAGATGAAAGCTGGCAGGCTCCCTGGAGACATCCCATGGAAGCTGGGTTCCAGATGTGTTTCCTCTGTTGTGTTCCTGCCACCCAGGACAGTGCTGGACATATAGCCGGCGCTCAGCAAACCATTCTGTAGCTCCTCTACCACCTCCTGCTCTGTTGCCTTCTGAGCAGTGGCTCTTTCCTGGCTGGGCATTAACTGGAGCTAACACTTAGTTGTCTATCTAAAGCTGCAGGCAGATCCTCCCCACAGCACTCCCACTCTGGGGTATTGGCCAGAGGCAGGGCTATTTGCAGATCTAGGAGATAATCAGGAAAATATCTAGGTCTGCGCTCTGTGCTCCCAACGACAGCCCTAGTTGTCCTAAAAGCAGGGTAAGGAGACACCCAAAGGAAAGTCTTGAGCAAGAAGCAACTTGCAACTTCATCTTACTGTGTGGAAGGTGAATAGAAGGGGTGAGGACAGAGGCAGTGGGATGCAGGAGGGAGGCACCTGGATCTGGGGAACAGGGTGGTTTGACTCTCAGCTGAGGAGGGAGCCGGGGAAGAGGGCTGGCCGGGAAAACTTGGAGGCACAGCTCAGCTGCTGTAGGCCCAGCTCCTCCTGCCTTTGGGCTCTGGATCCCAAATTCTCTCCATGAGGCATTGTGAGGGGTCTTCCCTCACAATTCTACAGTTTGTAGTACCCAGAGCAAAATAAAAACACAAGCTCTTTGTCAAAAAAAAGTATTAAGAACTTCAAAATGGTGAGAGCAAAACATTAAAGCAAGAGTAGGATCCAGATTAGAAAGAAAGAAAGAAGGAAAGGAAGAAGGAAAGAAAGAAAGAGGAAGAAAGGAAGTTAAAGTTGAAATTCAACTTTAAGGAGGCATCTGATATTTTCTCTGTCATCCCTGACAGATGGATTCTGCCTCCTCCATTATCCAGGGCTTCTGGGAGGAACTCGAGCCTAGGGTACTAGTAAAATGGTTCTCAAACTTCAACCTGTATCCAAATCATCGGGAAGACTTGTTAAACCGATTTCTGGGCCCCATCCCCAGATTCTGTCTTTTGGGTCTAGGATGCGACCAAGTAATTTTCACTCCTAACAAGTTCCAAAATGATGCTGATGCAATTGGTCCTGAGATCACACTCTGATTGATAATCACTGCTTTAGGGATTCATAAACATAAATCCATAAAAGCGGCCAAAAACAGTAGTGACCCAAATTGGCCGGCAGAGGGCAGAAGTGCCCACTAGTCAGCCCTCTTACCTGCCCACTGATTTAGGGCTGAGTTTACGTCTCTGCTAAATGTTTGCTCTTTGGGTAACCACCTCCAGGGCTGTGGGGATGACAATTCGTGGGTAAGAGTCAGTCCTAGCCCTTGAGGGGCCAGTAGCTTGAGAAGGGAGACAGATGTGTTAACTGGAAATTACAACTGGTGCCGAGAGGCGGGACACTCGGGGACTGGGGGAACTGGAAGAGGTGGGGGTGGTCAGGGTAGTCTTCCTGGGGTAGCTGGTAGCCTGCACCACGGGGAGGAGTCATCCAGGTGAGGAAAGGAGGAAGGGTATTCTGGGCATAGCAATGTGCGGCCGAAGGGCACAGAGGTGTGCTTTAGCAGAGGTGCAAGTAGAATAGAGGACTAGGTTGAAGAGAGCTCCGTCAGCAGGCTTGGGGCTTGGCTGGATCCTGGGGCTTTCAGGAAGCCCCCATCCCAGAGGCTTTTAACTAGACAGTGTGTTACAGTGATCCCCCTGGTAACAGTGGGGATGAGGGCTGGTGAGCACACAAGTGCAGGGGTCAAGGGCAGATTGACCAGGTGAAACAAGGATGGCTGTGGTCTTTTCTATTCATCCATCCATCCATCCACCCATCCATCCAGCGTGGCCACACATGGACACCTTGTCTGAGCCAAATCTTGGTTGGTGCTGGGTCCCAGTGGTGATGGAGACGGACAGTTCCTGGCTTACCTGAAGAGTTCACCTTCTAACAAGGAAGGCCACCATCCAACAGCCAGTGAGCCAGCCAGTTAGAACTGTGGTCCCAAGAGATGCCACAGAAGCCCATCAGCAGAGTCTGGGCAGGGCTGGGGGTAGGTGGAGAGCGAGAAGCATCTCCTAAGAGAGCCCCTGACCTGAGCATCCTGACCTGGTAGCACAGTGGCCTCATTCAGCAGACCCTGGAGCCCTCCCCTACTGCACTTCCCACTGCAGCCCAGAGCTAACAATATGGCCATTGAAAGCTTCTGCCACCATCCAGGTCCAGCCTTCCTGCCCCCATCCTCCCTCGGCCACACAATCCTGGCCTTCAGAGGGGAAGAAAGAGCAGGATTATACTCTGGTCCCAGGGGCTGGACCCTCCCCTCCACTGGGCCCAGGTGAGTGGCCAGCAGGTCCCCTCCTCAAACACCCAGGGCTCTGGCTCTGTTGGGAGAGTCTGGTCCTAGAAGCAGGGGGATGGAAGAGATGACCTTGAATGCCAAGGAAGATGCCCTATGAGTTGTCCAGATGTGCAAGGTTCCTGGAACACCCTACGTTCATCTGCAGATGTAGGATTGGCCTCATAGATGAGTTGATTAAAATCAAGATAAATGGAGCATTATTTTCCAGAAGGCTATGCCTAGGTCATTCCAGCCTTGGAATGGTGCCTTTGTATACACAGCTTACCTCCTACCACAAGGGCTTCTTTGGTGTGTGAATAATATCTCCCCAGAGATGTCTGTGTCTCAATCCCTGAGATTGGGGAATATGTTACCCTTCATAGTAAAGAGGCTTTGCAGATGCAATGACATTACAGATCTTGAGATGGGGGATTTTACTGGTGGCTCAATGAGATCAGAGAGGTCCGTATAACAAGAAGGCAGGTGGTCAGAGTTAGAGAAAGTTGTGATTAGGGAAGCAGAAGTCAGAGAGAAGCTGGTGTGGTGGCACACACCTAAAATCCCTGCTATTTGGAAGGCTGAGGCAGAAGGATCACAAGTTTGAGGCCAGTCTGGGCAACTTAGTGAGATCTTGTCTCAAAAAAAAAAAAAAGTCAAAAGGGGGAAAGGCGGAGACAGGGCAATGAGTCAAGGAACACAGTACCCTCTGGAAGCTGGAAAGAGCAAAGAAACAGATTCAGTCCTCAAACCTCTAGAAGGAACTGATGATCCGTTTTATTTTGACCTCCAGAACCATTAAGAGACTATATCTATGTTGTTTTAAACCACTCAATTTGTGGTAAATGCATTCTAGCAGCTGTAGGAAAGGAAGACAATTTCTTGCTATTCAGGTCTCAGGCTACCCTGTAAAGTAGTCTCCTTCCACCTCTTCCACCTGCCACAGCCCTTCCATTATCTGAACCCATCACTTTTGTTTCTTGGTTCTTTACTAGCTTCCCTGGCCAGCATACGATGCCCTAGAGGCAAAGGCCTAGTCTTGAGCACACTTGTATTCCAGGTCCCAAGCAGTGCCAGCTCATAGTGCACTCTGTGCAAGTATTTGCTGCATAGGAGAAAGAAAGAATAAGAGCTCATTAGGGTCACCTCTCTTCTGCACACTAAGAGCAAGGGACAGGAACTCTGGCGGCTTGGGATGCCTTCCAGGTCCTGGGGATGGGAGTGGCCCTGAGCTGCTAGAGTGGAGGGAGAGGCACAGGAAGGAAGGTGGCTGGGTGCCTGCCTTGAAGCTTGTGCTGAGCCTAACACAGAGCTCATGCATGCATTGTCTGGTTTACAGGGCACTTCAAAGAGCATCGTGTATTTTCCCCCTCCTTGCTCAGAACAATCTGGGAAACAGGCTGTTAAAAGGAACCACTGCTCTCCTCACCTTGTAGACAAGGCACAGAAGCTTGGGACAGTGATTTGAGGGGTACAGGAGCTCTAAGTGTCTCTCCCTTAGGGAGCCCAAAGGCTCTGCCTGCTCCCCAGAGTCCTCCCAGTGCCTCCCATACCAGTTCCACTTGCTGCCCAGGTCCCAGCCTTTGCCTCTTTGGTTCCCCTGCCTAGGATGCCTCTCCTCTCCCCCTCTTCTCTCAGGGCTGGAGCCAGGAAATAAGTGAAACTTGGGTGCATATAGGACACCAAAAAACCTCAGTAATCAGGGTAAATAATATTTTCATGCACTATTTTTGAGACGTCAAAGTTAATGCAAAAATGCATGATGAATAAATTACCAAATTTTAAATAGATACTTCTTATTTTTCCTTTTGCCTGATATGGCTTGACACAGTTCTCTTTTATTGATTCTGTCCAGAGTTGGCTACATAATTTGAAGGGCCTGTTCTTAAAAATTAATTTAAAAATTCAAGATGGCAGCAGTAACCCATTCAACTGTGTGGAAGGCCCTGCTAAATACTGCACAAGCTGTCTGCCCAGGCTGACCCATGAAATCAGTGCTGATCCTGTCTTTATTTAAAAATTTGATATTTTGTTCATGATAGAATTTTTGTACTGATTTTTTTAGGGTGTCCTGGGATTAAACCCAGGCCCTTGTATATGGCAGATACATGCTTTTACCACTGAGCTACACCCGACTCCCAGTACTGAGTTTTAAAAACAGTGCATGAAAATATTGCTTGTGTTGACTCCTGAGGTTTTGGTGCTCCTGTGAGTTACATGTCCAAAGTGAACATCTCAGTTGCCTCACCTTACTCCCAAATGCTCTTCTTTGCTTGGTGTGAATTCCTTTGCCTCAGGCCACCTCCTCCAGGAAGCCTTCTTGCCTGACTCCCAGCCACACACAGAGGAGGAATTCTGCACTCCAGCACCCCTCTGCATCCTCCCCTCTGTCACATGCCTGAGCACAGGGAGGAGATTTGATTTGCTTCTGTGTTCCCAGCACAAGGCTGTCTCAGAACCATTGCTCACAGTACGTTCATTTTGAGTGAAAACAAGTGCCCTACCCGCATTTGGAATTCTGTCTACACCATGTCTTGTGCAAGGCCCTTGAGCAAGTCTCCATCTCTGAAAGTACCAGGGGAGGTGGAGGCAGGTCTGTGGGCTCTCTTGTCCCCACCCTAACCTTCCCAGGAGCAGCAGAGCAGACCCAGCCCCACTCCGAGTGGCAGGGAAAACATCTCACCTGGGCATGGGAATAGGCCAGTGCTGCCCACCCTGACGCCCACACTGGCCTTCTTCCTCAATGCCCAAACCTCACTAGCCTCATCTCTGGGCCCAGCCTGTGCCCAGGAGTCCCTAACCTCAGCCATGCTCCGGTAGCTGCATTCCTTGCCTTGTTCTTGAGATTGGGACTTGGTGTCTAGATTTGCATCTGAGACCCTTTCTAGCTCTCAGAAAGCACCCTTACCCATTTTCCAGGGCTGGGTTCCTGAGTCAGGGAGCTTGAGGAAACTGCCATGGATTCCTGAGCCTCAGCCTATGCTCTGATTGAGCTCCCTAGCCCACCAACTGCATCCTGGGACTCCCTCAGATCTGGCCACCATCTGTCCAGCCTTCCCTTCTTCATCACCCTAACTCTTCAAGGCCCCTACTTGGGGCCTGGATGCGGTTAATAGAATAATCAACCTCTCAGCATTGCCTCACATGTGGGCAACTCTGAGTCCCTGCCATTGCTGATGCCAGCATGAGCCTCCTGATGGTTTCTCTGTCACTCAGGAACCCAAACAGAGTCCTGGCTTCAAATCCAGACCTATCATCTCCAGGTTGTTAAAGGCTCAGTTTTCTCACCTGCAGATTGGGAGCTAATAAAATACCTACCTCAAGCAAGGTTGTGAGAATCAGTGGAGAATTCAAAGGCTCCTGGCCCTTCCTTCTCTGGCCCACAATGGGCATCAGTTGATGCTGGCTCCCTCTTTTCTGTGTTTGTTTTGGAGGTTCAGACTGGCTAGCTATGTACTCAGGGGGACCCTCTTCCCTCTCCAGCTCCAAGCCTCTGAGTTCTTTTCAAAACTCTCTGGCTCAGCCAATGAGATGAGGACCCTGAGGCTCAGAGGGATCAGGGTCTTGCCCAGAGTCACACTCAGAGTCAGAGGTGAGCAGGCTGGAACCCAGCAGTGACTCAGGCAGGGTCTGCTCCTCCTCTCGTAGTTCCCCATCTGGCCCTTGGAATGCTGAGCTGAGTTGGTAAGGAACAGTTGGAGTGCAGCATCAGCCGCAGGCTCCTCCTGCATTGCATGTACACACACACACACACACACACACACACACACACACACACACACACACACAGAGCTCTGAGTGCTTCCATGAAAGGCATGCTTGCCTCCTGAGTCTCAGCAGACCTAGAATAGACAGCCTTTGGGCCTGGCTGGACTGCAGCCCCAGAGCACCAGCCAGCCTTGGAGAGCCAGTTCCCCCTCCCCACTGGAACCTCTGGGCAGCAGCCAGCACAGCTGCATCCCCCTCCCAGGGCCTGCAATGATAGGCCCACGTTGCATCAGCTCGGCCTGTCTCTGTGCATCTCCAGCCCTGACAGCCAATGGGGCCTGGCTGAGTGTACAGTCCCTCGAACTGCCCACTCACCGCCACGGAATCACCCTGTGCAGCCTGGTCCTCCCTCAGCATTTCCAGCCATGGAGGAGGGGAAGAGGAGTTCTGCTCTCCATCCCATCCAGCATGGCCTTCTCTCTCCATCCCTGTCCTCAGCAGCCCTGCTGGCTCCACTTTGGTTTCTCCTCTAGGAGAGAGTCAGTGTGTTAGTTACTTTTCTCTCATTGCTGAGACAAAATACCAGAGACCCAAAGTTAAAAAAAGGAAGAGGGCTTATTTGGCTTATAGTTCGTAGAGGTTTCAGTCCATAATCGGCTGGCTCCAAGAGTGTCTAGGGTCAACAGTTCATAGCGGTGGAAGACAGCAAAAGCAACAAGAGGGTTTAACAGCATCTTTCTGACCCTTTCATCTTATTCATACTACCCAGATTAGGGCCAGGGATTTAGTTTAGTGGTTCTGCTGCCTGCCTCAATAGAGCAAGGTCCCGAGTTCAATCCCGGGTACCAAAAACAAACAAACAAACAAACAAAAAAACAGACTACCCAGTTTAGGGTGGTGCCAAACCAATCACTCACTGTGTAGTGGTTTGGTAATCGCATGGCCTTAATCCCAGCATCATATACTCTAGATTCAGGCACTGCCAAAATAGCTCCCCCTCATTCTCATGAGACTTTGGAGGGACATCTAAACACAAGCCATAACTGTTAATGTTCCCATTGCCCTGGCAGGGGGCTCTTTCTCCCCAGCCTCTGCTCTTATGCTCTATACTTTCTCTTAACCACATTTTCCATCCATAACATCATTACTGTCTTATGCTATGACTGCCACCTTGTCATCTCCAGACTGGCCTCCTGTCCCAGTGGCAGACACATGGACAGGATGCTACCATCTCCTGGATGTTTGCAAGCTACAGACAAGGGTGCTCACCATGTCCTATTGCCTTCCCCAGAGTCACCAATCTCAGGAAAGGGATCATTTGCTACCTGCTCACCAGGGAGTCCTGTCTTCTTCTTCACCTTCCAGTCTACTGCTCAGCCCTTCCTAATCCAATGGTCCCTGCCAGAGGCCAGGTTCCAGCATTATGCCCTCTTCTGTCTGGCTTCCCTCTCTCACTCTCCACTCAGCAGGCCTGGCCAGTGGGGCTCCAGCTCCAGCCTCTACCTTCCCAGGGCTGCAGGAAGTTGGCAGTTTCAGGTTCCAATACGGCCTGTGGCTTTGGCTGCCTGACTCAGACATGGACCTCCTCAGGCCAGAGCTTCACCTCACATTGGATCTTCCTTTCTTTTCTTTTCTTTCTTTCCTTTCTCTCTCTCTCTCTCTCTCTCTCTCTCTCTCTTTCTTTCTTTTTACCGGGGATCAAACTCAGGACCTTGGGCTTGCAAGGTAGGTGCAGTGCCACTTTGCTAAATCCCTGGCCCCATGGATGTTTCTTTTCTATCACTTTATTAATACTTTTTAACTAATTATAAAAGTAATAATATGCAATCAAAAATTCAGAGAAGCAGGGCTAAGAAAATATATTTCCATCTCTAGGGATAAACACTACCAAGCTACTTAAAATATTTTCCTTCTGGCTTTTGTGAGTATTATACATGTCTATATACATTGTATTAATTGCTTATAATAAACATTCTTCAACACCCACCAGAACTCTGAACACCAGAAATGTTTTCAAAATTAAGTAGCAATCACCTTATAACAAGAACTAACTTTTTTTTTTTTGGTACTGGGGATCAAACTTGGGACCTTGTGCTTGCAAGGCAGGCAGCAGAACCACTGAGCTAAATCCCTGGCCTGTAAGAACTGACTTTTTGGTGAAATGTAAACATCCTTCCAGACATCTATAGTTGTACACATAGCATTTTCATAAACATGCTGTTTTATAATCTGCTTTGTGTTTTCATCCAACAATCCATCAAGCTGTCTTTCTCCGCCTGAGCATTACAACAGCTTCTTCCTTTCTGGTGTCCACCAAAATTCCATCCCTTATTGCCTTTGTCTCCATTTCTTTGCCACTTTAAAAAAAGCTCTAATGATCATTCACGTACATGTATATATCCTCATAACCCAAAATTATTTCCATAAGCTAGATTTCTAAAAATTTATTGTTTTCACCAAGAGCACAAACAATTTCAGATTTTAAGTGTATGGATAGGCAATGCATTCATATAGTCCAGAAATTCATAATGATGAAAGACCAGTCCCCTGTCTGCTTCCCGTCCAGCTCTCCTGCCGCCCTGCAGGGAAGGTCACCAGCCTCTCAGTGACCTTCCTGACAGCCTGGGAAGATATAGGCACAAAGCACACCACACACTCTTCTTCACGCTCTTCTTCCACTCTAAGATTAAATCTGCTATCAGAACAGAAGGAACCTCTTCATTTTGTTTTCCCAGTTTCATGGTACTGCCTGCACTTCACTATTATTATAATACATGTGGGCAGCACCTGGCTGTAGGGAAGATGCAGAGAAGAGAAAAGGACAGCTTAGTGTTTAACAATGGCCATCCCTTCCGAGCAGCCCTCCAAGTCTGGCCTTGCAGGCAGCTGGGGTCATTTCCACAAACTGTCAGAGGAAGCGTGGGAGACGGGAAGGGGCAGGGAGCCTTTGCCGGCATACATGTAAACACCAGGCACACACATGTGTGCTGCACGCCATGCACAGGGCTGCTGGAGAGTGATGCAGATCTGTGTGCCTGGACGGCTTGCAGAGGCTGTCCCTGAGTGCACATGTGTGCACTGCATGGCCGTGTGGGCACACTGTGTGTGGAGCATGTCAGTGGACTGTGTCCCTGGGATTTGTTTCAAGCATGAGGGCAGAGGCTCTGGAGTTCCGTGTGGCTTCCCCAGCAGCACCAGAAGGTCTGCAGAGGGTTGGGGTTGGGGTGGGGTGGCCAGCTCTGGGAGGAAGAGGCAAGGAGTCCTGTGACGCTCACCCGCCCTGGCCTGCGCCCTCCCTCCCTCCAACGTGCCGGCACACAGGACTGCCCCTTTGGATGGAAGGCCCCATGCTCCATGCAGAATGAAGTTTTCCTGACTCATGCCTGGGCTGAAAACAACTTGGCTCCCAGACAGCTGTCAAAATGGACCTGCCCATAGCTGCCCTGCCTCCCTCAGGGAAAAGGCCACTCTAGATTGGCTGTTGGAGGTCTCTGGGCCCCCTTTATCCCATGTAAAAAGAATGGGATTAAACTTTTTCCAACTAATGTTATCTATTTAAAAGTGATACACTGTTGAGGGTGCCCAGAATGGGCAGGTGGCAGCAAAATCCTCCATAAATGTCACTTTTCTCTCCTCTGCTGCTGCTCCCTCCCCATGGATATGACACAAACAGACCTGGTTCCAGTCCTGATTCTGACTCCAATTTGCTGTGTGACTCTTAGTCTCCCTTATCCTATCTCTTCACATTTAAAAAGGGAATATTCAGGGCCGGATATATAGTTCAGTGGTTCCACTGCCTGCCTGGCAAGCACAAGGTCCCAAGTTTGATCCCTGGTAACCCCACAAAAAAAGGGAACATACAACCAGGCTTTGTCAAGCATGCTGAAGGAGACTGAGGCAGAAGAATCATAAATTCAAGTCCAGCTTGAGACACTTAGTGAGATCCCAAAACAAACAAGAACAACAAAAAATACTGGGGATGTAGCTTAGTGCAAAGGCCCAGGGTTTACTCCACAATATCATTTAAAAAAAAAAGAAAGAAAGAAAAACGAAACATTCCTAGCCACAGAAACATTCCTAGCATGCATAGTGACATGCAGGCCTGTAGTCCCATAGTTACTAGGTAGGTTGAGGCAAGAAGATCAAAAGTTTAAGGCCCATTAGGGCCACTTAGTGAGACCTTCTCAGAATAAAAATAAAAATAAAAAGGGCTGAGAATGTAGCCCTAGCATGTGTGAGACCATGGGTTCAAACTCCAGTACTGCAAAAACAAATAAGTAAAACAGAAACATCCTAGCTTCCCTGGAAGGATCCAGTATGATAATAAATGTGGACAGGCTAGACACTTAAATGACATACAGTTTCTGCCCTAGGATTCCAGAGGGGTAGGAATGCCTGAATCTGGCTGCTGGCCCAAAAGAAGCTGTTTCTGCCACCGCTGGCAGAACTGGGCCTGCCTGCTTCACAGGGCCACAGGGAACAGAGGACTGGGTCCAGGACATAGGATCTGGCCTACCGCAGTCTCTGATTTGCTGTGTGACTTTGGGCAAATTCCTGACCCATGCTGGGCCTCATTTTACCTCTCTGTACAGTGTGGATGCAGTTGGACTTGGCTTTCGAGTATTTCCTGTTGCTCGTAACTCTTGGGACCTTTCCTGCTGTGCTACCAAGTACAGGGTAGTTGGAACACATCTGCAGGCACTGGAAGATCCAGATAAGGAAGGGTTGAAAGTTTTCCACCCCCTTCAAACTGTGTGCTTTTTCCAGAAAGCACAGCTTGGAATGTGGGGGAAGGGCCACAGTCAGCTGCCTGGGCTGGGCTCAGAGCTAAGAATAATGTGGCAAAGGCTCTTGACATTTTTTTGCTGATGCTGGAAATTTAAAGGCACCGGAGCCTTTCTTTCCTTAGGGAGGCCACTCTTGGAGAGCAGTAGACTGAGTCTGCTACTTCCATGGCTTACTCGCTGGCCAGCTACATTTACCAAATGCCTCTTCCGTGCCTGGCCCTGGGCTAGCAGCTGGGAACTCAGGGTGAGGCCACCCTTCCACAGCCTCTAGCGTGCACTGACAATCCTGGGTGATAACACAGAGATAATGCTGCATGATAAGCCATAGTGGGGGTTGAGGGGTGGATCTGGTGAGCTACGCTAGGGGTCTGGTGAGCTGGCAGAGGGTGTTCCAACTCAGCTGCTTTCTCTGGCCTCAGCTTCCTTGTATGGAAGTGGAGGGCATTGGTCCCCTCTATTCTTTACCTTCTAGGATTCTAAAATGAGCCTCCATTTACCTCTCTGCAAAACAGTAAAATCATAGTCTCTCAGCTTCCACTTCAAAAGTTGGTGAGGCCTTAAAGAGCTGAGAGATCTCACAGTGCAGAGAAAGGGAGGTCCTTATGGGGTTTTGGCATATGAACCTGCTGGAAAGCAAGGTAAACCTCTCCTGCACTCCCCCAGCTCTGATGGGTCCTCTGTTCCTGCTTGGGCCCTCAGCTCACTGCCCACTAAGATGTAAGGAGCTTGAGGGCTAAGGTAGGATGGGGGTAAGAGTGGGATCTGGCCCAGGACTCGGGCAGTGTCCTTACATTGCAAGGGTTTGTCTTTAAAAGCAGTACACAAGCTGAGGGTAGTGGCACATGCCTGTAATCCCAGAATTTAGGGAGGCTGAGATAGCAGGATTGCAAATTTGAGTATCCTGGGCAATTTAAGGAGACTGTCTCAAAATAAGATATTTTTTTTATTGGTACATTTTAGGTATACAATTCGTTTACATTTATCATTGGGTGCTTGTACCTGTACATGATGTATCTTGGTTCTTATTTTTTCCCCATTACCTGTGCACCCTTCATCCCCTCCACCCTTCCCTATTTACATAGATTTCATTTCCATTTTTTTTTCTTTTCTCATAGTTTTTCCTTTCCCTCTTTTCCTTTCCCCTTCCCTTCTCTTCACTCTTTCATCTTTGGACCTTTTTTCCTATTTCAAATTATCTCAAAATAAGATATTGAAAGGTAGAAAAAAAAAAAGAAAGGTAGAAAAGGCTGGGGATGTAGTTCAGTGGTAGAACACCCCATGCCCCATTTGATCCCAGTAACACACACTAGCAATATACAACTGAGGTTGTTGAAGCATACAACAGCCAGGACAACCACCCCAAAGACATGGACACCACCCCCAGGCAGGAAGCTTTGCTAATGATCAGATGTGTCTTCCAAAAGACCATTGTGCTGCTTCTGAAAACAGTATGGTCCCTGTTCTAAGAGGTGCCCAGGTTGTTACCTCTTGGGGATTCTGCAGAGACTTCTGTGTGGCTACAGACAGGAGTCCATGATCCCTGAGATACCTTGTAGCTCAAAGGTTTTGATACTTCCACTCCAAGGTTCTGTGACTGAGATTCTAACAGGCTAAGGTTCCTTAGCAGGATTCAAAGAAAGATTCTATGAAGCTTTGGTAGGTCATCATATTCTCCGATGGTCACTTTAGGATCTAAATACTCTCTCATTCTTTGACCCTAATTCAGAGTCTGAAGCTTCTGGGATCTAAGATTTCCCAGAGTCCTTGTCATTAGGAGTTTGAGTAGTGGCGGACTGAGAAGTTAGTCACCAGGCTGGGGTAGTGGAATTCCCACCCTTGCAAATGACTGAGGCCGGGACCCAGAGGATTCATTTGCTGGGTGCTGGGATTGATTTGCTCCCCGGGATCCAGACATGCTTATCAGTTTGCTGATTGGAAGAATAATGAATGAAGAGTCTCTCCACCCTGTCCTCTTCTCTCCACACTATGCCCATCTGTTATTGATCATTTCACTGTTACAGAAGATTGGAGGAGTATCCTAAACAATCTGCCTTCCTGAGTTCTCTATTAATATGCGTAAGTCGCTCAGAGTAGACTTCCCTGGGGGTAGGGACTTGTCCGGAGCTCAGCTGTATCCTCAGCCCCTAGAACAATAATGAAAATGCCAGATGAGCTCAGACCTCAAGGGGCTATCAGCTGTGGGAGGGTGGAGTGGGAGAGGACTGAGACGGACTGGGCAGGGATGACCAATTTGAAGCAGAGAGAGAAAGGAAGAGGGAAACTGGGGAAAGAATCAAGGAATGACTGCTCACCACCTTTCACAGTCAAGGGCACTGAGGCCCAGAAAATGAAGGTAGCTTGCTTGGGGTCACAGAACATAGCACTCAGTGGACAGCCAAGGTCTCCTTCCTGTGCACCTCTCCATGGCCAGCCCCTACCACCTGACACTCCCCAGGTGTCCCTGCATATAACACACCAAGACAGGTGTGAGGGGCAGGTACCCGGTCCGGTCCAACCTCTCTCCTCCTCAGGGTCATCACTGGTCAAGTTCAACCAAGGTTGAAGTTTTTAGGGTGAAACCCTTGGCCCAGCTCCCATCCCAGACTGGGGAAAAGCCTTGACTCCTAAATCTGCCACCTCCCCTGAATGAAGGAGAAGGACGGAGGAGGAGGTAATGTGAATGCCCGGGGCGGGGGTGGGGGGGATCTCCACTGGGCAGAGTAAGGAAAGGGGTGCTAGAAGAAATGTGCCATCCAGAATGGGTTGGCTTGTGTGGAGATGGGGGTGGGTACTGGACATAGGAACACAGTGTCCCCTCCAGCGCAATGGTCTTAATCCCCTTCCTGCCACCTCCAGGACAGCCGGGGTCCCAAGTCTCCATTGAAACAAAAGATGCCCGCGCACCCTTGGAAGGACTGGCTGGTCGCCTTCAGGGACCCTGGTGCGCCGCAGCCTAGCCCTTTGATGGGGCAGTAGGACCCAGGGGCGGGAGAATGCTCACAGAGAGGGGCGGGAGCCGGGGCGGGGCGGTTTGGGGGAGGTTCTCCTCTCTTTTTTTTCCCCCTGAGCTAGGCGCCCTCCGGAAGCGTTTCCAACTTTCCAGAAGTTTCTTGGGACGGGCAGGAGTGGGTGAGGAGGTCCATATATAGCTCCTGAGCGCGGGGCAGCGGACGGAGAGTAGAATCTGTCCGCAGCTTCACAGCGTGTCCTGCACCCTGGTCCAGGTGAGGAGCCGGGGCGGCCTGGGGGCGGCTGGGGAGGGAGCCGGGCAGATGACCCCGGGAGGGGTTGGCACCCACAAACGGGAGTTCTTGGCTCTTAGGGGCAGCTGAGGGGTTTAGAATCGGGGCGCTGGATGGTGATGGAACCTGAGGACTGGGGCAGACGACAGCAGGTCCTGTGGATCCTGTGCAATGGATGGGCTGGAGAAAGTGCTGAGCCCCTAAAAGTTCAGGAAAAGGCTGGTGGTGGCAGAGAAGAGACAGTGGGCCAGGGCCAGGGCGAGGGCCCTGAGAGGACCCTTTGCAGGATGGAGGGAGGAGATGGATTCCTGCCCCTTCTGCAGGGCTGGGGCCAGCCAGCTTTGCAGTCGGGACCTGGAGGCCCAGAGTCTTGAAGGCTTGTTTGGTCCCCATGCCGGGGAGGAGTCCCCACTGGTGGGCCCATTTCTGATCAGTGTGTGGCAGCTGAAGGAAGGGCTTGAGCAGCGCCATTCTCCCTGTGAAGGGTCTGCAGCCCTGAGAGGGGGAGGGACGGACCGGAGAGATTTGCGTCAGCTCCTGTTCTGCCCGCCCACCTGGTTCCTGAGGAACCGCAGGGTTAGGCTTTCCTGCCCCCGGCGCGGGGACATTCCTGAGACGCCGGGGGAGGAGAACTAGAGCACTTATAGCCCGCCCTGAAGACCGGCCCCTCCTACTTCCCGGTTTCCTGCTGGTCTTTCTGGGCTGCGGGGCCCAGATGGAGACCTGGGGAAATTGGGGGCTTTAGCTGCCTGGAAGTTTGACTGGGGCCACACCCTCCCGTTTTCAGATGGTTCCAGTACCCATCCCCCCTTCCTTCCCTTCTTTTGTCTCCGGTCACCGGGATTCCTGGCAGAGATTTGTGTGTGTGTGTGTGTGTGTGTGTGTGTGTGTGTGTGTGTGTGTGTGTGTGTCCTGGCTGTGTAACAGGACACCACATGCAGCCCTCTGGAGGGCTCTCAGTTCTGAGAGGAAGAGCTCTGCTCTAGGAAGCCTGACCCCTGCTTGTCCCTGTGGGACTGGGGTGACTTTTGCCTGGGGCTCGGTTTCTCCCACTGGACCAACCACAAGGCACTGGACCTCCAATGTCCTGGTTTGGGGCTGGGCCTAGCAAGCTCCTGCTCCCCACCTTCTCTGTGGTGGTCCCATCCTCCTCACTCTTCTGTTTTCTTTCAGAATGAAAAAGGCAGGCATTGACTACTCTCTGAGGCAGTTTCAAGGTACTTTAGACCCTTCCAGTGTTGGAGACCCTGTGGTGGTTCCAGCATCATCTCCCTTCCTCCTAATCCTAGCTCACTCCAGCCAGCTGTGGGCACAGCCCTCAGCTAATGATCTCTTGTTTTTCCTCCCTGGGGCTGTAGATTATCTAACCTTAGCCTTAGGGATGGCATTTCCCCATGGCAAGATGGGCTGGGCTGTGGGAGGCCGATGACTTGCAGTGACTTGCCTTTCCTAATTCCTGCTTCGGGTTTAACTGGGCCTTGCCTCTCCCTTCAGAGACTGAACCATGGATGCAAAACAGGCCAGGGAGGTTCCTGGAGTCCCCAGAATATCTGTGGCACCCCTAGGACCTGAGTCCAAGCCTCATACCTCCCAGGTTGGGAGCCCCCCTCTGCTGGCCTACAAAGATAATTCAGCCTCCTGCCTGCCACGTCACCATCTCTGGGAGCAGGAGCTGTGTGGCTGCCTGAGAAACCCAAACTACTCATTTGGAGCCTTTTTGAGAAGCCCCTCCCAGCCTTTGAGGTTCTGGTTGGCTGGGGGCAGGGGCTGTCAAGATGGTGGCTGCCACGTGGCAGCCTGGCTCCTTCCCTGCCTCCTAAGGAAGGCCATGCCGGTAGCTTCTGTAGCCTGCCTGAGCTCTACCATTGGCTATCTGGATTAGCCATTGGCCTGAGAGAATGGTGGCCATGTGCTTGGCATCATTGTTAGTGTTAGTCTCAAGTGTTCTTTGCACAATAAATGGTGTGGTCACTTTGCCTATGAGGTTGGAGGCCTGGTGGAGAAGGAGCCTGGGGTTTAGTCTGGGCCTCAGGAACCCGTCTCCTTGAACCCTTTGCTTCTCCTCTGCACTGCACTTTCAAGGTCCCGGCAGTGCAGGGAGGTGAAAGACCTACCTGGGTTTATAGGATGCCAGCTGTAGAATCTTCCCAGGAGTCAGTGCTCTCCCCTAGCAGGCCAGAGTCCCCAGGGTTTTCTACCAGGATTTTGAATTTTCAGTTTTTCTTGGGAAGAGGAGGGTCATGAAATTTGATCTGCCAGAGCAGTAGAGTCTTGGTCTCCACCAGGATTCTTCCTGACTCTTCTGCCCTGTCCTCTCCTCTCCTGTCCAGCTGCATGAAGAAGAGGGGGAGAGGAGTTGAAGGGTGTGTGTGTGTGTGTGTGTGTGTGTGTGTGTGTGTGTGTGTGTGTAAGTACTCTGTGAACAGAGACCATCCTGATTGGAGGCCCCAGAGAAGGGAGTAGGGCTTTGTCTTAGAGACCCTGGTACTGCTGGGGTTTGGAGAGGGGGTCTGGGGGCAACCTTGAGACCATAGAGCAGATGGCCTATGTGGCAGTGGGTGTGAGATGGGAGGACAGAGTGGGCTCCAACTTCCTGGAAGGATGAACACACATCTGATCAGCCTGTGGTGATGGGGGAGGGATCACTGCTCTGTTGAGCTGTGACTCATCTCCCTCCCCAGGATCCTGTCCCTGCTGCTCTCTCAGGAAGCTCCCCTCCCCGCCTCATTTCCAAGGAGTTGGTCCCAGGAGTCATTTTGGGATTTCCCTTTGTGTTCAGGGGCTGTGTGCAAATGTACAAGCCAAATCCTTGGGCCTGGAGACCTAGACCCTTGCAGCTTGCAAAAGGAAGACTGAGGCTCAGTGGACAGACGCACACATACACACACACACACACACACACACACTCTCACTCAAGATCACCCTAGGGCCAGTGGAGTGAGGCCTCAGAACTCTC
Organism: Heterocephalus glaber; assembly: GCF_053883595.1. Lineage (NCBI taxonomy): Eukaryota > Metazoa > Chordata > Mammalia > Rodentia > Bathyergidae > Heterocephalus > Heterocephalus glaber. The sequence goes on from NW_028258293.1 coordinate 30,014,531, forward strand.
CCAGTTAGTGAGTGACTTATTAACATCCCAGAGCTGAATGAAAGGTGTGTGTTGGGGGGCCGGGCAGCACTGGCTGACAGCCCTGTCCCACGTGACATCCTTTGCTTGAGCACCTGCGCTTCCTGCAGACAGCAGCCCAGCTGCTGGTTTTTCTCACTGGAGAAAGGCCCCGAGACTTGTGTGAGATCAGAGCTGAACTCTGAATAACTGAGGGCACCCCTGGCCTGGCCAAGTGGCCCTGTTTTATCTTCACTCAGCAATAGCTGGGCCCTGTCTTGTCTAGGCACTGGGGATATAGGCAACCAAATTGGCTAGGTATCCTGTCCTGGAGACCACAGCCTACTTAAAGGCAAAATAGATTTATAATAAACACCCAAGTAAGTGTAAGTGTTGGGTGTGCACTGCAGGAAATCAGGGTAGTCTGGTGGCGACCTGCTGAGAACCCTGCTTTAGTTAGAGAGGTCAAAAAAGGCCTTGGGAAGACTGGGTAGTCCTGAGTTAGGCCTGGGTTTCCAGAACTCGGTGCTCTTACACCGATCTTCAGGGGACTTGGTGGTACCCAGAAGGCTGGGGTTGGTGGCCGGGGAGGAAGGCATAGGGCTTCAGGGCTACCTTCTCTGTGCACCCTTATAGGTCCCCCGTGGTGCATACAGCCCACCTCCCAGCCATGCGCTGCCTCCTGCTACTTGGTACCTTCAGCCTCCTGGCGGTGGCCCTGGCAGCTGAGGTGAAGAAACCTGCAGCAGCGGCAGCTCCTGGCACTGCAGAGAAGCTGAGCTCCAAGGCAGCCACACTGGCCGAGCGCAGTGCCGGCCTGGCCTTCAGCCTGTACCAGGCCATGGCCAAGGACCAGGCAGTAGAAAATATCTTGCTGTCGCCCGTGGTGGTGGCCTCATCCCTGGGGTTGGTGTCACTGGGCGGCAAGGCAGCCACTGCATCACAGGCCAAAGCGGTGCTGAGCGCTGAGCAGCTGCGTGACGAGGAGGTGCATGCAGGCCTGGGTGAGCTGCTGCGGTCGCTCAGCAACTCCACGGCACGCAACGTGACCTGGAAACTAGGCAGCCGCCTGTATGGCCCCAGCTCAGTGAGCTTTGCTGACGACTTTGTGCGCAGCAGCAAGCAGCACTACAACTGTGAGCACTCCAAGATCAACTTCCGAGACAAGCGCACTGCACTGCAGTCCATCAATGAGTGGGCCGCGCAGACCACCGACGGCAAGCTGCCCGAGGTCACCAAGGATGTGGAGCGCACTGATGGTGCCCTGCTTGTCAACGCCATGTTCTTTAAGCGTGAGTCCAAGACAGGGCAGGGAGGATGGGGAGGTCCTCCTCTCAGGAGCCCCTGAACAAGCCTTTCTCATACCGAACGCTTCACTGTATTTCTTAAATACTCACGACAGCCCTCAGAGGCAGGACTGTAACCAAACCCTTTGTACACCCTAGAAGGTAGGTACAGAGAGACAGCCAGGTGTCTAAAGGAATGGAACAGGTATCCAGCCCTCTGAGGGACTGCAGAAGATGTGCTCCTACCTGCTGTATTTCATCAAAACAGTGCTATTGCTTGTGTGTGTTGGAATCGATAAAATTCAGTAGTCGGTTCTGCCTCAGCATTGAGCTGGGGAAAGACTCCTGTTCCTTAAAGCAACTCCAGGGGCAGGTACTCTTACTCCCTAACTCTTACTCCCTATTTCATGGGTAAGGAAACTGAAGCCCAGCCAGGGCGTAGCAGACTCAGGCTGAGTGCATCAGTATTGAACTGAAGATTAGATTTGGAGTGGGTGGATACGTGAGGACTCATGTGGCTGGTACTGTTCTCACAGTTCCTGTGAGGATGAGGTAACCTGTTGTACAAATGTGGCTAAACTAGGATAGAGGAGAAGGTCTGACAGCCAGTCAGTAGCTGAGCCTGAATATGAGCGAAGGTCTGATTGTAACTAAACACAGGGCTCAGGCTACTGCCACACATACATTGTTTTTGGTCATCTTTGTGGCCACAGAAACAGAACTTGCAGACAAGAATTAAAGGTAATCATAGGGAGCTCCTTGCCCAGGGAACACATCCCCCTCACTTACCAGGAGGGGTAGAAAGCCCAGCTCAGCACATTTTCCTAACGCATGACTTGTACTACCCAGGTAGTAGACATACAGGTGGCTGAGCTGAGGGTCATGTGGGCAGCTGGGCAGTGGCTAGAGAGAACTGCACCCTCAGACAGCATGTCCTCAGGCTTGGCCCCCTCACCCCAGCAGGGAACATGTGTTCTGAGGGCAGGGTTCTTGGGGGTGATGCTTGCAGCCTGACCCCAGAGAATGGCGCTAAGGCCATGAGTCCAGAGCGTGCGGTTAGAGTGCTTGTGGGCTGTGATCATATCTGGGGACATGAATCTGACCCGGCACTTTGTCCTCGTACAGCACACTGGGATGAGAAGTTCCACCACAAGATGGTGGACAACCGAGGCTTCATGGTGACTCGTTCCTATACTGTGGGAGTTACGATGATGCATCGGACAGGTAGGTGCCTTGCAGAGCAGGAAACCAAGGTGGGGTTCCGATATCCTTGGGGTCTGGCCTGCCCCCCACCCCGCTGTTTACCCAGCGTCCTCTGCTCTCTGCCCAAGGCCTCTACAACTACTATGACGATGAGAAGGAGAAGGTGCAGATCCTGGAGATGCCCCTGGCCCACAAGCTCTCCAGCCTCATCATCCTCATGCCCCACCACGTGGAGCCACTCGAGCGTCTTGAGAAGCTGCTGACAAAGGAGCAGCTGAAGGCCTGGACGGGGAAGCTGCAGAAGAAGGCTGTCGCCATCTCCCTGCCCAAGGGAGTGGTGGAGGTGACCCACGACCTGCAGGTGAGGCTGGAGGAGAGGGGCTTGGGCACTTCTCTCTGCTGGGCTCTGCTGGGGGGACACTGGAGAACAAGTGTGGACCCTACCCTTGGACAGATGGTAACAGCAGCAGCTAAATACAGTTGGACACTTGCTGTGTCACAGGCAGCCTTCTAAGCACTTCATATGTGTTAATTCTCATAATCTTCAAAACAGCTTCATTAGGGAGGTTTATGAACTAGTTGGCAGAGGAGGAAACTGAGACTTAGAAAGGTTAAGTAACCCGTCTAAAGCCTCGCAGCCGGTCTTTGGGACATCTTGCTCTCAAGCCAGCCCTTAGTCACTGCACTATTATTCCCCAGTGATAAGAAGGCTAGTGGCTGGGGGTCACTTAGAATAGCCAGCAGCTTGCCGCACACACTCAAGGGGATCTCCCCCCTCATACCACCCTGGGCGTGAGTAGAGACTCCGAGAGAAGTGACTCCCTAAGGCCCCCTGGCTCATAAGCCCCCTCCTCTTACTCAGGAGAAAAATGTCATCTCATTCTTGCTTTGGCTGCCAGAAATGGTTCCCTGACAGTCCTCTCACCCACGGAGTTATTCAGCCTTCTGAGGGAACTGCAGATGAAGTGGTGCTTGGGCTCCAAACCAGAGGCCAGTAGAGCTTGTAGAGGTCCGAATTAGATATTGAGTTTCCAGAGAGGGCTCCTCACTGTCTCCCAACTGGGACTGGCCCAGGTTCTCCCCCAGCCTTTTTGTCAGTGGCCATTGTCCACCTCCTTTCTGTCCTTATTTCTCCTTTGTCTTCCTGGACTCTCAGTAGATGTAGCATGTACCAGACTGTGAGGTAGATGGAGCTGGGAAATTTGAGGTGAGCGACTTGCACAGTCATTAGGACTGGAATAGCTGGGCCTGCCTAGATATCTGTCCCATGACTCCTCAAGCCTCAGGACGCTAGCCTAGCGCCTGTTTAGCCATGCCAGGGAAGTGCGACTATCTGCAGAAGCCTGGGCCTTGGAGGTGCTGTTGACTTGGCCAGTGGTCCTTTACTGACATCTCTTCCACATGGAGAGTCAGAGTGAGCCCTGGACATGGGCCCCACCCTCCCGGAGCTCCAAGCCAGGTGGGAGGACCAGGCAGGACCAGGCACTGCTTATTTTGAGAGAGAGCAGGTGGTATGCCAGGGCTGAGGCCAGAGGCTGTGACACAGGCATGGGTCACATATTAAAAAGCTGTATCTTATACCCACCACAGAGCCCTCTTCCCCCATTATAACTTTTTACTGTGGAACGTATGATGGATGTATTAAAAATAGATCAGTGGGCTGGGGATTTAGCTCAGTGGCACCGAACCTGCTTTGCAACCGCAAGGTCCTGAGTTCAATCCCTAGTACCCCCCCCTCAAAAAAAAATCAGTATAACGAACTCTCAGGCATCCATCACCCAGCTTTGCCACGGTCTCCTCATACTCTGCACCACCCATTTCTCCCAGGTTATCTTTCAGCAAGTCGCAGGAATCCTATCACTGTGGACAGGTTTTAAGCCCCAGAGTGAGGTGGACAGAGTTGTCTTTCCATCATTCTTTCTCAAACCTGAGTGTGCTAGGAACCACCTGTGGAGTTGGTTGGAAAGGACCCTGACTCACCCCTGAGCTTGGGGTTCAGTAGGGCTGGGCTGGCGTTGGGGGAAGACTAGGGAAGTCCCTGGTGTGCTGTCTGGCCATGAAGCACACTCAGGGAAGCCCAAGATGGCAGGGCACAGAAGGATGGATTCTGAATTGGTTTTCTGGGTCTCCGTTCATCACCTGTGAAGTGCAAGTAGACGCCCTTGAGGGTGGCAATGAGAATGAGGAAAGCAGTGGTTTGAGATGACCTGCACCATGCCTGGCACACAGTAGGTAGTCAGGGAGTAGCTGAACCTTTGGAGGAGCAGTCAGGGTTGTGAGGGAAAGAGGGCGAGGATGAGTGCGTGGCCTCACCTGACATCTGATTCCACAGAAACACCTGGCTGGGCTGGGCCTGACTGAGGCCATCGACAAGAACAAGGCAGACTTGTCCCGCATGTCAGGCAAGAAGGACCTGTACCTGGCCAGCGTGTTCCATGCCACTGCCTTCGAGTGGGACACAGAGGGCAACCCCTTTGACCAGGACATCTATGGGCGGGAGGAGCTGCGCAGCCCGAAGTTGTTCTACGCCGATCACCCTTTCATCTTCCTGGTTCGAGACACCCAGAGCGGCTCCCTGCTGTTCATTGGGCGCCTGGTACGGCCCAAGGGCGACAAGATGCGAGATGAGTTGTAAGGCGCTGGGGTGTGCAGGGAAGGCAGAAGGCAGCCCGCAGGCTCTTGAGACACATGGGTGCTACTGGGAAAGGGTGCCAGCCTTGGATATTCTACGGGGTGGGGGTGGAAAAATGACCAGGGTTCCCATGTGTCCCAGTGGACTTGCCCAGCTAGAATCCATTCTGCACGGACGTGGGTCCGCAGAAACCATGACGCTGAGCCCAGAGAAGCCACATGCTGTGGGAGCTGGGTGTCTCATCCTGCCCTGTCTTCAGAGGCCTAGATCCAGCCTCCCTCAGCCAGCCAGTCAGTGTTCCTATTTATAGCCAGGTGCTTTTGAATCTGTGAGACAATTGAGCTGAGGCTTCAGCCCAGCCATCTTCTCCTGACAACCACCATCACCACCTCAGCCCCTCCCTGGCTCCCCAGAACTCCCCCAACTTCCCTCAAAATAAACTAGGTGCTGTAGCCCCTGGGACCAGGCACCCCCAGAATGGCCTTAGTCCCAGTAATGGGGATGGGATAAGAGCTCAAAGGAGAGGCTCCTGGGCAGACCCTGGTTAAGAATCCTTACATGGGGCATTGTGGGGATGAACATTTTGTTTTCCTTTTTTTAGTTTTTCAAAGATGGGAAGGGAAGGGGGAACATGAGCCTTTGTTGCTGTCAAAATGAGAACTTATTTGTACAATTGTTTTTTCAATAAAACTTTTCCAAGGAAATTTTGTTGGAGCATGAAGAAGATTGGATCAGGAGATACCCACGTCATTTGTCCCAGGGGACAAAGTCTCTTCTTCAGTTTAATAGCCCACATGAGGCCCTGTAATGCTGGCAGATTAACTGCAGACAGTGGAGGAGGGCTGGCCCCGGATGTGCTCCCTGGGATCACATAGCTCTGGTAGCCCCAAGTGTCAGGGCTGGCCCCATAGTCTGGGTATCTTGCTCCTGCTGTGCAGGGTCCTGGTCTTTACCCTCTAGGCTTTCACTGTCGTCTGACCTTTTCCCATAGGTTACAAACTCAGTCTCTTGTTAGCATGTTGCCTGCCTTTGGGCTTTGGAGACAAGCTTGTGGGATCCTTGCTCTCAGAAGGACCCATGTATGGTGTTTGTGGCAGGGGAGGAGGAGGAGTCCAACACTCCCTTTAGGTATCATCTTCATCCTTAAAGCTCCTGAGACCATTTTTCAGGGAGGTAGAGGGATGCATAGGACAGGAGACCTGTGCCAGGGAGTCAGAGAAAACTAGATTTGAGCCCATCTCTGCCTCCTGCAGGCTGTGTGACCTTGGGCAGTTCACTCCCTCTCTCTGGCCACTTCTCCATTTTCCCTTAGTTAACAGCTTTGCCCTAGAGGTCATTGATCTAGGGAAGGACTCGTTATCTTGGAGTCCCCCAAGATAATGGATGGGGCTGCATAAGGGCCAGCTGATTCCCATTTTCACCACATGGAGTTTTACTAAGACTGGTCAGGAGTCTGTTCTGTGCTGTGAACTCAATAAATTAGATCTCTGCTCTTAAGGGGCTTTATCTAGAGGTAGAGTGGTAAGTATGGTCAGGACTCAGTGTTCCAGTTGGCTGGATCACCCTGTTCTCATGCAAGCAGTGCTTGCTCCTCTGCCTCAGGTTCTTTGCATGAGCTGCTCTTTCAACCAGACCAGCAGCTTAGCCTGACCACTCAACATAACAAGCCCCTCTCCCACTTCACCTTCTCATTTTCCTTACTTTTCAGCCCTGTGACAGTATCTGCTCCACTTACTGTATGCCTTCCCTGTCTGCCCCATGAAAATGAATGCAATGTGAGAAAAGGGACCATGACAGTCCATTGTTTTCTGTCCTTCAGCTAGATTCAGCATCATACATGTACAGTGCACTGGAACATTTGCTGAGTACATGAAAGGGCTGCTGTAGAAGGAAGGGAGCCAGGTTTCCGGGGTCCAGAGGAGGAAGTGATGGCTCCCAGGAGATGACAGGTGGGGTGTCTTGAAGGGTGAGTGGGCATTTCTTGGTCAGAATAGTGATGTTTTTTTCTTTTTTTTGGAGACAAGGTGTTACCTGTGTAGTTCAGGCTGGCCTTGAACTTTCCTCTTTGAGTGTTAGTCTTTGAACTTTTCCTCTTGAGTGTTAGGAATACAGGAGTGCATCACCATGCCTGGCTTTTAGAATAATGATCTAATAATGAGCCAATATTATTTTTGTGTTTTGCTCTTAATGGGTGTCAGATACTTGGCATTCATCAATTTATCCAAGTCTCCAAGCAGCGTGGCTCAGGAGGGCTTAGCCCTCTTACAGGCGAGATGACTGAGGCTGAGATGCTTGGGGTCCTGAGGCTGAGATGCTTGGGGTCCTCAGGCTGTGTGTGTTGCCGCCTCCACGTTGCGTAGGAAGTGCCGGTCAGGAACGGACTGCGGTCTGATCGGAGAGGCCCACAGCCTGCTTAGAGGCTGAACCCCCACAGGAGCCCAGCGAGGTGGGAAGCCTTCCTTTCTGAAAGTGGATCCGCCTGTGTTGGACAGGCTGGCCTCATAAACTCCTGGGTTCGGATCCTCGGGTGTCCACTGGACCAGACCCGAGCCTCAGGCACCTCTGACATTCAACGTGCAACAGCTCCCCCACCAGGTAGAAAGGGGCAGCAAACGAGCTAGGCCTGGGCGGGGTCGCGATCCTGCGAAGGGAAGCTGAGCCTCGCTCCTCCCTCCCCGCGCAGGTAGAGGTCTTCGCTAGCCCGAGCTCAGCAGGCAGCGGTCGGGTGCTGATGATGGGAGGGCGGCAGTGCAGGTGGCAGAGGGAGCGGGGAAGAGTAGGTGGGGGCCAGATGTTGGTTCGCCAGGAACCGCCGCCCAAGTCTTTCCCGCCGCCTGGAGGCCGTTGGAAGAATTATCTGTTCTTCCCAGCACGGTGCTTGTAAGCTGCAGTAAGCCGCAGAGATGATGTTGGATTGTGAAGGCCCCAGGTGTGGGTGCAAATGGGAGAACTGGGGATTAACCTCCTACTGAGCACCTACTATGTGCTTGGCACTGCCATTATGATCCCATTTAATTGTCAGAGCTTCCCTAAGGAGTAGCTATTACTGTCCCATGTTATAGGGGAGAAATCTGGGGCTCAGAGAGGTAAAATGACCAGCCTGAGGCCATCCAGCTGGCCAGTGACATCCTGGCCCACCCGGCAACTCAAGTCTAGCTGTGGAGGAAGGAGAAGATACTGATATGTGTGAGTTCCCCGCTCCACAGTTTATAGGGGCAGACACCAGTGGATTCTATATCACCTTCACCCCAGTCCCTGCAGCCCAGGATTACTGTCCTCCCTCTGAGACTCCAGCTGTAACCTCTTCAAGGGCAAGCTTGGCTTCTTCTGAGCTACTGCTCTGTCGTGGCATCTGGTATGGTGCACACTGTGTTTTCCCTCTGGGTGCTCTTCGGGACACTCAATCCTGCATATGTCTTGCTGTCCTCTTTCCTCCTTCCCCTCAGTGTGACCTGGGCATGTCTGCTCAGCTCCACCACTCTTGTCTCCAGGGTCTCATCTGTTGGGGGAGCACTGAGCTCCAGCCCTAGGCTGGAGCTTCATTCCTGCAAGATAAGGAAGTGTCTGTGAACGTACAATGCCTGGGCTTAGCAGTGCCCAGCTCTTCTGCTTTCTTTCCCCCAGGTCTGTTCTCCATTTACCCATCTCAGTATAAGTCAGAGACCACACTCAACAGGGGTGGGAGGATAGGAGGAGAGCACTAAGCCACATTAGATGGTTTTTTTGGTTTTTTTTGGTACCGGGGATCAAATGCAGGTCCTTGGGCTTGCGCAGCAGGCGGTGAAACCACTGAGCTAAATCCCCAGCCACATTAGATGGTTTATTAAGGTGTGAGCTTGATGCTGCAGCCACCTTGTCACTTTATCAGTTGACCTCACAGCACCGCTAGTTTTCAGGTGAAATTGAGGGCACTGATCTAAGAGGGATGAGACAGGAGACATGTGGACCTAATGGTGTAGAGCACCCTTAAGCTCTGCTTCGCTGTGCTTCCTTGCAGCAGTAGTCGCTGCTCCTTTGCCTGTGGACATGGCTGCAGCCCAGCCTGAAGACCTTGAAATAACCTTGTTTTGGAAGTTACCCTGCAAAGTGTTCTAGTTGTTTGTTGCTGAGTAATGAGCCACTCCACACTCTGCAGCTTAAAGCCATTTGTTTTTCTTCACAGCTCTGGGGGCCTTGTCTGGGTTTGCTCATTTGAGTGCGTTCACTAGACGCTGAGATAAGCTGGGACAGCTGTGATCCTGGGCCTCTCTGTTCTATGTGGTCCTTCATCCTGGCTTCTTTGGGGGCCAGGGATTTAGCTCAGTGCTTCCACCACCTGCCTTGAAAGTGCAAGGTTCCGAGTTCCATCCCCGGTACCAAAAAAAAAAGCAGCCTGGGGGTTGCAAGGCTCTCCCTTCATCCTGGCTTCTTTGGGCACAGTGGCCTTGCTCCCTGGCCAACTTCCTCCTGGAAGACCTTCCCCTGAGCAAGACACCCAGAAGTACATCAGTGAGGGGGCATCTTTGAAACATGTTGAGTACTTGTTCTCCACAGGCCAGAGATACAGGTGGAAGATGCCGCTATGGAAATGGGCTCCATGATTACAGTGGAAATGATGGGATCCCAGTGTAGCAGCACCTAACTGTGTAGGACTTCAGACCTCAAGTGCTAATACACATAGTCTGTCCTATAGGTATCTGTTATGGCTTATATCTATCTAGATGTCTCCCCAAAGCCTTATGTGCTCATAGGTGGGACTTTTCAGAGATGGCTACATCTAGGGTGTGTGATACTGGGATTAAGGGTATGTAGTAACTAAATGGGTTTAGCATAGTTCTGGGTGTTGATAATGGAAGCCCCACCTTGGGTATGGATGGCACCATCAATAGGTTTATAACCCAGATGGAATATAAAGGAAGAGAGGAAAGGCTGGCTTGCTGCTGCTACTTATGTTTCTCCCTGCCTACCATGCCATGGACTGTTTGTCCTCTGTGATGCCCCTCTGTCATGCTGCCCTGCCTTGGAGTCAACCTATTATGGACTGAAATCTCCACAAACTGTGAGCTGAAATAAACCTTTCCTCCTTTAACTTGTGGGTGTCAGGTATTTTGTTTCAGCAAAGAGAAAAGTAAAAATGACAGTGTCTTTAGAAAAGGCCAAATAAGGAAGTCACCATTGATCTATTAGCATTTGGTAAAGACACCTATGGGACCTAACAGGTGGGCAGGCTTCTAATGTTCCCCTTAATCTCAATTACAGAAGCAAGAAAGCAACAAGCAAACACCCTGTCTTGGGCTTGAGATTTAGCTCAGTGGCACCACGCCTGCCTGCCTCAAAAGTGCAAGGTCCTGAGTTCGATCTCTGGTACCAAAAACAAACAAACACCCTGTCTTGAGCAATCTCAGCTGCTCACCCTGAATTACTAGTATGAAAGAGGGCCAATACCCTTCTGAATGGGCCCTTCAGAAGCACCTCAGATACACACAGTAATTCTTCCTTTTGGCCTTCCACAAGAATGCCACTTTCCAGAGAACTGCATTCTGTGAAAGGACAATGCCTAGATCCTTCAGGGTTAGTGCAGGCTGAATCTATCTAATGATAATTCCCAAGGTCCCAGAATGTCATTCTGTAGAGGCTCAGGTGGTCACGTGATAATTGGAGTTTTTGACCCAAGCCCAGGTGAGCCTAGTGTAACCTTTATGCATAATTATTTTCTTAGTTGCAGAGTATATAATTGGAATTTACAGGCATAATTTACATATAAGCCTCTAGGCCTGTGGAATAAGGGTTATTACAGTTGAAACAACCAAGTGGAACATCCTGGGTCTATCTCTTCTTACCAGAATAATAAATCAAAGAAATGCTCTGACTCTGGGGGAAATCATTGAGATTTGTACCATCATTAAAGACTTGAAGGATGTGTGTTTTTGTCACACCTCATTCAACTCCTCTCTTTGGTATAGTTCTTGGAGAATTATCATCAGCTTCCTCAGATGGTGACTTTAGTCACAGATGTTATTCTAGGTATGGATTTTGGGGGGGGGGGGGTTGTTATTTTTTTTGGTACCGGGGATTGAACTTGGGTCCTTGCGCTTGTGCAGCAGGTGGCGGAACCACTGAGCTAAATCCCTGGCCCAGTGTGGTCTTTTTATATGAGCAAATCTACATTTTTTGGTTACTTGTTGTGAAACTATATGACAATTTTCCCCTTTCCTCCTCTGTAGAGGACCCCACATTCAGTTTTCTTCCTCTTTGTGGGAATAGCAGTGCACCTTTCTCATCTTTGTCTTGAAACTCATCATTTCTGGTTCTTTGTTACAATTTAGCCTAAGGGGATTTTGTTTTATCCTCCTATATATCACAGGACAATATGGTTGTTCAGTACATCGATCACATCATGATCTGAGGATTGAGAAAGTAGAAAGTCTTTTAGATGCACCGATGAAACAAATGCACCTGAGAATGGAAAATAAACCTTATAAGAACTCTGCTACCCAAGTGAAGTTTCATGTGTATTTTTTATTTGTTTGTTTGTTTGTTTTTTGGTACCGGGGATCGAACTCAGGTCCTTGTACTTGCAGAGCAAGCAGCGGAACCACTGAGCTAAATCCCCAGCCCGAAGTTTCATGTATTTAGTGATCTGGATCTTGCCATGAAAGACTCTGCAAAGCATAAGACAGCTGGCTGTGCTTTCTGCCCTTACCTGGTCATAAGGAAAAAGGATAATCTTCGGGCTTTTGTTTATTTTGGAGGCAACGTATATCACACTGCTCTGATCATGCTGCTCTGATTTATTTACTGAGTAATTTACTGGATGGCAGTTTTGAGTGGGCCCAGAGCAAGCAAAGGCTTCCAGGTGGTCCACGCATAAGGGCAAGCAGTTCTGCTACACAGCCCCGATGACTCAGGAGACCCAGAGATGACTTAAGGGTCTATAGCCTAAGAGGATGATGTTTGAATCCATGCAAACCCTAAGAAGAGTCACCATGGATTATGTTGGATTTAGGAGCAAAGTTCAGTGTTCTTTGGCAAGCAGTCTTCCTCCTTTTGAGGACAAGCTCTTGGCTCACTGCTGAGCCTAGCTAAGAACAATCCCTTTGTGTGGGACACCACGGGACTATGAAAGTTATTGATGCCTGTTATGCAGTCTGCTTTTTTCTCAGGTATTCTTGGGTGTATGTGCTCAGTGACTAAGTGAAATGTCAGTGACTCATGCATTAGGTATGGAAACACACTTGATCTCTCCCTTTGTGAACAGAGGTGTTCACTTCAATTGGCTCTGTGCTCTCTACTCTGAGGAGTTGGAAATTGCCAAATCATCAGCGATGTCTTTATTGCTAGTTTAGTGGACACTTAAAAGAAAAAAAACCAAAAACGTATTTTAAACCGGATGTGGTGGTATACACCTATACTTCCACTACTTAGGAGGCTAAGGCAAGAGGATCCCAAATTTGAAGATAGCCTGGGTAACTTAATGAAATCCTATCTCAAAAAAAAAAAAAAAATATCTGGAGATGCAGCTTAATGGTAGAGCATTTGCCTAACATATATGAGGCCCTTAGTTTAATCCCCAATGTGCATAAAACAAAAGGAATTATTGTCTCCTAGCATCACCTGCCTACTCCCATCTCATATGAGAATTCCCAGGAACTGGGCATTGTTTAGAATCTCTGGCCCACATGGGTGACTATAGAGCCTATATGTCCACTTCTGAGTGCACGTGGCAGTGATTGTCCATGGCATACACACATACACACCCATGTGACCCTGTCCCCAGAGAGCCAGAGAGAGACACAGCTGAGCCAGAGGGACCAGTTTTATTAGACTCCAGCAAGACTACACAGAACGTGTTTCATGCAGATTAAATATGTGTCTTCACTGCCCCGGGGAGGGGTGCACTTTCACTGACAACTCCTTCAATGGCATGTCCAGAGGTGCATGTCAAGGAGACCCCTCAATATATTCTCCATGAGGGACAGTTGGGATCATGACTGGGGGTGGAGGTGAGACAGTGGGCAGCTGAGGGACCCTGGGACCTTGAGTCTTCAGAGTTTCGGGGACCACAGGACCTTGGACTTTTGCTGGTGCTGGCACCAGAGGATCTTGATCCTTCAGAGGCACCGGGATTATAGGACCTTGATTCTTTGGAGGCTCTGAGACCATGTGACCTTGATTCTTGGTTACTGCTGGAACAATGGGGTCTTGGCTCTTTACAAACTCAGGGACCACAGGACCTTGATTCTTTACAGGTGCTATGACCATGGCACTTTGATCCTTCCAATGCTCTGGGACCATGAGACCTTGATCTTTGTCAGAAGCTGAGACCATGGAAACTTGATCCTTGACAGGTGTCAGGACCACAGAACCTTGATCCTTTGGAAGTGCTGGTGTCACAAAACCTTGATCCTTAAGTCTTCCTGGAACCATAGGACTTTGATTCTTCAGAGGATCTGGGATCAAGGGACTTTGGTCCTTGGCTAGTGCTGATATCACAGATTCTTCATTCTTTAAAGGCTCAGGAACCACATGACCTTTATCCTTGATTGGTACTGGGACCATATGACCTTGATCCTTTGGAGGCTCAGGGACCACAGGACCTTGATCCTTTGGAGGCTCAGGGACCACAGGACCTTGATCCTTTGGATGCCCTGAGACCACAGGACCTTGATCCTTTGGAGGCCATGGGACTACAGGACCTTGATCCTTTGGAGGCCCTAGAACCACAGGACCTTGATCCTTTGGAAGTCCCAGTACTATGGGCCCTTGATCCTTTGGAGCCTCTTGGATCATAGGACTTTGGCCTTTCAGAAGTCCTGAGACCACAGGACCTTTATCCTTGTCTGGCTCTGTGGCTACAGGGCCTTTATTCTTACAGGAATCATCGGTGGGTTGGATGGGGCTCCTGCAAAGGAGAAAGAAGTGGTCACTGTGAGGTCAAGTTCATGCCAGGGATAGGGCAGAGCACAGATTGCCTGCTAAGACTTGGCCTAGTGGAGCCTGGGCAGGGCAGCTCTCCAGCAAGTGGAGAGCCAGGAGGAGAATCTGACTTCTGTGTTAGTACAGAACATAGGGTAGTGTGAAGGGGAGGCTCAGGGTCATTCAATGTGTTTGCCAATTGATTATAACCTGCACGTGGCATGGGGAGCCCCAGGGTGATGATGGCAGTACTGCAGTTGGACTCAGAGTGGTCCAGCAGGCATTCTAGAGATCCATCCAGTTCACACCCCACCCAGGCCCCTACTTCTTCCTCCAGGATTTCTGGGCCCATCTTAGGAGCCCATCCCAGCTATCCACTCAGATGACCCCATAGGCCAAGCTGCCTTGTCTTTTTTCAGGGCCTTCCAAGGCTCCTTTCCCTCCTCGTACCCCATACCCATCGTTAAGGGCTGACTGCTGGGAAGGGCAAGGGGTCCATGGCATACCAAGAAAGGGGACAGTAGGACAGTAGGAATGTCTTTCTTCTCTCCTCCCCTGCAAGTATTTTATCACTGACATGCTTAGAATGATTAGCATATGGTGATAATAAAAACCAGTTCACCTTTTAACTAACTTTGTTCTTGCTTTTAAGTTCTCCATAGATAATGCACCCCATTTTAGCCAATACCACTCCCTCTGACCCCTACTGGTGGTAGGCAGCTGGCTGGGACTTCTCATTCAGGCAGTGACAAGGCCCCAGTCTTTTCCCTCCATCCCCACTTCCATTCCTTCCGCTGCCCTCAGACCTTCTCTCTCATGTCTTCATAGCTCCTGGGCTTATTTCCCTGTAGCCAAGAGCCCAGACCTCTTACCAGAGTCACCACAGGTGGCTCTGTGTGCCTCACTGCAGCCATCAACCCCATCCCCCAGCCCATCCACACTGTGGAGGGCATGTGACAAACACTGATGCCCAAGGGCAAACACTGCCACAGAGCCAGACCTAGACAGTCTGGCATGTTCCAGGTTAGTGCGCACTCCTGCCTCATGGGCTAGATTGAAAGTTGCCACTCAAGAATGGCATGCTTAGCCAGTGCCACCAACCCTTGTGAATCTAGGCACAGTCTGCCTCCAAATCGCTTCTCTTCCTACCTCATCTCAGCAACACAGCAGCCCTGTTGAAACACACAGGAAGGATTTTATTACATTTGTTAAATGAGAAACTGAGGTCCAGAGAGGGCAAGTGATGAGGAAAGTGAAGAGACTCACAGGGACGAGAGTCTGGGGACCACGCAGTCACCCCTATAGTGCCTGGCGCATAGCAAGTGCTCAGTATGACATAGTTCTTACTACTCTTGCATTTCAAGATGACAGTCTGGATATTGTGAGCTGTATTAGTATTTTACCAGCTCCTCTCAGGTTTTTAGAGGACTGTGTCTAACTAGCTTCTTAAAGCTGCTCCAATGAGGCTTCTACCAGATAACACTTTCTTAGAGCATTACATTTTAATTTCTCTGGGCCTGAAACTTGTCATCTTTTCATTAGGTGTAGTGATATTTACTCAGAATTTTATGATGCTTAGAGGGCAGGTACACAGCACACTTTGTATCCTGGTAGGATTAGGCAGTATTACAATTATCTTTCTATTTACTTAGAAGTAAAATTACACAAATTTGGATTATCTTTATTCACCATATCATCCCAATCTGAAGCTTTTTTACTCTACTTGGTATCTCGAGCCACCCAGGGACTCAGCAGCAGAGTACACAACGGCGCATGTGTTCTGACTGCCCAGTCCCAGGCAAGACCACGAGAAGCATGCAGAATCCAAAGAGCACACTGAAATGCCTCCTGTCATTGGTGGCTGGCCAGAGGGAAACAGTAAGAACTGAATTTTGAGTATAATCAAGTAGGAAAGCAATGAGATGTACCCTCTCAGCTTGTGAAGTGAGCTAGGTAGGGCACCTTGGGGGACTGACGAAGCCTGGAGGGAAAAAGAGGTGACCAGGACTGAACCTGCTCACAGGGGATTGGGCTGCAGAAGCTGCCCCTTGGCAGGTCATTAGTCAACAAGGGCAGCCCTATGTCCTGGCAGGAAACATGTTTCCCTGGATGTTTGCAGTATTGGCTCTCACACCATGCCCCAAATTTCTGTTTAATGAACACTCTCAATCAGATATGAGCTAAGGCCAAATTTGCATGGATAAATAACATCATATAGCTTTGGTTAGTAAACTTTTTTCCCTTAGTAGGCATCTTTAATCATAAGAAAATTTAAACAAAGATTTAAATTAATTAAGAATTAAGATTAGAAATAAGTTAATCAAACCCCAATATTAACTTTTTTGGTACTAACTTTAGGAAAAATCTGCTTGGACTTAGATTGAAAGTATCTGTAATGCTTTAGATAATTTGGTATATTAGACTATCTAACAGATTAGCTGTGTGATTCCATTAGAAAATGTATAATGGAATAATTAGATTTGGAACTTAGTTTTTTCTTATGTATTTTTTTCTTTTATAAAAATGTTTGCAAATACAATCAGAATATCAAATGATTAAGCTAAATCCCTCAGTAGGCCAGGTGTAGTGGTACACACCTGTAGTTCTGTATCCACAGTGCCCCACCCCTGGCCTTCACAGCTGCCCCTTACATCAGTTGTCCACTGGTTTTCAGCTGCCTCTAGCCTGGGCTCTTTGAGCACAAGGATTATGTCCACATTTTCTCTTTTTTTCCCTTTCTCCCTTTCTTTTTTCCTTGTCACTCTCTTGTTTCCTTCCTTCCACAAACATTTAATATATGTCTCGTGTGTGCCAGGCCATTGAATAAAACAGAGAACCAAAGAGCTCCAGCATATGGCTGGCACATAATAGGAGTTGACATCATAATGAAGAGTCTAAAAAATAATTCATACAAGACCAAATTCTAGCAACCATGCTTACACAACGCACATATTTCCTTAACTGCCTTAGCAACATTTTTGTTCTATATTAAGCCATCTCTTTAAAGTCATTTTTTGGTCCACCTAGATTATAACATCTCTTTAAGAGGACTATACATACAATAAACCATTGGTTCTCACAACAAATTGGCCCTGTAGACAGGGATTATTCTCATTTCCATTTTTTAGAAGTGGTAGCCAGGCTCAGAAAGGGGACATATCTTGCCTAAGGTCATATAAAGTGGGTGCGGCAGTGTCAGGACCTTAACTGATGTATTTGTTCCTCTGTACAGAGATACCACATTTTGGGTTCAGCTTGAGCTGACCCTAACCAGTTCTGGCTGCAGCCAATGACTTCTCTGGATCTCAGCTCAGAACCCCCAGTTACATCTCTCATCAACTTGTCCCTCTGGGACCCCCCCAACAACTGCCTAGCCAATCCTCCTCACCTTAGCCTTTGTAAATCTACTGCACAAGGCCCCCACGTTTATCTACTGGCACTCAAAAGACCCTGGAAAAAAGAGCACAGAAAACAGTGGCTTCTTGGCCCAAAAGTGCCATCCCCACTCACACTGGCAAGCCCTACCAGGTGTGGCTTGTCACCTTGGGACCAGTACTGGGACCACAGAGAGGAAAATGCTGTCACCACAAGGCTTAATTGGGGGGGGGGGGAGTGGTGAACCATGCTGATCAAACTCAGCATGTGAGGCCTTCATGTGACTCATTTTCCATACAATATTTAAAGTCGCCAGTGAGGGACAGAACATGGAGTCTGAATGTTTCTAATAGGAATCCTAGCATGGCCCAGGACTAAACAAAGAATGGGTTTTAGCATTACTCAAACATGGCTTCAAATCCTAACTCACCAGCAAGTTGTATGACCTTCTCAGTTAACCACTGAATTTTGATTTCTTATTGTTTTTTTTTTTTTTTTTGGTATGGGGGAATCAAACTCGGGTCCTTGAGCTTGCAAGGCAGGTGGCGGAACCACTGAGCTAAATCCCCGGCCCTGAATTTTGATTT
Organism: Heterocephalus glaber; assembly: GCF_053883595.1. Taxonomy (NCBI): domain Eukaryota; kingdom Metazoa; phylum Chordata; class Mammalia; order Rodentia; family Bathyergidae; genus Heterocephalus; species Heterocephalus glaber. The sequence goes on from NW_028258293.1 coordinate 30,032,506, forward strand.
CTTTATCTGCACAGGGCATGACACCTCCAGACTCTAACCTTATTGTGAGGAGGAAATGAGACTAAGTGTAAAAAGGCCAGATAAATATATGTTCTTTCCCTTCCCATAAGCTGGCCAACTCTGTATTAGATAAAAGCCGACGCAGAGACCTGGGACAAATTCCTAGTTCCCCCCCTCTCCACCACTCTGGGTCCTCTCTAGGTGCAGATGGCCTTCTGGAATTCTGGGAAGGGTTTGCACAAGGTGGGGGGGGGGCTATGTTTCTGCCCTGCTATTCATTTACTTATTATTTTACTTTTGTTGAATATCTTCTAGATTTGACCTGATAATAAAAACTAGATAAATTCCCAGTTGTATAAGAAATATTGTAAAAAGCATCCTTCATTGTGTTAACACCAAAAAGACAAAGCCAAAAGCAAGATTGATTGTCTCAAGAGGCTGCCAGGAATCTGATAATCCTGCTAATGACCCTTTTAAAAATGTAAAGTGCAGGACTAAGGCCGCCAGACAGAAACAGCTCAGTTCTAGTCTAACTCTGTGCTCCTGGGAACTTAAAAATCAATTTTTGTCCTCCCCCACACCTCCTCTTAAAGGATGGAATCTTGAGCAATTAATCAAAATTGTTTTCATGTGTCCAGAGGGGATCAACTCAAATGGACGTGTAATTGCAGAAATGGTATCTATACCAGGTGATTTATAGGTTGTGCTCAGAGAAGAAGAATGGGATGAGGAACTGGGGGAGAGGAGGAGGTAGCAAGAGCCATTTTGGATGCTCTTAATGCCAGCCCCTGGTGTGGCAGAGGGAGTGGATTTCCCTGTATAGCTCCAGCTACTGCACTGGGACCAGGGAGGCAAATAACTGGGATGTGGTGTTCAGCAGACAACTCATGAATTAAACTGTTGCCAAGGGTGTTCCATTTTCCAGTTCACCGAGGACTTTTTTTTTTTTTTGGTACCCGGGATCAAACTCAAGTCCTTGCGCTTTCGAGGTAGGTGGTGGAACCACTGAGCTAAATCCCCAGCCCACACAGGGGACTTTTGCTTGTACCCTCATCAACCCCTTTCAGCAGTCCAGGCAGTCAGAAACAGGTACTCCTTGCTGTTTCAACTCTTACTTCCTGAACTTAGGAATCAAACAGGTTTGGAGAATAATGGAGGCTAGTAGCATTACCTCTTTGAGGTTTAAAGCAATTGTGCTGTGTTGTATCTCAAAATTACCCCTCACATGAGCAGGGACAGTTATGAGGCAGAATAAACTCTTGTGGAGGCACCAGGGTGAGTGTGGAGGCACATGGTGAATATGATCATTCATTCACTCATTCATTATTCACTCAACAAACACTGCAGAAGACATTCTCTGTGGTAAGCATTGGGTCAGGAAGTAGAGATGGAAAGAAGGATGTGGCCCTCGCTCTGGAGGAGCATGGTCCATTGGGGTCACACACAAGCTGATGACACAGGACATGTGGTAAGTTCCACAATGAAGATACACACAGGGGCCATCTTACCCAGCCTGGGAGGTGCAGGAAAGGCTTCTTGGAGTGGTCCCCTGAGCAGAGTCTTGAAGGATGATTAGCCAGGTGAAAAGCAGGAGAAAGGCATTCTGGGCAGGTGGGACAGCGTGGGCAAGGCATGGAGGTGAGAAGCAGCATGGTGCACTGAGAGAACAACAAGCTTCTGCAGGCTGCAAGGAGCCCACTCATGGTTGGAAGCAGGGTGTGACATGGTTGGATTTGTGAGTCCAAAGATCCCTCCTGCAGTTTAAGCCAGTAGCAGTGCAGCAATTGATTTCTCTCAGCATCTGAAATTCCCTTGACCCCAGATAAGATGTTTGGGGGCATCTGTTGAGATAGTTCTGTACAATGCCAAGTTAACAAGTGATTGGGGGCCAATTATGTAGAGGACAAGTGACAGAAATTTCAGTTTCACTATTTGAAATGAAAAGCACAAAATGGCGGCCCCCGATCCAATGTTCCAGGTATTGGATGGCAATTTTATCTCAGTATCTCTAGTACCAAGTATATTTCTTATGAGTGAAAAATCTACTGGATCATTCTATAGTTAATAACCACACATTTCTGTCATCTGATCAGTTAACTAAGTGCCCAACAGAGAAACACTATGTATTTGGCTGAGAGGATCGGCCAGTTCAGTCCTAATGTTTGAGCGAGTGGTGTGTGAAGACCTGATCCAGTTCTTATTTTCCCTCAGTTTGTATCCAAATCCCTAGATTTGAACAGGGTGCAAGGTAAACCTGCTGGAGGGCATGCAATGGCCCCACCAGAGTGTGGTGCTGACAGGTTTGGGAGTAGTTTTCACTAAGTCCCACTTGTCTGAAGCCTGATTTCTCTCAGGCCACCTCATCTCCTTCGGGTGAGGGGAGACAGCTGGCCTGGAGCAGCAGGTGGGGCTCCAGGGCTTCCTCTCCCAACCTTGCCAGGCTGGCCAGCATCCTCTCCTCTTTGAGCTTTTCTAATCTGTTACCTGGGGCAAATACCTTCTCTACAGCATTAGTGGGGCCAGTGGAACAACACAGAAATGCTTTGTTAGCAATCAATATATATAAATTGGTAGACCATTATTCAGTCTGTGGACTCAGGATAATAGCTGGAATTCTTTAAAAGCCATCTTCTCTAAAATGCTTGTCTCAATCAACCTCGTGTATAACTAGTTCATAGGTAACCACTCATCTAGCAATGAGAAAGTGCACTCACTTGTTGCCAGTAGTCTAGAGTGGAGTAGGTATTACGAGGATGTCTGTTCAATGGCATTGGGGAGTGTTTGCATTTGCTTGAAATAGTGCCTCTCCGTCTCAGTGGCCTTGGCTGCTCTGACCACAGAGCTCTGCTTTAACTAACTGCAGATTGTCCACAGGCTACATCCTGACAGTTTTTCTACCTGGTCTTGGAAAATGTGAATTTTGCTAACACAATGACACGCTAAAGGTGTTTATAGCCTTTGTGAGACAGGATTCCACACTCCCCAAGTCTATGAGAAGCATGTCATAAATTTTTAAGCCCTGGTGAAAACAGAAAAAAAAAAAAGAGGAAAGAATTTCACTAAGAATACACAAATTCTCAGGGAGATATAAGACACATTTATAACTAATTTAGGAACACAATAACCTATTTTAAAACTAGATACTATACTCTTGTTTCTCTTCAGATGGAATAAATTTTTCGCCTTTTAAAACTAGATGCTGCCTGGTTTTAGTTCTGTTTGTTTGCTGTTTGAGGGGCAATATGAGCAATAGGGTTAAGATTTGGCTCCTGGGGCACTGGGCGGGGCAAGGAGCTCTGTAGAATCCAAAGTGTATGAGGCTGAGCTTGGCTCACAGGGCAGCTCAGGTAAAGCCAGGCAGGGTCCCCACCTTCCTGCCTTCTCTGTTGCCCTAGTCCAGTGGCGGCCAATGTATGGCACTCGTGCTGCAGCCAGCTGTTTGTTATCATTGAAAGCTCTAAAAGGTTCGCCATTACTGCCCTAGTCCATGTCTTGGTCCCTGTTTAGTCTCTCTTAATTGGTCAAAGAGAGCTGACTAAAATATTTTATGTATTTGTTTTATTTATTGAATAGTTTTTGTGTTTTCTGCTTATACAAAAGTAGACAGGTGGATGAAGTGTTTTCTATTCATCTAGAAAACAAACATATAGTAGTTTTTAAATATTACATTTGATGGACTCCTACCACTGTCCCCCAAAATCAGAAATTAGGGCCCCCCCATAGAATAAAAGCCTCCCCACCCCAACCTTTGCCAGGGCTCCTAGCCTGGAGCAGGAGGTCCTGTGGCCACTGCTGATGTGTGGGTGAGGGCGAGAAGCATGATGGCAGGAGCATGCGGGGCATGGGTACGGTCAGGGTGGGTGGAATGGAGACCACAGTCAGCAGCCGCCCATCATGTGGCACCAGGCCTTTCCACCACTCTCTACCTTTGACCTGCCCCCTCCCAAAAGAACTACTCTCCAGAACCTGAGCTCTCCTGGGGTGTTGCTCCTCCAAACCTTTTGCCTGTGCACATCCTCCTGCCTGGCATGCCTTGGCCACCTCTGTTAACCTGGTCAACACCTACCCATATGCTGAAGTCCTTCCTTATCCACAGAACCAGCTAGAATGGATTCCTCCTTCCTGCCTCACAGTGATTAGAGGTGGGATTTTAGTCATCTTGGTTTCCCAGCACAGTGCTGGGCAAACAATAGGTATCCATGCAACACATGTTGGAAAAATGAAGAATATAAAATCTTTTGATCCCAACTTTATCAGAAAGATAACAAAGTGGGCCAATTTGGCCTTATCTCTGAGGCTCTCCCACAGTTCCCCCACTTTTGCCTCTGCACATCTGCTTACTGGCCTGTAGCCCTGCATGCTCTACACAGCCACATCCCACCAACCTCCACAGCGCCCCCTGCAGGAAGCTTTCCACGACTCCGGTAGGAAGAAACCCGTCCACCTGAGCTTTCAGCCACTTGAGCTGCTGTGACCTTATCTAGGCCTCTTTTATGGCTGTTTTAGCAACCCCAACCCCCATGTTAGACACGCAGATGATCATAGGCCCCATAACCCACACAGCGAGCCAGCCCCTTCGGGAGGAACCTCCAAAACAACCGTGGACTCAATCAGCAAGTGAAGGCATCTCAGCCAGAACCAACGCTGCTGTGGGTCCCAGGGAGGGGGAGAGTCAGAGCCCAGCCTCCCAGCACAGCAAGGCAGGGCGGGGCACAGGCAGTCACTCATCCGGCGGCATGGGATCAAAACGTTACACTACCTTGTTGGCCAGTGTGACTCCCGGTGCATCTTCGCCTTTCCCAACACTTAGCTCTGACTGCTTGCAATTAGTATCTGAGAGGCAATCTAAAAGAGTCAAGCTGCATTACGGAGAACCCCAGGAAAACTGCAGGGCACAGCTCATCTTGTGGAGAGCAGCTCAAATGCCAAAGGTTGGTTCCTTCACCTACTCAGCTGGGCCTCACCAAGGAAATAAGATCAAGAAAGTGGTGTTCGTCTTTAGCATTTATTTATAATTGGAAAAAAACTGTTTGTTTGTTTGTTTTCTGAGCAAGCACAGACCACAAGCACGTCACAATCAATTGGCTATACATGAATATGTTTGTCATTCTCTTACTAACAGCAGGAATGAAATAGCACCAAGAGAGGTGTGCGCTACATGTTACAATAGACAATCTGTGGTATGCAACGAAACCCAGGCCACAAAATTGTGATTAGACACTTTCTGTCTGCCTCAGTGAGGCCCAGCCATATGGGCAGGATGGGGGCCCAGGCAGAGAACAGGAAGCTGGGGGAAGCCAGGGCACAGCTTTGGGGGAATCTTTGCAGGCAGGCCAAGCAGACAATGGGAAAGTCTCCATCCTGTCCCTCTTGCCAGGAGAGTACAGAGAATTACAGGGCAATGTACAGAAGGGGCGGGACAGGCATTGAAGCCTGGTCACCTTGAGAAAGGCAGGGCCAAGCACTGCTTAAGGAACCAAGGTCAGTCTCATTCTGTCTGCTTGGTATGCAGAACAAGACTGGCTGAGTTATATTTGTAAACAGTAGAAATCAAAGGAAATTTCTGGTTAGTGAACTGACACATTCAAGAGTCAAAGTGAACTGCAAAGAAGAGTTTTTCTGAGGTGGATGTGTGAAAAAGAAGGGAGAACTGACAGGATGAATAAGACATCGTACAGATCATCTACAAGCTTAAACAAAGCAGGATAAGAAATCCAGTCTCTGAGGCTGTAAAGTGGGTGGGAAACATATGGGGCTTTAGGAAACTATAATAGACAATACCAGCTCGACTCCGTCACGGTGCACATGGGATTGTCATATGCATCCTTCTGGCTGTGTTTCTGTGGGGACATATTTATTTATACTGCCCACCAAGTCTAGCACAGTGCCTGGCATAAGGCATTCAATACATGGATGCTGGCTGGATGATCCCATTGTAAACTCTGACTTACTTGGTCTGCAAAACATGATAATTCTATGGAGAAATTCAAGTTTTGGCTGACATCAACACGTTTGACTAATCCTGAATTTTGAGAGAATGATTATACACTGGCAAATTCTTTGGATGTAGTTCAGTCATGTTGATAGAGTTTTCTGGTAAATGCTAAGATTAGCTAACAATTAGAAACAGTACTGAGATCTATGCTAGGTGTTTCCAGATAGGGATTCAAAATTTGTCATTTATGAGCACCGAGACCTGCTAACACTTTCCACCTTCTTCAGCCGCGTCCTTCCTCTTAGCCTGTTTGCTTAGATGGAAAGGAAGGAGGCATTGAGCCTGGTCATGCCCTTCGTTGTTAGTCTTCCTGTTCTGTTAAAACCTGTGTGGCACATACTGAGTTAATTTGCAAAGACTTCTCAACCAGCCACAAAGTGACAAAACAAATTAGCATAAATTGACACTGCTGCCTGGACAGTGAGAATGAGAGAGCTTGTGGAGCTCTGCCTCCTTCAAACCAGAAGGGCCTGAAGGGACCTCTGAGGTAGGGAACTGAGGCCCTCAGTCTTCACCACTTTTATGATAAAAGAAAGCAAGCCTGAGCAGAGGCTGGACTTCATACAACAGCTCAGCCATTCAGAATGCTGGAGGAGATAAGGACTTCAAGGACAGGCAAAACAAAGCGTGCTGAGCAATCTACACCTCACCTTTGAAAATTTGACATTTTTGATAGACATTTTGTGCTCCCTCACAAACACTGGGGATCTTTTCACAACAACTCCTTGACTAATTCCTATATAACACAACTGTAGCACAGCTAAGGTGGCACTTGCCTCCCCTGGGGCGTTTTGGCCACACAGATGCACAACAAAGAATACATTGAGAACTGCTGTTATTTGTCAATGAAGTAAAAAAGCTTGCTAGTCACTTTGCAGGGCCCTCTCTCACCTGTAGCTATGTCACAGAGACACTGACCTGGAGCCTAGCACCACTGGCCTCTCAGTGAGGCAGAGCATCGCCACACTTGCCATTACATCTCTGTCCTACCTTGGCTTCTCAAGAATGGAAAGTCACACTAAGTACCCTATCTCTACACTGTGACTTTTCCTCCTCAGACAACATGCTGAGGGTAGACAGAGGAGCACAGTCTCCAGGCTGGGACCACCCTCTGACATCTGTAATACCTAAATCACCTACCCTTTCACCACCCTGGCCTGTTCTCAGTCACCAGTGGCTTATCTGTTACTTGGTATACAATTTAAAGCCCATTGATAGGAAACAAAACACAGACACACACTTCTAGTAGAAGATTCTAAGATTACTTAAAAGTTAACAGATACAAGTACATTTTGTTGACATTAAGGCCAAAGTTGTTTTTTCTTTTAATATTTCCACAAAGGTTGTCAACTGCTGAAGCCCACGCTAAGCTTCCACAGCACATATTCATCCTCTGAACTTTGGGAAAGAATGTTTACCTAAAGCTCAAAATCAAAAAGGAACACAACCTTGGGAGGAGCAGGGGAGAAGACCCTACAGTAGAGACTTCCAGGCTCTACCAGGAGGTGCGCTTGGCACCAGCTGGGGCCTACCAGGGAGGGCACAGCCAGCAGGGGATGCTTCCTGGTGTCCCAGGGGCCCTGCAGCTGGAGCTGGGCCACCGTCAGGAGGAGGCAAGCCACTCAGTCTGTATCCTGAATCTCAGGATTTGTCCACCAAAAGAAACCAAACCGAAGAGCTCCTGGAACACTCAGGACCAAGGCAGAGGGAAAGTCTCTAATAATTTTGTGGCCTTTTTTTGTTTGTGGTTAGGAGAGAGAGAGAGAGAGAGAGAGAGAGAGAGAGAGAGAGATAAAAGTGCAGTGACATTTACTCTTTAGCCTCAGCCAGTTTATTGTTCATCTCTTTACTTTGCTCCTTGTCATCAGGTTTGGTGGCACTGGGGCCCTCTGTGCTCTTTTTCTTGGCAGCCTGGCCCGACACCACCTGCTTGTCTTTGGCCTTCCTCGGGGGCTTATGGGTCGCTGAGGTCTTTTTTGGTTTGGAACTCTGAACACTAGGTTTCTCCACCTGCACGGAGAGACAGACAGATAGACCAAAAATACAGAAACACAAAAGGGAGGAAGGGGAGAGAGGATTTAGAGAAAGGACATTACAGTGTTAATGGAAGAGTAACAGCAGTGATGCAGATTGACACCGATGGGGTACAGTGTGGAAAGTATTTTCAGGGACATTTGGGCACCTGTGTTCTCCTGTCTGAACTCCCATTTAGTCTTTTGGACAACATTCTTTACTACTGCCACACAGGCCCTCTGCCCTGTCTGCCCTTCCCCCTGGACCACCCCAGTGGCAAGCTCCATCACTATTCTGCAGTACCTGCTGTTCCCTCTGGGAAGATTACACCTCATCACTTCCCTCAGCTCATGCATAGGTTACGATTTGCTGTAGTCAATGAAATGGAAGAAGGGACATGGGTCACCTCCAGCCCCAAGATTCATGAGTCAGCCTGTGCTTCCCTTGTTCTCTCTCTTCTGCCCCAAAGGGACATGTCCTGGCTGCAGGCAACAAAGGGCAGAGCTGTGCACAGGTGCACAGGTGTTCCTGGGAGATGACTCTGGTTGATGCCAGATGGCTTACTGCTGCCCCCAGCCAGCCTCTCCGTTTCTGTCTCTGGGATAGTGAACACATATGGAGAAGAGTCCTCTCTGAGATGCTCTGGGCCTGCACCTCTCAACCTCAGTTGGCCACAGGCACTGCCAACCAGGCAGGCCTGGGTGGCTGCCTTGCTGTTCCCCAGAGCAGCTATTCCAAGCCCTCTCCATTTCCTCAGGCTCCCTCCTCAGCTCTGCCTCCCCATCCTGAGAAGATAGCCCTGCCTTCTCCTTCTCAGAGAACTCTGGAGCCCTTGGACATGAAGCTGTGATATGCCACCCCTTCCACCCATCTCTAGATTTAATTTCCCCAATCTTTTTTCCTTTTCCCCCTGGAATCTTAATGCCAAGCCTATGTCCTGGGTCCCACCTTAGCTGTAGATGGACAGAACTGACATTGGACTTTCTCCCTTGTGCCATTCACTAAGGTAAAATAAGGTAACCAGTCATCCTGGTTTGCCTAGAACAGAGATGTTTTCTGGAACATGGAGCTTTCTGTGCTAAAACTTGAAGCAACCCAGGCAAACTGGGTCAGGTGGTTACCTTAGCTGCAAATGGGTTATGGCCTCATAGGAAACTCCACTTGAGAGCCAGGCTTTAGGGCAAAAGCACAGAAAAGGTCATCTAAGTTCTGGAGATATTTAGACTCTCAGGCATTTTCTACTATTACACATAGGACAGATAATATGTGCCTGATTCTTCATGGCCTGGCATCATAGAATAAGCTAGGCTCCTTGGGGGTATGATTCTGGCGTCACTGGCTCTATCTCCAACATGCTTCTCCTGCTCATGAACTCATACTGAAATGCAAATAAGGCAGGGCAGTGTTATTATGACTAAGCCCCTGAATCCACTTTCACAAACTGTCTACTTGAGTAACAAATGACTGGGAATACACCTTGCAGCTGATGGGACAGGTGTGTTGTGACAGGCTTGAGCCTTGCTGGCAGATGATGTTTATCTAGGAAGAATGAGTGAAAGTGAATGCCTTGTAGGGACTGAGGAGATGGGTGGGGTAGGGTGCAGTGGGTGGAGGAGGGAGCAGGCCAGGCCCAGTGGGAAGCAAATCAGGCAAGGGGACTTGCAACCCCCCTCCAGCCCTTCAGAGGCAGAAGCACAGCTATTTTAAGACAAGGGGATTTAGGGATCAGGTGAAGTTTTCTGCTATTCTTCTTCTGGATTCCTCAAATGCAAGAGCTAGTTCTTTGGAAATTTGCCAGCCCTCAAAAGCTGTCTTTATTTGAGCTAATGTTCCTAACACTTCTTTTGAATTTAACAAAGATCCCTCTGGAAGATGTCCCTGGATCTCAGGCTCAGTGTGCTGAAGTGGAAAGGAGCCCCTGGAGACTTGTCACAGGGGCCCAGCTCCCATGGTCTGCTGATCACCCTCCATCTAGGCTGTGCTAAGGGGTCCCCACAAGATCCATCTCACCTTTGGAGGTTCCTTGAAAGGTTCACTATAGAGGCTGCGTATTCTTCTGCGGTCAATGACCTTATTATCAGCTGCAGTTGGCTTACTGGCCTCCCCTTTGAACTGGGCGCTGTAGCTGGTCTCATGAACCATCTTGTCATCTGGGGGCTTGTACTGGGGCTTGGCTTTTATTGGTTTCACAGGCTTGATGTCCGTCCATGCTCTGAATTCATTCCTGTTAGTTAGAGAGAGAAAAAATTATCTGAAACGGTGGTATTCCTAACTCTGGGGTGCACACACAGCAAGCTCACCATCAGTGTTTGTGACATTGATTGATGTAAGGCTAGGGAGTTAGTGCCACTCTCATCACACAAGTGACAGTTCTCCCTCTTGCAAAGTGGACCCTGGTTATGCCAATAGCAGTAGAGCCTTGGAGAAAGTGTTTGGGCTCCCTCCCAGCTCTATACCTTATAATCATGGAGAGGCCATTCTCATCGCCAGGCTTCATTTTTCCCATCTCTAAAAAGAGGCTTAAAAACCCAGCCAAGCCTGGGCTGGGGATTTAGCTCAGTGGTTCGGCTGCCTGCCTCTCAAGCACAAGGTCCCAAGTTCAATCCCCAGTACCAAAAAAAAAGAAAAATTCTAGTTGCAAAACCCAGCCAAGCTGGTCATTCATGAGTTCAATAAAGATTAGATGGTTCCTGCATGCAAGGATAAAGAGTTGTGAAAGTGGATAGGATAACATACCTGGTCACTGCCAGGTATATTGTGGCCTATCAATAAATGTCAATTCCTTTTCCCATTTTTCACAGTGAAGAAACTTTATTCTCAAGGCTAATTCTTCCCTTTGAGTAGCACAGGACTTACTTCTTATAGTGCAAGAACAACCTAATCACTTTAGGTGAAAGTCCTTGTCAGATGTCTAAATGTTTACAAACCTTAAGTAAGCAACATGTATTGAGCATCGCTTGGTACCACAACCAGAACTTGTGTTGGGGTACTTGCGTGTAGGAGAGTCTTCACATACTTTGGTGTGAATCAACCCTGCTCTGGTGCTTTTTTTGAGTCTTGTGTGTCGGTTTTCCTGTTCACAGCAATCTCTCTCCTGGTTTCTAATCAGCTGTTTCCAATCTGTCATAGGGCTGAAGAGTAGATGGCCAACAATGTTCAAAACAGGGCAAAATAAGTGTACTTGTTGCTGGAGGCCTAAAGGGCCTGTCCTGTTTAAACAAATGAGATTCAAAAACAAAAGCCCGAGGGGCTGAACATTTAGCTCAGTGGTTTTGCCGCCTGCCTCACAAGTGCAAGGTCCTGAGTTCGATCCCTGAGATAAAAAAAAAACACAAAACCCTGGGGCTCCCAAGGCCTTGGTCAGATCTGCTGTCCTCTGGTACCATGAAAAGCTATGCTATGAAAGGAGGAATTAGTGCAGGGGTCTCTGTGGAGTCAGATTCTTTGATCACCCAGGTCACCTTTACTAGCTCTTTCCTTCAGGGCTTAGCAATGAGGGCCACACACAAAGGGTAGAAAGAGTGTGGACTACATGGAGCCATGGTGTCTAAGTCGAGCACTATCTCTGGCTAGTGAGGAGCCTGTTTCCTTATGTGTATAATAAAACAGTTATGCTAGACAAGGTCCTTACTATGTCCTTCTAACTCCAGTGTACTCTTAGCTGACAAAGCCAGTTTGGTAAACTGAGCCACTTGATGGTCATTTGATCTCCTTCTCTCTAGATTTTTCTGGAGAGATTGGCTCCCATGTGGAGAGAGAGACCACATCTCTAAGAAACCCTCCCTAAGCTTCAAGCCCACCTGTCCAGGGCAGCCTGATTCTCCACGTAGATGCCACCAACACCTCCAACTCATTGTCCTTGGACCGAAGGCACAAATCTTCTCTGCCAGCTTGTCTCCTAGATTCTCTGCTTGTTTGGGTTAACCCATCCATTCATTCACAAACTGTTTCTTGAGTGTTTGGGGTCTTCCTGACAGAACACTGAGCACCTTGGTGCATGTAGGACCCTGAGCTCCGGGTGCGGGAAGCAGAGGGATCTGGATCACTCCAGGGCAAAATGGGGAGAACTATGAAGGAGGAGGGAGAGGGAAACACAGAAGAGGAGCTTCTATCCCAGCTTGGTTTCTGGAGTGGTCAGAATGGCTGACAGGGAGTTGGCTAGAGAAGGGGGAGTGGGAAGAGGGCTCCAGGCAGATTGAGAAGCACATCCAGAGGGTTCCAAGAGCATGGCCCCAGGGAACCTTCAGGCAATGCAGGTGACTGAGTTCTCGTTTGCTGGGGAAGGGCACAGACAGATCCTGGAGGTCCTGCTGGCCATCCTAAAGGGATGGTCTGCCCTGTAACACAAAGTTGCCAGATGATTTCAAGCCAAGGGTGAGTGTGGCCAGATTTGTTTTTGTCAGAGAATTCTGGCAGTGATGTGAATGTTGGCCAGTAGGGAGAGTAGAATAGGGAGGCCAAGCCAGGGAGGAAAGTGGAGGCCTGAACCAGGTGAGTGGCAGAGGCGATGGAACAGAGGGCACTGAGCCAAAAGGGCAAATGGGTTTGAGGTTTGGGAATAGGGGCTGGGGGGAATCTAGGGGCACTCTAGGACTTTGGTTTTGGGTGACAGTGCTGCCCAGTGAGATGAGAAAACTAGAGGAGAATGCGGCATGGAATGAGGTTTGAGACTCCCCTCCCCTTCTGTTAACAGCACCCCACTCACCTGGGGAGTCAAGGCTGCCTTTGGATCCTTTCCTCACTTCTCCTCCTCCCTTCTCTACCTTCTTTAGTTTCAATTGGTTATGATGACTTGACTTCAGAATCATAGTGGCTCTATACTCAGGTTTAGGGCTGGCCCAGGGTAATCTGGGGATCTGGGCCTGGACTTTCTGCAAAGCCAGGGAGGCCCTATATCAGATTGAACTAAGGAACACCTGAGCTTCTCTAGCCCCAAGAATCTTGACCAAGAGTGATATGGGACCCACTCTTGGGTTAGCCATGCCCAGTCTGAGCTCCTCTTGCCAGTTCACGGTCCCCTATACTGTGTCCACCTTCCTGCATAACCATCTTTCTGCCTTCCCTATTGTGGTTCCAGAGTGGAAGCCCAGCCTATTAGATGGGCTCCTATGTCTGGACCTGGACCTCTCCATGCCAAACCAGTACCAGCCTGGGTCCTAAGCAGACAATGGCAGCAACCTGGATTCTCTGCTTCTGCCCTG